>NW_006436637.1:672766-703544 GCF_000325575.1 Pteropus alecto | reverse complement strand
GTTTTCAAGAACAAAATTAGAATTCCAAAAAGACGCTTCTTGTTTTCCTTTTGTTACACTGCTGAGTACTCCCAGAAGTACTGGAACCTCCTCCCCGCTGCCCCCAACACACAAACCTGAGATGCACTGGCATCAGAGTTAGGAGAATATGAGGAAGGGACATTTAAGGTGTGAGCTGAAGAACTGGTAGGGGGGTACCTACTGGATGCTAACTGGCATTTACTTAGAAATAGAGCATAAAGCATGGATGACTGCAGTGGCATATGAAGGAACTGGTGAGACCAGGAAAAAAAAAAAAGCTTTGGCCAAGACAGAAAACAAGTGTGATAGACTAATACCAAAGATGAGAGTCCAAAAAGTAGACGGTCAGTGGTATCATCTGTTAAAGGAAAGGGATGTAGCAACTAGCTAGGCTCAAGGCAGTTGATGTGTCCTCATAGTCACCATATGCCTGCTAGTGTGTGTCATCATACATACTGTGTAAAAAAAAAAAAGCTAAATGTCCTGTCCCTTGGGATACTCACTTTTTGAAAAGGACAGCCTGACCCACATTTGGAGGCAGCTGTCTTCCAAGAAGCAATGGCTAAGTACCAGTGGCTAAGACCAGGCACATGAAAATAACATTGCATCCTCTTTGTTGCAGGGCCACCCCAGTAACCTGCATCATATTATGACCACAAATGTACAGATGTCTATTATCCGCAGCAGTGCTCCTGGGCCCCCTCTTCACATCGGAGCGTCTCATTTACCTCGAGGTAAAGACTGCTTGTTTTATTCAAACTCTCAAAATGGAATATATATTTGGTAGAAGATATGGTAACACCAAACATAACCAAAATGAGCTTATTAAAGTTACAGAATAACAGAAGAGCAATATACATTTTTAGCATGGTCTAATGTGTTTTTATTCTAGTTGCATTACAAGTGTGTATATGTGTGTGTAAACAAAGTAATTCCCATTTTAGTGTGGTCTAAAAATTGTTCTTTTTAACGAGGAACTCCTCAAGGCTATGGTAGCCTAAACATGGTCTTTATTTTTAATAAGTAAGTCACAAATTAATACTGAATATATTTAAAGTTTTGTGATAATGGTTACTCAGTTTTTTTATTCACATAGCAACAAGATGAATTTATTCTTAAATAAGTTAAGTTGTGAGGTATTAAATTTAATGAGTTTTCTCAATTACTTGATCAGAAATTGTTACCTTCTATTGGAGAGTATAATATTGCTTGTGAAATCAGATTAACAAATAACAAAACCAGGTTTACTCAGTCATAATGTAATTCAGTGAGTCTCAGAGTACGGTTCACATACAGCAAGAGTTCTGTGTAAGATCAAAACTTTTCAGGAATATACTGAGACATCATTTGCCTTTTTGAACAGTGTTGACATTTGCACTGATGGTGCAAAGGCAGTGGTGTTCAAGTGACCACTCACCGTCTGGTGATTAAACTGCTGGAACTTTGGCCTGAATCAAGGCAACAGCACTGTACTGTGCTCTTCATTGTGTGCTTCACTGCTACATACTTGCAGTTAAAAGAACAAGACAGACAATTTCATTTAAGAATGTCCTTGAAGAAGCAATACACATTATTAAATCTCAACCATTGAATGCACATTTTTAAAGTTTTCTATGTGATGAAATAGGATGTATTCGTAAAGTACTTCAGCTGAATACTGACATTGAGTTTTAGAAATTCTGGTTATTTTTCTAAGGAATATATAATTGGAACTATTTAAATTATGAGCCATATTAATGAAAAAAATTATTTTTCCAGGTGCAGCTGCTGCCGCTGTGATGTCTAGTTCTAAAGTAACCACGGTCCTGAGGCCGACTTCCCAGTTGCCAAATGCTGCTGCAGCTCAACCAGCAGTGCAGCATATCATTCACCAACCAATCCAGGCATGTCAGGGGTGTGGGTAGCTAGCCAGCAAGTATGAAGTGCCTACTCTGAGTCATTCACTTAGCTAGGCACCGTGAGAGTCCTTTGACCTTAAGTGATTTCAGTCTAGTTGCCAAAATGTAAGGAAGGTTGAATTGTATATAGTGTCATATGATCTGCTGTAAGAGGTAGTAAGGGAAGTGTTTTTGTAGGATAGGTATGGTAATGAGAATTCAGAGAAATGAAGGGGAAGTGAGATGGCTAATACTATGATGGCGATGGTTATATAAAGGCCAGTTAGAACTGAGGGGTTATAATTTAGGGGTTTATGAACCCCCTAAATGTTTTACCCACAAATATATGTTTTTCGAGGAAGGTGGTCTACTTTTTTTCAAGAGAATTTGTGGCCTCAGTACTAATAAGTATCATGTATTGCTAGGTGATATTGTGGTGTCTCTAAATTTAGAACTCTTAAGGTACGAAGTGTAAACTTGGTTCTGTACACTGCAGAGAGCCACTAAATTTTTTGAATGCAGTAATATATCATCAAAAAAATATCTATAAAAGGTTAGTCTAGCTAATTACATACTAAAAGTAGAAATTCAAATACCTTTGAGTGCCAGATTTGTAATATGTGTGAAATAGCTGGGTTTAAGACAGTAAGGAAAAGTGCAGATTAGGACACTGGGTAATTCATGTCCAGCCTAGAGCTTTCAAAATAAAAGACTTTGCTGGCCAACAAAACACATTTATTTACAAAGTAATTAGACCCCCAGGAGTATGTATGGTATATAAGAAGGATTGGAGAAAGAGGAGAACCAAAACAAGCCTACTAGTGAGGAAGATAATGCAGCAGCCCTATTGTGAGACAACAAGCTATAACAGTAAGTAGAGCAGGTAAGAGGTTGGAAGGAAAAAACATCAAGAATAGGCAGAATTTGCAGATTTAACTGCATGTAACAGGGTCAAGAAGAAGGAACTACTCAGAATAAGATGAATTGAAGAATTGACAGTGGACAAACAGGCGAAACTCAGTGTGAACTCCTTTGTTAGATGAAGATTTTACACACAGAGTGGTAAGGGAAATATATGCATGTGAAAACATCCAGAAGGCATCTGGGCATGCTGAACCTTCCTCCAGCAAAGAATACTATTAGCATGTGTTTGCCTTTAGTATGATACCTTGGATGGCCTAAGAGCTAGCAGCTCTGTCCAGTGGATAAGAATGCCCTCTGTAGAAAGCACTCAGTTGTGCGGTAGTGGAAAATGTCAACACCGGGACCAACAACAGATCTATGGGAATTGTAGATCTGAAGGGTTAGATCCTAATTTATACTAATAGTAAGATAAAATTTTTAATCTAATTGTATTTGGAAAGCAAGGACTTGTATATTACCCAGCTAAAATTGAAATTTTTTTGATAATTCTGACTCTTGTTTTGATAACAACCTATATATGAAAAGAGAATTCTTTAACCTGATGAGAATTTACTATCATTTGGAAATTAATGTACGTACTTGAAGGCCTAAGTTTCAAATTATACTTCTAGTGTTTGACTTACTGAATTTTATTTTGCTTTTTGTTTTAAATGAAATATTTTTTTTCTGTTCTCTTGGTAGTCTCGTCCACCTGTGACCACCTCTAATACCATCTCTCCTGCTGTGGTGGCAACTGTCTCAGCCACCAGAGCTCAGTCTCCAGTCATTACTACAACAGCAGCACATGCTACTGATTCAGCACTTAGGTATATTTGGGGGTTTGAAGATTAAGCCATTTTCCTCTCTCTCCCTTTTTCCTTTCCTTCCTTTATTCCTTCACTTAACTCAATAAATACTTAATGAGTCCTTTTTTTTTTAATGAGCTTTGTGGTATTCTAGATACCAAGGATAAAGCAGTGAACAAATTCCTGCTCTCACAGTTTCTATTTTTAAGGTCTGGATAGGTACAATAAAAAATATATATAGCTTTTTAAATCATGAAAAATGCTTTGGGGAAAATTAGAGTGAATGGGATTTGGAGTGGCAGGATGTTACTTTTTCATGTAAGATGATCAGGGTGGGCTTTGTTGATAAGAATACATTTGAACAGAAAATTGAAAGACTTGATGAAGTAAGCCATATGGCTGTCTGGGATAAGAGAATTCTAGGCAGTGGGAACAGCCAGTGCAAAGAAAGGCCCTGAGACAGGAGTATGTTTGCCACATATAAAGAGCAGCAAGAGATTATTTTAGGAGGTAACAGGGTCCTCAGATCATGTGGGGCCTTATAGACCATGCTAAGGATTTGGACTTTGCTGGGGTGCAGTGGAAAGTTTTGCCAGAGTTTGAGCACAGCAGTGCCATGATTTGAAGTTTTAGTGGCATCGGCCTGGTTGCCAGTTAGAGTAGGCTCTAGAAAGGCAAAGGCTCTAGAGAAATTGTTTAGAAGGGCATGACAAATCAAGAGAGATGATTGTTGGAGGTTGAAAGATATGGTTAGATTCTGAGTAGAATTTTGAAGATAAGAGGATTTTGGAGGATTTAGATGGCTATGGGAGAATGAGAAGAGTCAGGATTATACCAGCACTAGATGGCTTGTGCATTTAGGAGGGTGGAATTGCATTAAGTTGAGCTGGATAACTGGGAAGAATAGGTTTTGGGGAGGAATTCCAGACTTTGCTTTTGGATATTTTAATGTTGTGCTGACTTCCGAGCACCCAAATGAAGATGTTGAGATAAGTTAATATACGAATCTAGAGTCTAGGGAAGAGTTCTGGAGGAGATAATTTAGAAAGACAATATAAATGGAGAGGAGGTTTATGAGAGAGAAAATGGCTTCCAATTGAGAGGGCTATAGAGGGAAGCAGTGTTCTCAGGGAAGAGCCAAGATTCATTAGGGCAGGAAGGTAAGGCTATATTCAGACAAGGGGGTGAGGGTATAGGAGATTTTGCTAAAAATGGATTGTAAATCCAGAGGGTACACAGGAAGGGTTGGCTGTTTGAAAAGAGAAGGTGGTATAATTAAGAGATTTGTAGAGCCATACAGAGATAAAGTCTGGTTGATGAGAGATGATCGCTGATGCCTCTTATGAATGACACACTCAGGAATGAAGACATGATATTTGTCCTTATCTCCAATCCATATTGTGGTGGCAAGGCTGTGAAAATGTAGTTGGGCAAGGCAGTGGAATATGAGTCTCATCAAAAGACACAGTTCAGTGATCTTTCTTGATTCCTGCCATTGTTTTTGTGGAAGCCAGGGAAAACCTTTGACAATAGAAACAAGAAGTGATTCACTAAACAGAAGAAGGCATAGTAGGTATGGGGAGTAGAGCTGTCAGGAACTAGATATCCTCCACAAGATTTCATTACCAGTTGGTGATAGGGCAAAGAGTGGAAGAGGGAGGAGTCTTAGAGGCCTCCTCTGTTTCTTCCTTGCTTAACCAAGTAAATGGAAAGGAAACAAGGGAAAGAAAGCAAGTGTTAAAAGGAGGGTTGCATTTTGGTAACTGAGTTTCTCAGTGGTTGAAGAGCTGTCGTTGCCGGAAATAACGGGTTTAGAAGTCATCAACGCCTGGCCTAGTTAAAGCTGTGAGGTATCTGAGTCTTTCCAGGGGGGAATGTATAGAGTGAAGAGAGGTTCTAGCACCAGACTCTGAAGAAAATAACATTTAAGTGCAGAATAGTGCCTAGGACTTACCTTTAACCATTAGCGCTGCCATTTACCAGCTGTGTGACCTTAGGCAAGTTTCTCAACTTCTCTGATCCTTAGTCTTATCTTCAGTAAAATGAAGACACTTTACTTTTTGGTAATTTAATATATTTGCCTGAGGTACAAAGAGACACAAGTGCCCAATATAAACTGTGTTGTCATTTTAGCTTTCTGTTACCTTTAAAAAGTTAATATATGACAAAATTCAAAAGGTATAAGTGTGTATACACAATGAAAACGAATAAGGTTGGGTTTTTTTAAATCATGTTATCAGTGTATCTATCTTTTCTAGGATGTTGAGTTTTTAATAAAAATGGACATTGAATTTTGGCAGATGTATTTTCCATATTCACTCAGGCAGCAGATACTTACTGCATACCTTCTATGGGCCAGTCAGTGCTATAGGCACCGTAATACACTAATGAATTAAACAAACACACTAATGATCAGATGATTTTTCTACTTATATAACTATGATAAATTCATAATATCTAACTCTCTTTGAATTCTGGAGATAGAAAGTTTAAACAGACCAATTTCCATAGAAGAAATAGAAAAAAGTTTCAGAGTACTGTATCTCAGAAAAGCACCAGGCCCAGACTGTGCTTTTACAAACTCCTGAAGACCAGATAAACCAATGATAATTAAATTGATTGAACACATAGAAAAAGAAGGAAAGTTCAAAAAAATTTTTTTCAAGTGGTAAATAGATTCAATTCTGTCTACCAGTTCTTTGATCTTTTTTTCCTATCTCTTGGTGGGATGAAACTTATTTTTTTATTATTTCAAGAAAGGCTTACAGGACTAATATTTTTTTCTCATACTTAAAATTGTTTCCTAGATATCCTTATATTTAAGCAGTAGTTTGGCTGATACAGAATTTTTTTGTTTTCCGTATTCTCTCCATGTATCCTTACAGGTATTTTTCCTCTGGTTTCTAGGGCCGAATAATGCTATACAGAAGTTTGGGGTCAGCCTGGTTTTTATTTTAAATCCCTTAAAAGGATCTTGATATTTTTGCCTGATTGCCTAAGATTCTTTATCACTGAATTTCAGCATAGTTACTAGGATGTGTGTTGCAGTGAATATTATGTAACCTTTTGTTCTGGAACATGGTGCGCCTTTTTTAATGTGCTGAGTAGACCTATATTTGTAAAAAAGCTTTCTTGAATTTTATCTATATGTTCTTTCTAGTCCATTTTATTTTAGGGGAAGGGACACCCAATTATGTGTGTGTTGGCTCTTTTTGCATGACTTCCTTCTCTAATTCTTTTAAACTATTTTTTCTCTTTTAGATTCTGCTTACTTTTCTCTCCATCTTCTCTGTCCCTTACTGTTTTTAGCATTGTTTCTCATGTTCTACTCCCATTCCTCGATTTGCATAGATTAGCCATTCCATGTGTCTTTTTTTTTATGCAAAAGAAAACCATGTAAAAAAAGTCCACCAGTACAAAAAAATACTAAAGAACTAGGCTCATGAGTCATAAAAATATTTGTTTCACATATTTTCACCAAAAAATGCTAATGAAAATTCAGAAAAACCAAAATATATTTTATAAATTCTTCAGTATTCACTGCAACATTTTTTAAAATCTTTTCAAAATTTTAGATCAATATCTAGAGTTGAAGTTTCCAGTTTTGTGTCCAGTTGAAGAGCTTTGTAAGTGTTTTCTGCAGCGAGTGAAACCGGTTCAAGGTCACTGCAGATTCATCAGCAGGGTGGGGCTTCAGATATGAGGTGAATTAATTCATATTAGTTAATTTGTGATCAACCAGTAATTCGTTAATATCATCTACATTCAAATTGTCAGAGCCTTCTTCTTGAAATTTATTTAATAAATTAATAATGCCAGTTAATCCCTCTTCAGTTGTGGGAACCACAGTCCCTGGTTTGACCACTTCTGACCATACTGCTTTCCAGCAGGCATTTAAAGTTGATGGCTTTATATCACTCAAAGCTAAAGCAATATTCTTCATACAGTTTAACTGTGTATTCCAGGCTTCTGTAACTGAGTGATTCATTATCTATAAGTTTATTAAAAATATCATTAAAACTCCATTTAATATAATTAATCCTAAAGGTAAAAATAATGCTTTGATCTAAAGGTTGGATCGAGAAAGTTGTATTTGGTGGCACATATACAACTTTTAGATTTGAATGTTCTCAATTGCGTGGATGACCAGGTACATTATCTAAAAGCAAAAGTATTTTAAAAGGAAGACATTTTCTATCATATAATTTTCAACTTCTACACCAAAAGATTTGTAAAACCAATCTCAAAAAACATCAGTAGTCACCCATACTTTTTTATTTTACATCTAATGAACTGGAAGATCATTAATAATTGTTTTTTAGTAACTATTCTTTGTGCGTTGCTGAGTTAAGCTATTATTTTTTAGGAAGAGTAATTGCTACTAATGGAAATGAAAAAGAAAAGACCACATAAAATGAAACTGCATAAATGGAAACTGCGTATAAAAAGTTTGCGTAAGAGGGAGTGATGATATTTACTGTATATAAGAAAACTCATGTAAAAAATAAATACCACATAAATCAAGGAATGGATGTACTTTTAATTTTGCCTTCATTCCTGAAACAGCTGAATGTTTTTCTTCTGTTTCTTGAGCTCTGCGCATTTGTCTCTGATTTTTTGTGTGTGTGACATTGGTTACCGAAATCCAGTAAGTTTCAGGTGTACAATTTAACAGTAAGGCATACATACATTGCATTGTTTGTTCCCCTCCCATAGTTAGATTTCTTTCTGTCACCACATATTTGACCTCTTTCCCGCACCTACTTCCCTCCTCTCCCCTCCACTAGTCTATTCTTGTCATTACTTCCAGTACACTCTTACATTTTTACTTTGTGTTTTCATTTCATGGAAGCACTTAAGTTTCTTATTTCATGGCACAATTTTCATCTTTTTAAGCATTTCTAGTGAAATTCTGTTTCTGTCTACCGTTCTTCTCATAGCATCTTTAAATAGATTCTCTACTGTTTCCTTTCCACGTACTCATCTTTGAATGAATGGAATTTATTCTGAATTAGCTATTTATGATTGGTTCTTGTTGTAGGCTGGGCTGTATACTGGGTTAGGAGAAATTTTCCTATCTCACAATCCTTGCTTGGGTTTTTCGTTTGTTTGTTTGTTTGTTTTTGTTTTTCTGTCCATTACTTCTCTCCTGCTAGTAAAGATAGATTTCTCTAAATGGCAGAGTATCTCTCTTCCATGGGTCCCACCACACACTTTCCCCCATGGGGCTTATCTGTATCTATGTGATTCCTAGTTCATCCTTTGCTTCTTGGATCTTAGAACCAGTCTGGGTCTGCTTCAATGCCAGCTCCCACTGTTATAAAAAGATTTTGGTGTCCTGTGTCAGAGTATGCTCCTCACTTTGGAGAATTCTACTTAGTTGGATTTTACCCCTTAAATTGTAGCTGCGGAACTCCTCTCTCCATTGGTCTGTGCGTCCCTTTGTTATTGCTATCTTTGACAGTCTGCTACCTATTTTGTGGGTTGAGGCTTCAGATGTCTCCTAATTTTGCCAATGGTGGAGACTGCATTCCTATTTCTGATTTTTCTTGTTACTGCTCTCTGAAAGAAGGAGAAAATATCAAACTGGCAGTCTCTGCCTATACTTCTTGTCTTCACTTCAAAGAATTCAAAATAAAGACCCAGCTGAACACTGGAGGTGGTCACAGTCCACTTGTAAATTAACCCCTTATTTTCTGTGTATGTGCAGTTTCTAAATTGAGTCTCTATCCCTAGAGTCACCTTTGAGGCCATTAAAAACAAAAAATTGATCATTGGGAGAAATAGTATAGTGATTAAGACAAAGAACTAGGGAGCACTTTCTAGGTGGCCAACCTTACTTTTTAACCCTTTGAGGGAGGGTGAGGTGGAGTTGCCACTATGAACTCGAGGGTGTTTGATTTAGTCAAAGTGTTTTAATCAGAATCCCTTTCTTTTTCTCCTAGTTGCCCCAAATTTGGCTATTGGGAACCCCTTTGAACTGGCTCGAGTGTCCTTTTGATAACTTCTATTAGTCTCTGAGTACTTTCTTCTTTCTAGTACATGATGAATCGGGCTCTCTTTTACTTTCTCTGCTCCCCTAATCTTGAAACCAAGGATTCTTGGTTCCTGTTAGTGGAGAATAGTATTTAGAACCCAAGATCTGGATGCTAGAAGTACACATTTCTTCTCAGATATCATTACCTTTGAACTATTTCTATGGACAGAGGTGGTCAACATAGTAAAGACAGTCATGTCTTCATACTGATATTTCCAAATGAAATTTAACATTATAAGTTTTTTTTCTTACATTTTATATTTGTGACATTTTCTCTTATATTGAAAACTTTATTTTCTAGAGACATTGATGTAACTACATGTTTTTTACATCCATAATATACCTAAAAAATAAAGTTTCGGAATAACAATTCAAAGTCCCAAGCCTACTTGTCATAAATTAAGCCCTTACTTTTTATAGATTACTACTAACAATAAGACCACTCAGTAAAGTTTAAGATGTCCTCACATTCATTGTGTCCTCAGTCTGGACATCTCACTAAGTAGAGTGGGAATATGTTCAAAAGTTACTTGAAGTGATTCTTATCTCTATGAAAAATAATATTTTCTTTTTCCTAATTTATATTCACATGCTTCCAAAATATAAATGTATAAAAAAGGTATACAGTAAGGAATATCACTCCCTATTCTGTCCCCGATCTATGAGATTCCTACGTTCCTTTCCCTTTGCCTTTCTAAGATAACCTTTTAATAGCTTTGTTGGGGTATCCTTCCAATGTTTCTTAAATACTGTCAATTCAAATGCAGTTTTTATTTTATCCTTTTTACCTGAAGGATTGTTTAATTCATATATTCCTCTTTACTTTGTTGCAGTTTTTTCACATAACAACATATATTGAAAGTTTTCCATTTTAGTACGTAGAGTTTCATCTTTTAGTAGCATTGTAATTATCCATTGTGTAAATGGATTTGAGGTCGTTTCTAGTACTTTACTATCATAAATAATATTGCAGTGACTAACTTATTATGTAGGTCATTAGGCATATGTACAAGAGTATCTGCAAGACGAATTCCCAAAAGTGATGAGAGGATATATGTGATTATAATTTTGATACCTACTGTCTAATCGCCTTCCTTTTGGATTTATACTAATTTACACTCCCTCCAGAATGTTTAAAAGTTCCTGTTTCCTTACAGCTTGAACAACAGAGTGAGCTGTCATTTTTTTTGGATTTTTACCAATCTGATAGATTAACAATGATATTTCAGTGTATTTTAAATTGCATTTCTCTTCCTGTGAGTGAGAGTGAGCATCTTTTCTTTAAAAGACTATTGAGTTTTCTTTTTAGCAAACTATTTATATTCTTTGCCTGTTTTTTATTTGGCTGTTACCTTTCTCATCAATTTCTAGGAGCCTTTAGTATATTCAGAAGATTACACTTTTATGAATGGGTCTTTTGTCTTTACTTGTAGTGTGTTTTGCTGTGTAGGAGGTTTGCTTATTTGTTCACAGAGTCCAATTTGTTGATCTTTTTTATAGCTTGTGGATTTTGAAAGCTTTTAATAGAAAGCTCTCCCCTACTCCAGGGTTATAAAATAATTCTCCTGTCTTTTCTTCATATATTTTTTTATTTTCTGTTAAATCTTTGATCATTTTTGTATTTATCTTGGTGTACTGTATGAGGTATGGGTCCAATTTTATTTTTCCAAATAGCCACATAATTTTCCCAATGTGATTGATTAAATAGGTCTCTCCACTGTGACTTGAGATGCCAACTTTGTTATACTGTCAAGTATACTTACAGTTTCAGTTGCTTGCTGCCAGTTAATTTGACTTTCTGCCTGTGTTGATATCCCTTTCAATCATTAGGCAATCATAACTGACTTTTTATCATTCAGTAAGAAATTATATAAATTTGTGGTCGGGAGGAGGTCAGCACTTCAAAGGTGGCAGGTTAAGCTGTTGTTAATCAAGATTGTCTGTAGTCTTTCCTCATGATGGTAAGGACCTTGGTGTCAGTTTTGTCCACAGAGTGGAATGTGTTCATTATGATAATGCTTACTCAAGATAGAGCGTTGATTAACTATATGGAAGATACTGAGACTGACTCATGGTACATATTGATACTTTCTAAAATGAGGCTAATGTCAGTTTCGGGAGAGAAAATCGATAGGCCATTTACTTCATTGGTTCAACTGTGGACATGACAGACCTAGGAAAAAGTACAACTCTGTGATCTAGCACAAGATAGTTAATGCTCTTGACTGCCTGCATTGTGTCTGGACACAAGTTATAAATCATAATACCTTTTCTGTCTTTTCAGTCGGCCAGCTTTGTCTATCCAGCATCCACCATCTGCAGCAATTAGTATTCAGCGTCCTGCCCAGTCACGGGACGTAACAACAAGAATCACACTGCCATCGCACCCTGCATTAGGGACACCAAAACAGCAGCTTCATACCATGGCTCAGGTAAAACCAGAGGTGAAGAACCATCTGTATACTCTTTGGGTTAAAACCAGAATTGTGCAAAACTTGCTAAGAAGCTGGCAATATCAAAAACAGTGATTGCTTTTAAACTAGATTGAGAAATGTTCTTGTTTATAACTCTGTTGTGGGGTTTCCGCCCCACAGAAAACTATCTTCAGCACTGGCACACCAGTGGCTGCAGCAACAGTAGCACCTATTTTGGCAACCAACACCATTTCTTCAGCAACCACGGCCGGTAAGTCGGCAACCCTGCTTGCTCTTCCTGCCAGGGAAGAGTAAGGCATAAGGTGGTGGGTTAATTTTATACTTCTCAGCTTCAGTCAGAAGAATAGGCTAGAAAAATTCTCTTAACTTTTCCTATGAGCTTTTCTCAGATTTTTGAGAATCTATGATGTGTGTAGAGAAGCCATTGTTGAAGAATTTCCTTTTTTCTCCCCTTTTAGGATCTGTGTCACACACACAAGCTCCCACAAGTACAATTGTTACCATGACAATGCCTTCACATTCATCCCATGCTACTGCTGTGACCACCTCAAACATCCCAGTCGGTAAGTGTTGTGCAGCCTTCAAACAATCTTAAAAGGAATTTTTTTCAGCCCCTCTAAACAGCTCGTCATACAGATGGCTAGTATTGATTTTTTGTCGTTGTTGGTTTTCAAAGCAACACTGAATTTAACTGTTGATATTATTCGTCATACTGATTTGGCATTGACGATAGGGGAAAAAGAAAGTAATCATCTTTGAGAGCTCAAAGTAAACTTCATTTTAACTCTACTTTGACTTTCTAATTTATCAAACTGTACCTTCCTTATGTGTACATTTTAAAGTAGAGGTCCCCAACCCCCGGGCCATGAAACGGTACCCATCAGTGACCTATTAGGATAGGAAAGAGATCGCACAGCAAGAAGCGAAGCTTCATCTGTATTTGCAGCTTCATCTGTATTTGCAGCGGCTCCACCTCAGATCATCAGGCATTAGATTCTCATTGGGAGCACCGGTCCCTGGTGCCAAAAACATTGGGGGCTGCTGTTTAAAAGAAATAAATTAACCTACTGACATAGATGACAGCAAGTAAAGTAAGAAGCAAAGATCTGGAATGAAGAGACCTTGTATGCTGATAAATTGTTCAGGAAAAATCTCTGGGTGATGGAACAGTGAGATGAACACTAAACTTAGAGTTGATTACCATAGGTTTTCATCTGAGTGCTGCCTCAAGATACTTTGTAACCATTGTAAAATTTCTTTTAAGGCTTTGTTTATTCCCCTTTTAAATATGTATATACTTTGAATATTTAAAAATCTTTGAAAAGTTTCTGGCAGCCAAACTCTAGTCATCAAGAGCAGGGATTGGCAAACTTTTTCTGTAGGACCAGATAGTGTATTTTAGGTTTTGCAGGAGGCCTTATTGACTGTTCCATATTTTCATTTCACACCAATTTCTGGCTATACCTGACAGTGCCATCAGTTTTCCTCAACACTGTAACATCTTAGCCAAGCACACTCTTTTAATTTTTATAGTTAAGAATCTCACTAGGGAATCTGCAACTGTAAAGAAAAACAAACCATTAAAGAGGGGGCAGTGTACGCCATAGGGGCTCTCTGGTTTCCTCTTTCATCTCTGTGAAAAATTATTTTAAGATGAGTTCTTATTAATGTTACTATATTTTCCTAAGAGATCATACTGTGGAAGCCAACTCATCTAAAAGTGCCAGGAGACAAATATGTTCATTCATTTGGCTAAAACTACCACCTTTTTACCTGTCCTAAGTTACTGTATTACTATATTCTGTATCTCCCTGACTCACTTATCTTTGAATTTTAACCAGAAGTGTCCAGATTTAACATCTGCCATTTAATGTGTTTGGTTTCATCTCCATTCCATCAGCTTTATGCTCTAGTTTTGTTTTCCTCTTTTATAGTACCTAAATACTTTTTTGTTACATCGTAATAAGATCTCTGTACAAAGGTACCTCAGTTGAGAAGGGAAACCTGATATTAACTCTGAAGCACTGATTTTCAAGTTTGAGTATAGGAAATGTAATATTAAAATCACCTAAGTGGCTTTTTCTAAGAGACACTTACTTGCTTTCTCTAGGTGAGATTAAATATTGAATTCAGCCATTGTTACTAATAAGAATGTGTTAGATCAGGGTGGGAAAAACTTGTTTAACAATGAGCATAGTTTTCGCTTCTAGTGAAGGCTCATTTCCAATAGAATACCATCCTTATTTTCTCTATGCTCTGGCCCACACATGAGAGTGGTCTTAGAGTTACAAAAAGCAGAATCAGAGTCACAGCATTCAGAAAACAGAGATTATCTTTGGAGATAGCATTATGGTCAATTTATGATTTCTGCATTATATTTTTTCCTTATTTATTTTTGATAGTTGAGAATGTGACTTTTTTAGTTAGAAAAAAATGTAAAGAAATAAATTCTTGGGAGTGTGTTCTGTATGGTTACCAACCACCTGTTGGTTACTCTGCCAAATGACAGCTGCATTCTTGTTGGAAGTATTATTTTCCTACCTTTTATGGGCACAGCGAAAAAATAAAGCTTAGTTGCTTTCCTCTCAACACTCTACTTACAACTGATGGAAAATGTATCATGCCAGCCTCTCTCGCATTAGCCAATAGATGCCATCATCAGTGGTCAAATTGGGCATCCCAGTCATCACCCTACAGAAACTTCTCCAGCTTGCCTCCCTCAGGAAGTAGCTGGGCATCATGGTGTGTTTGTGCTGCTTACCTTTGGTGTTCAGTACGCTGTACTTTGGGTAATGCATCATCCTAGTCTTTAGTGGTTTTGTTCCTGTCACTGATGTAACTTAGGTCTTTACACAGATGGAAGCTGTTCCTCTATGTCTCTGAGATCATGGCTTTTCCTTTAAAATTCCCAGGCATAGAGTTGACAGACAGGTCTGTAAGAACTATAAAGTATGTCCCAGGTCAACTATATCTTGTGAACAAAATTTGATTGCAAATTGTAGAGGAAAGCAAACTTTGAGCCTCATGTTAAATTTGAAAACTCTTTGGCCATTTTGATTTTGCTATAAGGTATTAGATAAAAATCACAGGATGTTCAAAATTAAGTAATTATCTAGATAAGCCTCATAGATGAAGAAACAGACTTCAAAATTAAAAGGATCTACTGATTACTAGTTAGCTACATTTTACAAATTAGTTATGGACCCAATTAGTTATGAAGTAGAATCTAAGATCTTTGTCATTTCTGTATTCACATTTTTGTTGAATTATTTTTTTAAATAAAAAGTTTCTCCTTTTAAAAAGGTCTCAAAGGAAGCCAAGTCAGGGGAGAAAGGGTCTGGTTGCTGATATTTTTGTAAAAGTACTGATGTTGAATCCTGCTTTGACAAATAATAGTGTGAATATATTAGTGGATTATTAGATTGAAATAATTCAGTAAAACTTTATGTACTCATTTTTTATTTTTCATTTTGATTAAAAATCTGTACTTCTAGTTACTATTTACATTCTTAAGATTATTGCTGGCCAAGAATGATTTGGCATGCCAATAGAAGCATATGAGCAATAATGTAATTGGGTTTTACTTTTTGTAGCTAAGGTGGTTCCTCAGCAGATCACACACACTTCACCTCGGATACAGCCTGACTACCCAACAGAGAGGAGTAGCCTGATTCCCATTTCAGGACATCGGGCCTCTCCAAATCCTGTGGCCATGGAAACCCGAAGTGACAATAGGTAGGGAATGTGCCAGTTACACTGCCCCATTGTGTTGTTAATTGTTTTGAATTTTCAGTAAAACAAAATGTCCCACAAATATGGCATATATTTACTTATTCTTATCTTCAGATTTCCCCCCCAAAATAATTCATTGTTATTTCTCTTTTAGTTTTCTGAAAATGTCTATATTCAGCCATTGTCTTTTTGATGGATGTTCTCGTATCCATTTTTTTTGTGTTGTGTGTTTCTGTGTTTATCTTGAACAGGGGTTGCAGCACTATGACCCTTTATTCCTCAGTACTTCCATTTCCATCTCCAAAGAACAAAGACATTCTCTTACTTAATTATAGTATAGTTATTCCTGAAATGATTTTTTTAGCTTTTCATTCTCTTTCATACATTGACGTTTTTTAAGGGTATAGATAGGCCAGTTGTTTTTGTAAAATATTCTTCAATTTGGACTTTGTCAGATTGTTTTCTCATAGTTAGATTCAGGTTAGGCATTTTTGGAGGAATACCACCAAGGTGATACATTCTTCTCACTGCTGTTACATTAGAGAGCTCACATTATCCCTTTGTTTCATTATTAGTTATGTTAATATTACTTAGTGAAAGTGATATTTGCCAAATTTTTCTACTGTGAAGGGGTATTTTTCTTCTCTGTAAATAAGTAATCTGTGTGGAAATACTTTGAGACTAAATATCCTGTTCCCTGATAAAACTTTCACTCCATAGTTTTAGTGCCTATTGATAATTCTTGGCTGAATCAGTTGATGATTACATGCAAAGTAGTAACTTTTTCTAACTATCATTTCTTCCACATTTATCAGTTGGCATTCTGATATGAAGAAATTTATCCTCATTTATTTATTTTGTCGTGTAATTTTTAGAATCAGCCTAGGCTCGTGGATTTGGTTTTATTCATTACTATAATTCAGTACTGTAATCTCTTTTGATGCTCAAATTGTCTCTGGGTTGGTCCTTGGGAGACAATTTAGACTAGTTCCTGTGGTTTTACCACATCCCAGTCATCTAGCCCTTCTCACCAACAAGATTCTCCGAGCTCCTCCTGAACTTTGTCTGAGTCCCGGAATCTACCATTTCTCCAGTGAGCCCTGGTTCCTTTTCATCATTTAAAAACCAAGATGTAGACATTAGTTTTGTTCATTGTTTCTGAATTGTCATTTCTTCTAGGTCCTTTCAGCAGGCAGAGATAGGAAGTATGTCATATTTTAAAAACTCTTTAGTACATGTGTATACCTCTAGTTCAACCTTGTTACCTCCCTATTTCATATTTGTTTCTCCCTTCTACAGTGAGAACCTGGTACAGTGCACATGAAGTAATTTCAGAAGTCGATCATTTTTAAATTGTTGATTATTATGGTGTATAGGAATGCTGATAGGATTTAATATAATGATCATGTATCCATCCATCTTGCTGAACACTACTGTTAGCTCTTTTGTATTTCCAGTGTATATATTTATTTCATGTACAAACAAGGATAGTTTTCTGAGAGGTGAAGGAATTTTTTCATTTCTGTTTTGTATACTTATGTTTTTCTTATTGTAGGCTAGAGTTTCTAGTATGGTGTTGAATAGATAGTGTGTAGATAGTTGCCTTATTCCTGACCTGAATGGGAATTCTTCTGAAATTTCATTGTAGATTTTGGTAGATACTATTTTAAGTTTGAGGAACAAAGTTTCTTTCTGTTCCTTTTTTTTAGGCATTTCTTAGGCATCATGAATAAGTAGTGAATGCTATTAAATATTTTTTGTTTATCTTTTGCAAAGTTTCAAATGCTTGTTCTCTTTTAATATTTAAATATAACCTGAAACATTAATAGAAATTCTGATATTGAGACATTCTTATCCTATGATAAAACTTACTTGATCAAGATGCATTCAATTTTATATAGTACTTGGCTCGATTTCATTTAGCAATTTTTGTGTCAGCACAGAGTGAGATTTTTTTATAATCTTTTTTTCATACTCTCCTTGTCTAGTTTTGATATCAAGGCTATATTAAGCTCAAAAAATAAGGTAGATCACTTCTTTTCCTGGTCTCTGCATTCGTTTGTATAAGCTTAGCATTATCTATTTCATGTATGTTTGATAAAATTTGCCATTAAAAACAATCTGAGCTTAGAGTCCTTCAAGTGGAATCGAACAGGGAAGACCTTTGATTACTGAGGTTTTTTAGTCAGTTTTGGTAATTATTCTTCCATGTTTTACATTTATTGATATGGTTATAGTATTTATTTAAAAATATTACTCTGTAGATGTGTGTCCTTTGATCTAATAATTTGAGACACAATTTGGGAAGTGTTAGTATGGCAGTTAAGTGTATGAAAAGAGTCTGGGGGATAGGATCATTTGAAGGTAAAGGAGAAAATAAACCATTTTGGTTCATATTATTTGTGTTCTACCTATAGACCATCTGTTCCTGTTCAGTTCCAGTACTTTTTGCCAACGTATCCACCTTCTGCATACCCGCTGGCTGCACATACGTATACCCCAATCACCAGCTCTGTGTCCACCATCCGACAGTATCCAGGTATGAGCCCCCACTGTTAAGATGACTTTTAGCATTTTAATTTCTGTAAGCAATGAGATAAAAATTAATCAGCAAATATTTCTAATATGGATTTAATTATTCCAGCTTCTATTTTCAAACTTGGATAAGGCTGAAATCTGAACTTTTAAGGTTTTAAATCACCCTCTCTTTATTCTATAAAAAAGTGGTTATTTTTAGTGACATTTGCATGATTTTATCCTACCCCGAGAATAATTATGTTAACAATTTTTTATTATACCTTAAAATTGTAGTACAGTTAAAATGAATAAACCTCTATTCTTGAAGGGCTTCTTGTTTTGTGGGATATCTATCATGTTTTTAATGTTAGTCCAGTTTTGCTAAACACCATTCTTACTTGTAAATAATATTCTTTTCAACAATCCAGAAAGAATGAGCCTTAAACCTCATCATTTGTGTAATATTTTCTTGAGGGAACCTCAGTTAACTTGAAGTTTAAGAAAGCCAGATTGTCCAGCTTGTAACCTTCTGCTCTGCGAACTAGGACTGCAGCCAGGGCCACATGTGGCCATTGAGCACTTGAAGGGGCCCCCAGTGCAAACGAAGAACTGAATTTTTTGTTTTACTTAATTAAAATTAAAGAAATTTGAAATACGTTTGGAACAACTTAGTGTTGTGAAACAACTTTTTCAAAATGTAAATTTTATGGAATCAAAATACAAATCAAATACATCTGATAAAAATTTAGTATCTAAATTTTAAAAGTAAAATCTGCCCTGAATTTTGAAAACATAATATGGAAAGAGAATGTAAAATATCTTATTAAAATTTATTAGAGTGATTACATTTTGAAATGATAATATTTTGGATGTATTGGGTTAAAATATATCATTAAAATTAAGTTGGCCTGCTGCTGTTTACTTTGCTAATGTGGTTAACAGAAAATTTTTAAATTGCACATATGGCTTATATTTGCATTGGAGTGCTGGTCTAAAACTTAGAAACACAGAAAAGTATTTAAATAGCTTTGAAAACAGGTTCTTCCATGTTTGCATTGATTTTCGTTTGTTGGTTTTGTTTTGATTTTTCTGCAAAACTTTTTCTAAGTTTTATTTTTAATTTTTATCTCTGACATGGAAAAATAGCTGAACTGTTTGAATATTCTATCCTGTTTTGCTGTGCATCAAATTAATATCTTTTTAAAGGAAATTCCTAACCTTTAACAATTTTATAAGTATAAAATGTTCGTCGTGAAATGTGTTATGCTTATTGCTAGAAATTCTTAAGTTTTTTTATCAGTGACAATACTTACCTTCATGTTCCTTCATCTACTACATCAGCCAATTGATACTTCTATAACAATGCAGTCATTTTACCTCTCTGAAGAACGTAACTCATGACCAGTATGTATTACTCTGAATGCTGGGCAACTGAAAAGGATATGCACTGTCTCTTGAGCAAGCGCTTTCATTTTATATAAATATTTATTGTAAAAACCCATCATACTAACACTATCAGAAGTGCTGGGGGTCCTGCCAGTCATCTGTTTTTCTCCATTGTTATTCTGGGTGTCTTTTTTCACCACTACAGTATCCCTGATGGATACTAACACAGAAAAATGAATAGTACAGTCAACAACACTTTATTTCTTCCAAACCAATATTTGCACCATTGTCGGTGCAGATGAGAGATAGTATATTCTTTCTAAGACATATGAATCTATACATGCTGGACACAACTGAAAGGATGATTTATTAACCAGCTTACAATGTCCTATTTTCAGGCAATATAGATTCAGTGGCTCATTTTAAATAATTTTAAAGCAGATGTTTTCAAATCAGGAATAAGACAGGAAAATTTGTGTTTAATAAGCTTTGGTCTTGCCAAACATAGTATTACTCGAATATAGTTTATGATAGATTAGACTAGTCCTTCATGGTCTCTGGTTGGTCCATTAGTTATTAAATATAGATTTGAATATAATTATAAATATACAGAATTTGTAGTATACAAGTGATTTATCCCTCAAATTATTTGAAATTTCACTTGTTTCAGAACTGTTTTCCATTTCATCCATTTGTGAATTCCACAAATATTTATTGATAACTTACTGTATGTAAAGTCCTAGGCTAGGCTCTATTTAAAGTTGACTCAAACATCTTACTTTCAACAATGTTAGAATCTAATAGGAAGGTAAGACTTGAGATATTACAGTAGATAAAGTACTAAGTCGCAGAAAAGTTGCTTGAGCAAAGAAAACCATTCTGCCTCTAAGGTAAGAGGTTATTTCTACATGAGAGGGTAGGTTTTTTTTAATTAAGTTTATTGGGATAACATTGGTTAATACAATTATATAATTTTCAGGTGAAGAATGGTTTATCTAAAGGAAGTAACATTTGGAAAGCATCTCTCAGAATGGATAGGTCAAAGCAGTGCTGGGATCAGAGAAAGCACATTTCTCTCTGTGAACAAAGTATTAGAATATGTGTTTGGAACAGTTTGATTTTGGCTGGCATAGTGTCAGTGAGGATACAGTCCTTTCAAGATTAGGTCTTGAAAAGGTTTAGAATGGTGACTTGACTGCATGGTCTACAACAGGCAAATGACCCAAAACTGTTATTGAACAGAAGTAACAAAGGTACACTTCTCAGGAAGAAACTGATAATGCTCTGGGCTTATTTATTTATTTTATAAGGGAAGAATTGCAATATAGCAGTGACTACAAATGTATACTTACTAACTTTTTACTATACTTATCTCATAATAAAAATTTATCATTTTTCCTCTATATGGTTTATAAAACTTTTTCAGTTACATTTTTTTAATCAAGGTATCATTGACATAATAGTTTCAGGTGTACAGCATAATGATTTAATATTTGTATATATTGTGAAATGGTCACCACATTAAGTCTAGTTAACATCCATCACCACACGTAGTTATCGGTTTTTTTCTTATAAATTATAGTGAGAACTTTTATGATCTTCCCTCATAGCAGCTTTCTAATATGCATGCAGTTCACTGTTAGTTAACTGTAGTCTCCATGCTGTACATTACATCTCCTTGACTTATTTATTTTATAACTGGAAATTTATACCTTTAGACCCCATTCACCCATTTTACCCATCTCTCACCCCCCCCACCCGCCCCCCACACACACACCCCTCCACCTCTGGCAACAACCAATCTGTTCTCTGGATCTGTGAGTTTGGTTTTTGTTTTTTCTTAGATTCCACATATACGTGAGATCATACAGTATTTGTCTTTCTCTGTCTGACTTAGTTCACGTAGCATAATACTCTTCAAGGCCCATTTATGTTTTTGTAAATGCCAAAATTTCCTTCTTTTTTTATGACTGAATAATATTCATTTGTGCTTGTGAGCACATGCATGTGTGTCACATTTTCTTTATCCATTTGTCCATCAGTGGACACTTAGGTTGTTTCCATATCATGGCTGTTGTAAATAATGCTACAATGAATATGAGGTTCCATATATCCTTTCCTGGATTATTTTGATGACTGAGAAGAAGAAACTTTTGTGTTTTCTTTCCACAAGTAATGAGAAATCTTTTTTTTGCTTCTTGGGAGTGCTTTTGTTTTTAGTTTTGTTTTTGAGTTTGTTTTTAATATACGTATAGATGATGTGTTTGTTTGATAGAAAAAAGAACAATTGCTTATTCTTTCTCTTCAATGGATATGTAGAATTTAAAGTTCATAATTCCTGTATTTGAGAAATGCCTATGATAGTGGTTCTACCATTTAAAACAAAGATTCTTGACCTGGGAGCCATGGATGTATTTCAGGTTTTATATTAATTATTTAGCATAGTTGTCTGGCTCACATTTGGAATTTAATAGATGATGGCTTTTTCTTATTTTAATGCTATTTCTAGTAATCAGTAGAAAGATCATATCAAATTTGTAGGAAATGAGGGAGGAAAAAGACCTCAATATATAAAGTTTTATATAATGCTTTTTTTGTTTTTAACTGAGAATTTAGATCTTGTACAGTGGGAAAAATTCTGATTTCACTTTGTTTTTTCTCCTTACGTGGGCTGTGTCTTATCAGAGCTAATATTCTCATAGTCACTTTTTGCATCATTTTTAGTTTCAGCTCAGGCTCCAAACTCTGCCATAACAGCTCAGACTGGTGTTGGGGTAGCTTCTACAGTTCACCTAAACCCTATGCAGTTGATGACTGTGGATGCATCTCATGCTCGACATATCCAAGGGATCCAGCCTGCGCCCATCAGTACACAGGGGATACAGCCAGCCCCCATTGGGACCCCAGGAATACAGCCAGCACCAATTGGCACACAGGGAATTCACTCAGCAACCCCAATAAGTACACAAGGACTTCAGCCTGCACCAATAGGTACTCAGCAGCCTCCGCCTGAAGGAAAGACTTCAGGTAATTTTACTTTTTTACATGGAAGTTACTATGGAGAAAAGTAACTGAATCCTGAATCTACCACTTGTTACTGACTTTATGGTCTCGGGTGATTTTTCTAGACTTTCATTTCCTCTATGTAGCATGAGTTGCTTGGAACTTATCTGTCAGTGTCATTGTAAGCATTAGAAATACATAAACAGCTTAATAGCCATTTACACACAGTGAGAAGCATTCTGTAAAGAACTCTTAGTTGACAGCAAATTCACTTTGTAACAGTAGTATTCTCATTCTATTTAAGATTTTTTTGGAATTGTATGTAAAGCTGTAAAATTAAGATAGACTGGAATGTTGGTACCATTTTTAGAGATTGAGAGACAGTACTGTTTTACAAAAACTGGGAGAACATTTCTTGAAGTATACTTCTTTATGTATCTTATCTCATTTATTAGTAATTATACTTACAGAGCAGAGAAAAATGGTTATTGATCATGCATCAATAGACTTAATAACTTCTTCCATTTTGCCTTCTGCTTTTAGGCACATGAGCGTTATGCTCCTATCCCTTATCTTCTTGAAATTAGGCAGTCATAACATGGGTACTCTAATTGTTTTTATTTGTCTTATGTGACATTTTAGTAATGTTTCTTTCATTTCGCTCTCTTCATTGTTCTTTCCCGACCCCTCCCTGTCCTCCAGCAGTGGTGTTGGCAGATGGAGCCACAATTGTAGCCAACCCTATTAGCAGTCCATTCAGTGCTGCTTCAGCAGCAACAACCGTGGTACAGACCCACAGCCAGAGTGCTAGCACCAACACTCCAGCCCAGGGCTCATCCCCTCGGCCAAGTATACTTCGGAAGAAACCTGCCACAGATGGGTGAGTGGACTCAGTAATGCCAAATGACACCTCTAGTTCTGGCTATATTTGGGGTGTAGGCTGTAATTATGTTCAACTCGTAGATCATACCGGTAGTTTTTTCAAGTGCTTATGTCCATTTATACTCTCCGTGGGAATCGTTACCAACTCTTATTATTGGCACTCTTTTTAAGTTTAGTCATACTGTGTTTATAGTAGTGTATGTCATTAGGTGGTTTTGTTTGTTTTTCCTTTTAGGGGGTGGGTAGTGGTGTTGGTCTTACTTTATTTCTTATGGAAAAGTTCAAACATAATAAAATTTTGAACATATAAATGCATGCCCATTATCCAGTTTCAGTTGTCAGTTTATCAGCTCATGGCCAATTTTATCTGTAAGCCTACCCATCCCTTCCACCATATTATTTTGAAGCAAATTCCAAACAGCACATTTTTTCATTTTTACATTTTTCAGCATGTGTCTATTGAGAGATACATAAATATGTACTAAAAAAATACAATAACTCCTTAACATCATCAGATATCTAGTTCAAATTTCCAGTGGTCTCAAATGTCACAAATTTTGTTTTGTTTTAAATTATTTATTTGAATTAGTATTCTGATAAGATACACACATGATTAGTTGATATGTCTCTTAAGACTCATATCTATAGGTTTCCTCATCTCTTTTTTCCTCTCAGTTTATTTGTTGAAGAAATTTGGTCTTTTGTCCTATAAGAGTTTTCCCTCTCCCTCCCTCTCTTTCTCTCAATTTTATTGATTGCATCCCCATTGTATTAGTTTCCTAGACTGCTATAACAAAGTATCACAAATTTGGTGGCTATGAACAATGGAAATTTATTTTCACAATTCTGATGGCTAAAAGTCTGAAATCAAGGTGTTTACAGGGCTGGTTCCTTCTGTATACTCTCAGGGAGAACCCATTCTGTGCCCCTCTACCAGCTTCTGGTGGCTATTGCATTTCCTGGGTTGTGCACTCATCATTCCAGTCTGCTTTTGTGTTCACATGGCCTTCCCTCTGTGTCTGTGTGTCTTGAATCTCCCTCTCCTTTCTTCTCTAACAACCAGTCATTGGATTTAGGGCCCATCCTAAACCTGGAATGTCTCAAGATCCTTAACTTTTTAAAGACCCTACATATTCCATTCACAGGTGTAAAGACCCTACATATTCCATTCACAGGTGCCAGAGATTAGGACTTAGATATACCTTGTAGGGAATACAGTTCAATTCATAACCCCCATAATGTAGTTTCACTTGTTTTTCTCTACATTTTTTCTAAATCGTTTCTTGAATCTTAAAGCTTGATTAGATTCACTTTTTAAATTTCTTGTTTGTCAAAACTACTTTATAAGTTGGTGGTTTATTTAGTATTTACTAGGAGACATGTTGTCCAGTAGTCACCCTTCTTTTAGATGTTAGCTACCTTAAAGATCAGTACCTGGATCCATTAGTTATTGGGCATTGCAGAATGGTGAAGTCTGGTTCTCAGCCCCACTCTTGTCTCACATTTGTTCCCACCACTCTGCCCAAACTAAACATGTCAAGATCACTCATGACTTCTAGTGATTCTCAGTCTGAGCCATATATGGTCTCTCTACGGCATGACAAAGTAGGTAATCACCAACTACCTTGATCAGCTTTTTTCACTTGGCTTCCAGGAACTTGCTCAGGTCGATATAAATACATAGCCATTATAATGATCATAAATACTTAGTATGGATTTAAATTTTAATATTAACTGGAAAGGAGATATGACATGCTGGATAAAGAAACTGGAAGATTTGTAGTGCTTGCTTCCTGGAGAGCGATTGGAAGGCAGTGGGGAGAGATGGGGAGGAGACCTGCTGTATTTTGTGAAAAGCCTTTTAGTACTATTTTGCTTTTTAAATAATGTGCCTGTATTACTTTGATAAAATTTAAAAATTTTATTTAAAAAACAGTCAAATTAATGCTTTCATTTTACCATAGGTATACCTAGCAAATATATACTTTGTACTTTTTTAATGCCCTCAGACTGCTGTTTTCCGGATTTGTCTCTCGTCTCTTTCAGAATGGCAGTTCGAAAAACTCTCATTCCTCCTCAACCTCCTGAAGTGGCTAGTCCTCGAGTAGAGAGCTCTATGCGGAGTACATCCGGGTCACCTAGGCCTGCAAGGTAAGCACATAAATGTTATTGCTCTTGCTTCCGATTGCACAAATCGAAGAGGAAAAAGTCTTAAATACATGTGACAAATTTCACATAATTTGCTTGTGTACATTTCTCATATGCTATTTCTAGCTATATGACCTGAACATGTTTTTCAACCTCTCTGACCCTCATTTACCTCATAGGCATCCATATAACATTTACCTCATAGGCTTCTATGTATTTAAATGAAATGATGCATTAAAAGCACTTAGAACAGAGCCTGCCTCATAGTAAACACTCAGTTATTTTTGCTGTCAAAAATGGCATCATGACAATAATTAATACACTTTTTTCCTTTATTCTTTATCATCTTAATTCCAAAATTGAAATTATCTTGGAAAAAATGAGACATTATAAAAATATTTTATTCTTTTCAATGCAATTGTAAATGGGATTGTTTTTTAAATTTCTCCTTCTGTTGTTCATTATTAGTGTATAGAAATACGACAGACTTCTATATATTAATTTTGTATCTTGCTACTTAGTTCACTTAATTCTAATAATTTTTGGCATAGTCTTCAGGGTATTTTATATGTAGTATAATGTCATCTACAAATAGTGATAGTTTTCCTTTTTCCTTTCTAATTTGGTTGCTTTTATTTCTTGTTTGGTTGCTGTGGCTAGGACTTTCAATTCTATATTGAGTAATAGTCATAAGACTGGGCATCCTTGTCTTGTTCCTGATATTAGAGAAAAAGCCTTCAGATTTTCACCATTGAGTATGATGTTAGCTGTGGGCTTGTCATATAAGGCCTTTATCGTGTGGAGGTAAATTCCTTCTGTACCTACTTTGTTGAGAGTTATCAGAAATGGATGTTGGATAGTCTCAAACACTTTTTCTGCATCTATTGAGACGGTCATATGATTTTTATCCTCAGTTTTGTGGCTGTAATGTATCACATTAATTGCTCTGTTGAACTATCCTTGCATCCCTAATATAAATCCCACTTTATTGTGGTGTTGTAATCTTTTTAATGTGTTATTAAACTTAGTTTGCTGGTATTTTGTTGAGAATTTTTGTATCTATATTCATCAGGGATACTGGCCTGTCTATTAGTGTCTTTGTCTGGTTTGGGTATCAAGGTAATGCTGGCCACGTAAAATGAGTTTGAAAGCATTCCTTTCTTTCCAGATTTTTGGAATAGTTTGAGAAGCATTGGTATTAATTTTTTTTTCCAGTAATTGTTAGAATTCACCTGTGAAGCCATCTGGTCCTGAACTTTTGTTCATTGGGGTATTTTTTATTACTGCTTCAATTTCATTGCTAGTAATTGGTCTATTCAGATTTTGTTTCTCTCTGATTTTGTCTTCAAAAGTTATATGTTTCTAGAAATTTATCCATTTCTTCTATATTATCCAGTTTGTTGGTTTATGATTGTTCATAATACTCATTAACAAATTTTTGTATTTCTGTGGTGTTGGTTGTAATCTCTCTTCTTTCATTTCTTACTTTTTAAATTTGGGCTCACTGTCTCTCTTGATGAGTCTAGCTAGAAGTTTGTCGGTTTTATTTAAACATTCAAATAACCAGCTCTTAGTTTCATTGATCTTTTAAATTGTTTTCTATTTCATTTATTTCCTCTCTGATCTTAATCATTTCCTGTCTTTTACTTTGGGTTTTGGTTTTCTTTGTTTACTAGTTCTTGTAGGTATAAATTTATTTGGGATTTTTCTTTTGTCTTGAGGTAGACATATATAGCTAGGTACTTTCTTCTTAGAACTGCTTTTACTGCAATTCATAAATTTTGGAAATTTTTTTTTTTATTTGCCTCAGGATATTTTGGATTTTCTGTTCAATTTCCTTTTCGATCCATTGGTTTTTTTAGTCGCATGTTGTTTAATCTCCATGTTTTTTCCAGTTTTCTTCCTGTAGTTAATTTCTATTTTTATGCCATTGTGGTTAGAAAATATGCTTAATGTAATTTCAATCTTGAATTTATTAGGACTTCTTTTGTGACCTAATATGTGGTTTGTCCTGGAAAATGTTCCATGTGCATCTGAAGAAAATATTCTGTAGTTTTTGGATGAAATGTTGTATAAATGTCTATTAAGTTGAATTGCTCTAGTTTGACATTAAGGTCATTCCCTTATTTTTTGTCTGAATGGTCTATCGAGTCTGTGAAGTGGGGTATTAAACTCTCCAACTATTATTGTATTATTGTTA
The DNA here is from genome assembly GCF_000325575.1 of Pteropus alecto. Classification (NCBI taxonomy): domain Eukaryota; kingdom Metazoa; phylum Chordata; class Mammalia; order Chiroptera; family Pteropodidae; genus Pteropus; species Pteropus alecto. The sequence continues at coordinate 675,597 of NW_006436637.1, read as the reverse complement.
ATTTTTGCTTTTATGTCTATTAATATTTGCTTTATATATTTTGGAACTCTTATGTTGAGTGCCTATATGTTTACAATTATTATATCCTCTTCTTGGATTGACCCCTTTATCATTATGTAATGTCCTTTTTTTTTTTGTCTCTTTTTACATTCTTTGTTGTAAAGCCTATCTTGTCTGAGTATTGCTACCACAGCTTTTTTGTTTCTGTGTGCATGGAATATTTTTTTTCATTTCTTCACTTTCTGTGTGTGTCTTTCAATATAAAATGATTCTCTTGTAGACAGCATCTAGATGGGTCTTATTTTTTTATTCTTTAAGCCACATGTATTTTGGAGAATTTAGCTCATTTACATTTAAAGTACTTATTGATAGGTTTCCATTTTGTTCATTGTTTGGGGGTTTTGTTATTTTTTCTTTGCCATCTTTTTTTGCTTCTTTCTGATTTGGTGGTTTTCTATAGTTTTTTGTTTGGGTTCTTTTTTATTTTTTGTATATTTCTTGTAGGTTTTTGGGTTCTCGTTACCATGAGGTTCGTATATATCCATTGATATCTATAGCAGTTTGTTATAAGTTAATAGGCATTTAAGTTCAGACACATTCCAGAAAGACTACATTTTTCCTGCCCTCTCCATGCTTTATGTTTTGATGTCATATTTTTATATCTTTTTGTTTTGTGTATCCCTTATTTCTTATAGTTAATTTTGCTACTTTTATCTTTTAACCTTCATTTTAGGTACTTTAGTGGTTGATTCACTATGTTTATTATCTATTTGCCTTCACCAGTGAATTTTTTCCCCCTGTATTTTCTTATTTCTGGTTATGGCCTTTTCTGTATAAAGAAGACCCTTTAACCTTTATTATAAAGCCGGTTTAGTGGTGATGAACTCCTTTATTTTTTCCTTATCTGGAAAACTCTTTTTGTCTCCTTCAATTCTGAATGATAACCTTGCCAATTATAGTATTTTGGGTTGTAGGTTCCTTTCTCTCAGCACTTCAACTATTTCCTGCCACTCTTGCCTATAAAATTGCTGCTGCAAAATCAACTGATGGCCTTATGGGCTTTTCTTATATGTGACATGTTTCCTTCTTGCTGCCTTCTAGATTGTCCCTTTATCCTTAACTTTTGCCAATTTAATTACAGTATGCCTTGATATGGACCTCTGTGTGTTCATCTTGTTTGGAACTCTGTGCTTCCTGGACCTGGATATGTTTCCTTCCCCAAATTAGGAAAGTTCTCAGCTATTTTTTTTCCAAATATAGACTGTGTGCCTGATGGTTTTGTCAGGCTGATTATTCTACTTGGTGTAGGCGCACACAGTGCCTGGTATGCCACCTGGCCAGGAGGAATAGGTTCCAGGTGGCGCAGCGTGGTGTACACACATTATTTTGGCTGTCCACGGCCAAAACACAGTCAGTTTAGGGCAGCCTGTTGTGTGTGCTCTTCCTTGCCCTTTTGATTCAGAGCCCTGTTGCTTTATTTGTCTGTTGCCCAAACCAGGTCTCGGCAGGGCTGCCCTGAATGTGCACATCACAACGCCCAATTAGTTCTACACTTAGTCCAGATGGGACAACCTTGTGTGTGTACACCACAGCACTTTGTGCACATTCTCTGGGTGAGGCAGCCCTTCCTGTGCTCACAGCAGCACCCCACTAGTTCTGCACTTCCTCCTGAAAGCGTAGCCCCACATATGCGTGCAGCAGCACCCCGCTGTCTTTGCAGTTGCTATGGACAAGGCAGCACTGTGTGCAGACACTGTAGCACTTTGCTGGTTCTGCAGTCTCTGCATGTAGGGGGCTCCTCATGTACATACAGCCTAGAGAGTGTGCACAGCAATGCCTTGGATCACATTTATGGGTAGAGGGGCCCATGCGAACACACTCTGGCACTCTCCTGTTCTTGCTGGAGCTAGCTATGGGAGGGGTGGCTGGGGATACACTACAGCAGCCCTGCAGGTCAGCCTAAGAACCTGGATAGAGCATCTACCTGCTATCAAACTGCAGAGGAAACATGAACAATGGTGCTCACCTGTTCCTCCAGCTTAGGAGAGTTCCCTCAGCTCCCAAAGACCTTTCGCTGTTCCCTAACCTTTTCTATGCAGTCTCTCATTTGTTGTGCAGAAGCTGTTCAGCTGGCCTTCAGTTGTCTCTCAGGAGGTATTGATCTAAGTATAAATGTATATTCCATGTGCTCTTAGAACAGTGTCAGCAGCCTCCTGCACCACCATCTTGGACCTGCCTCTGCTTCTGATATTTTATCCTTTCTCTTTCAATGTTGTAAAATATTTCCAAGAGTTCCTTAAACATGTAATTTTTTGCCAGCATAACTACCAGCATAACTTTTTCATCAAAACCATTTGCCTTAACTAATCCTTGGAATTTGGGTACACATTTCACAGCAGTGTCTTTATCTGAGCTAGCAGCTTCATCAGGTAGCTTAACATTAATCAAAGTCATGCTGACTTTTAAAACAGTTAAATTAGCCTTTATTGACAGCAACAGGTTGTGTTTTTGTTCTCATAATTGCCATTTTCTTTCAGTGTAGCAGCTACCTTCAACTCTTTGGCCTGAATCATTGTTTTGTTTTTTTGTTTGTTTTTACAGTGTTCAGTACAAAGTAGATGTAAATACTTTATTTTACCATGAAGGCTTTCTCCTCCTACTACAATTTAAACTAAAAAATTATGTAAAACAACTTTACTTTTTTCATGTTCATTGGAATTTCTCTGTATGATCCATATCATAGCATCATACAGGCCTAGATCTCTTCCTGTATTCAATTCGCTGTTGCCATTTTCAGTCTTCTAATCAACATCCAATTTTACTTCCAGAAT
>NW_006436637.1:668559-672755 GCF_000325575.1 Pteropus alecto | reverse complement strand
TTTTTTTTAATGTATTTTCATCTTTGTTGGCTAGTTCTCTCTCCCTTTCAGTCATCCATTTTTATAAAATTTCACCTGGGCTTATCACTGGGAAACAAAACAGTGTAACTACACCCTTTGCTATCTGCATGAACCGAATAACGTGTGTAGTACAAGTCAGTGACATACTTCAAGAGAGGTGCTGTGATTGGTCACAGATCATGATGCATGGTATGTTAGTTACATAGTGGTTTGAAGAGCTAGTAGCAGTGTTTCTAGCTACAATTAATATACTGTGATAACTGAAATTGAACAGTGTTGGTGGAGGACTGGTATAATCTAGTTGTGCTTACGTGTGTGTGAGTGAAGTTCACACATACCAAAATCATGCATAGTGAGGACTGCGTGTGTATTAAGCAAGGAAGATCATCCTTAAATAAGGGGAGAGTTATACAAGATGGTTCAGAGACATAATTGAGAGTTGAATTACATTGGGCTTTGTGGGCCATTCAAAATTCATTGGATTTTATTTTGGGGAGATAGAGAGCCATCAGGATGCTAAAGCATAGGGGTGACACAATTTGACTTATTTATAAAAGGATTACTCTGGCTATTCGTATGAGAATAAACTGCAAGAAAGCAAGAGTCAAAGCAGATAGACCAAATGGGAAATGATAAAACCTCAGACTATCTTAGTTGCTTGGACTAGCTTGGAAGTAGTAAAAGTCTTAAGAAGAATTCAGATTCTGGATACATATTAAAGGTAAAGCTGATGGAATTTTCTAATGGAGTGGAGCGAAAGGAGTCAATAGCTACAAGGTTTCGCTTGAGCTAATACAGATAAAAATTTATCGTTTCGAAAATGAGGAGACCTATGAGAGTAGCAGGGGGAAATTAAGAGTTTGGTTTTAAACATTTTCTTTTTGCAATATTCAAGTGGTTAGACACACCCAAATGGAGATGTCAATTACATTGTTGGATATAAAATTCTCAAGCGGGTCCATGCTGGTGATTAGATTTGGGAATTACAAGTAGATATATTTTTAACACCATGAGAGTGGAGGAGGTCCCGTTGCCAACGAGTATGAAGAGAAAATAGAAGTGGTACAAGGACCGTAAGACATATCATCTTTAGAGGTCAGGAAAATTAAAAACCAGAAAAGGAGACTGTATTCCTATACTGTGTGACTTTCTCCAAATGTTTTGGCGCTATAATTAGTCTTCAATTAATGAACACTTATTTCCATTAACACTGTTAATAATCACTACTTCAGTGAATCTCTTTATCATTGAGTCCCTTGGTAGACATTTCTCTGAAATATATTTCTGGAAGTAGCATTGCCTGGTCAGCATAAATGTGCCATTTGAATTCTGATTTCCAATCACTATACCTGTTTACATCCTTATAAAATATGTGTTCCCATGTTATCCACATTTTTGCCAACACTAGATACTAAATTTTACAAATGTAGTACATTAATTTTTATTTAAAATACTTTTTTTAAGTAGTATATGGAGTTACTTTTAAAGTGCTAGAAAAAAAACATATGGTTCCCAAAGGTGAAGAACACACTGTGAAGTACAGAAGTATATTTCTTGGGAGTGACAACATGTGTAGAAATTTGGAAGAAGAGGGGTTATTTGTAGAAACTTTCTTGGTCTTAGTATGGTTCAGAGAAGTGGATTCCACACAGGCACGCAGACTGACATTTGCAGTAGGCAGTCTTTTTCTGTGGCACCTGAAAGAAGTTAAATTTATTGAACTTTCGGCTGTATAGATTATTGGTTTTCATCAAATTTGGGGAGTTTGGGGTAATTATTTTCTCGGATATTCTTTCTGCCCCTTTCTGTGCCTTTTGGGATTCCAATTATGTATATGTTAGTACACTTGTTGTTCGAAAGATCTCTGAGGCTCTGTTTATTTTTCCTCCTTTTTTTTTTTTTGGTTTTGTTTGTTTGTTTTTTAGTTTCTCAGACTAGATAATTTCAATTGACCTATCTTCATGATTGTTGATTTTTTTTCTTAACACCTGTTATATGCTTTTGAGTCTCTCTAGTGACATTTTCTTTCAGCTTTTATACTTTCAACTCAGAATTTCTATTTGATCTTTTTTATAATTTCTATCTTTTTATTGATAGTCTTAATTTACTGAGATAGTTTTATGATGTGATGTTTTTTAGCCACGATTTCCTTAGTTCATTGAAGATATTTAAATAGCTCATTTAAATCTTTGTCTAGTAAGTCTAACATCTGCGCTTCCTCAGTGACAGTTTAATTATTTCTTTTCCTGTGATTGAACAGTGCTTTCTTGTTCCTATAAATACCTCAGAATCTTTTGTTGAAAACTGGACATTTTAAACTGTATCATGTGGCCACTCCGAAAATCAGATTCCTACCCTTCTTTAAGTTTTGTTGTTAGCTGCTGTTACTGCTGTTATTTGTTGTTATTTGCTGTTATTGTAGTTATTGTAGTTGTGGGTGTTTACTTTTCCTAACATTCTTTAAAAATCTGTATTTTTGTCTTCTGTGGCCACTGAATTCTCTACTCGTCTAACTTTGTAGTCAGGTAATGATGGGACAGATTTCCTTGAATGCCTGGAACCAGTAAGTCTCCCTGTTTGCCAAGGGCCTCAGTGCGTGTCTTGGTGTACCCCATCACCACTCAGGCATTTTGATAGTTCTGCCTTACTCTGCTCTTCCTGTTTGTGCAGAGCCTCATAGTCATCCAGATGTGAGAACTTAGTTTCTTCTCAGATTTTTCCTGGACATGCCCACAGTCCCACACATGTGTGCTCCTGCCTAGATTGCCAGAAATATGTTGGAGTTTTTCAAGGCCCTTATGGGTATTTTATTCTCCATCTTTTCCTTTTAAAGTTTTTCGGGTAGTTTATTGTTTGCCCCAGTTGTTACCATCCTGTCATTCAACAAGGAAGCTGACCAAATTGCCTTGAATATTTTTCCAACAGACACCTCTTGGGAAAAGGGTATTTTCACTGGAGAAGCTCCGAGTCATGTCAAATAAGACAAGTCTTTCAAATGAGAACAGCTAGACTGGTCATATAATGATAGCTCTCTGGTAAAAAGAGGGTTTGAAGGAGCTCCAACCCCTCTGGTAGCTGCCAGGCTGCTGCTAGTTATCACTGTGGGTGTGGTTTGCAAACCTACTATGGACCTGGAGATGGAGGAATGGAAATAGGACAAGTAAAAATACCACAAAGTTTACTGTTCTTCCCAAGATTCAACTGATTTTCTTAAATAATTTTGCTCAATTGTTAAAAGTCTTTGTTTAATTTCCAGAGTTCTGAAAAACTTGTTTCTGACCTTTTTTGCCAAATTTTTGTTGCTTTTATGAAAGAGAATTTTCAGACACATTTTGCTGGTGTCTGGTTATTTTCCTTTCTTTTTTCTTTTTTTTTTTTTTTTTTTTTTTTGAGTGCTTTATTTTTCTTTTATTTTTCAATTTGTTTAACATTCCCCTCCACCCCCCGCCCCCCGGTAACCACTAGTCCATTGTCCATGAGTCTGTGTTTCTTTGCCCTGTTTGTTTGTTGCTCTTAGGTTTATATCCCACATATAAGTGATATCATGTGATTGTCAACTTTTTCTGCCTGGCTTCTTTCGCTTAACATGATTATCTCAAGGTCCATCCATGTTGTCGGAAACGGCAGTATTTCATCTCTTCTGATGGCCGAGTAATAATATTCCATTGTATATATGTACCACAGCTTCTTTAGCCAATCATCTATCGTAGGACACTTCGGTTGCTTCCATGTCCTGGGCATTGTGAATAATGCTGCTATGAACATCGATGTGTAAATATATTTTCGGATATGAGTTTTCAAGTCTTTGGGGTGAATTCCCAGCAGAGGGACGGCTGGATCATATAGTAGGTCAATTCTTAGTTTTTTGAGGAACCTCCATACTCTTTTCCATAGTGGCTATGCCAATTTGCTGTCCCACCAGCAGTGTATGAGCATTCCTTTTTCTCTGCATCGTCTCTAGCATTTATTACTTGTCCTGTTGATTACAGCTATTCTGACAGGTGTGAGATGGTATCTCATTTTGGTTTTGATTTGCATTTCCCTAATAGCTAGCAATGTTGAACATCTTTTCATGTTTGTTGACCATTTGTATGTCTTCTTGGGAGAAGTGTCTGTTCAAGTCCTCTGTCCATTTTTTAATTGGATAGTTTGTCTTTTTGTTGTTATTGAGTTGT
>NW_006436637.1:648757-667361 GCF_000325575.1 Pteropus alecto | reverse complement strand
GTTTGTCATATATGGCCTTTATTATATTAAGGTACTTTCTTTCTATACCTATTCTGTTAAGTGTTTTGATCATAAATGGGTGCGGTATCTTGTCGAAGGCTTTTTCTGCATCTATTGATATGATCATATGATTCTTATTTTTTACTTTATGTGGTGTATCACATTAATCATCTGCATATGTTGAACCATCCCTGTGTTCCTGGAATGAAGCATACTTGATTATGGTGTAATCTTTAATATGTTGCTGTGTTCAGTTCACTAGTATCTTATTTAGGATTTTTGCATCTGTGTTCATAAGAGATATTGGTCTGTAGTTTTCTTTTTTGTGTTATCTTTACCAGGTTATGCTATCAGGGAGATATTGGTCTCATAAAATGAGTTGGGAAGTATTGCCTCCTCTTCGATTTTTTGGAAGCATTTGAAGAGAATAGATATTAAATCTTCTTTGAATGTTTGGTAGAATTCACTGGTGAAACCATCTGGTCCTGGACTTTTACTTTTTGGTAGGTTTTTGATGATTGTTTCAATTTCCAAACTGCTGCTTGGTCTATTTAGATTTTCCAGATCTTCTTGATTCAGTCTAGGAAGGTTGTATTTTTCTAAGGACTGATCCATTTCTTCTAGGTGATTAAATTTCATGTTATATAATTTTTCATAGTATTCTTGTATGATCCTTTGTATTTCTACAGTGTCTGTCATAACTTCCCCTTTTTCTTTCCTGATTTTGTTTATTTGTGTCCTTTCTCTTTTTTCTTTAGTGTGTCTAGCTAGGGGTTTGTCAATTTTATTAACCTTCTCAAGGAACCAGCTCTTTGTTGCATTTATTTTTTCTGTTGCTTTTTGTTTTCAATTTCATTTATTTCTGCTCTAATTTTCATTCTTTCTTTCTTTCTGCTGGCTTGAGGCTTCATTTGTTCTTCCTTTTCTAGTTTTTTTAAGATGAAGTGTTAGGTTGTTTATTTAGGCTCGTTCTTGTTTTTGGAGATAGGCGTGTAATGATATAAACTTTCCTTATGACTGCTTTTGCCATGTCCCAAAAGTTTTGATATGTTTTACTATCACTATCATTTGTTTCTATGTATCTCTTGATCTCTCTTTTTATTTCTTCTCTGACTCAGTTATTCTTTAGTAGCATGTTGTTTAATCTCCATGTATTTGTGGTTCTTCCTGATTTCTTTTTGCAGTTGATCTCTAGTTTCAAAGCATTATGATCAGAGAATATAGTTGGTATGATTTCAACCCTCTTATATTTGTTGAAGCTATCTCTGTGTCCCAGTATATGGTCGATTTTTGAGAATGTTCCATATGCACTAGAGAAGAATGTATAAGCAGCTCTTTTGGGATGGAAGGTTCTGGAAATGTCAGTTATGTCCAGTTAGTCTAATGTGTCATCAAAGATGTTATTTCCTTATTGATTTTCTGTTTTGATGATCTGTCCGTATCTGACAGTGGGGGATTTAGGTCCCCTACTAGGATAGTGTTTTGGTCTATTTCTCCCTTCAAATCTATTAGTAATTGCTTTACATATTTCAGGGCTCCTTGATTAGGAACATAGATAATAATAAGTGTTATGTCTTCTTGGTTCATTATTTCCTTTATCATTATGAAATGTCCCTCAGTATCTTTCTTTACATTTTTTATTTTGAAATCTATTTCGTCCGATATTAGTACCACTATTCCCACTTTTCTCTGAATACCATTTGCTTGAAATATCATTTTTCACCCTTTTACTTTGAGTCTATATTTGCCTTTGGAGCTGAGATGTGTCTCCTGGAGGCAGCATATGGTTGGATTTTGTTTTTTGATCCAATCTGCAGCTCTGTGCCTTTTATTGGTGAGTTCGGTCCATTTACATTTAGGGTGATTATTGAAGTATGAGGTCTTCTTCTAGCCATTTTATATTTTGCTTTGTGATAGCTAGGTGTTGCCATTGCTTCCTTGTCCTTATGTTTCTGTTTTCTTTATTTTGGTTGGTTTTTGTGAGTTTTCCTTCTCGTCCTTCTTGTTTTATGTTACATACTTCAGTTCTGAATCTTCTGTGTGTGATTACCATTACGAATATGTAAAAGTTAGTTATTTACACACACACACACACACACACACACACACACACACTCATCTCTTCTTCTGCGCATGCCTTATCTCCATTCCCCTTTGCAAATTTGGATCTTTGAATCTTCCTCTTTTCAGTAGTTGTCTCAGTTTGTCCCTATCTGTGCTGAATGTTCATTGCTATCTTGCCTATAGCAAGTCTTTTCTTATTTGTAAGCTTGTACAGATAGAAGCAGAAGGGTTACCCTCTTCTGCTTCTATCTGCTTGCTAGTCTAGTCGCCTTACTCCTAATTATGTATTTTTTTGTCATTTTGTTTTAGGTGAGCTGACCCCTTTCAGTATTTCCTGTGCATCCCTCGTAGTGGAGAATTCCCTCAATTGTTTATGTCTTGAAAGGTCTTAATTTCTCCTTCATATCTAAAGGAGAGCTTAGCTGGATACATTATTCTAGGCTGATAGTTCCTTTTACTTAATAGTTTAAATATTTGATTCCATTCCTTTCTGGCTTGTAAAGTTTGAACTGAGAAGTCCAAGGATAATCCAATGGGTTTTCCTTTGTAAGTTACCATTTTTTTCTCTCTGTCTGCCCTGAGATCTATCTTTGTTGTTGATTTTTGATTCAGTGTGTCTTGGTGAAGGCCTTTTTGGGTTGAGATCATTGGGTGTTCTGTTGACTTCTTGAATTCCAAGCTTTAGCTCATTTTTTAGATTTGGGAAATTCTCATCAACTATTTGTCTGAAAATGCTTTCTAGTCCCTGCTCTTTTTCCTCACCTTCGATAATGCCCATTCTTATGTTACCTCTCCTGATGGTATCAGCTAGTTCTTTATTTTCTTTCATTATTTTTCATTCTTCGGTTTCTTTCTTTCCTTCTGATATATTTCTAGATTTCTGTCTTCAATATCACTGATCCTTTTCTCCTTTTGGTCAACTCTGTTTCCCAAGCTTGCTATTTCATTTTTCAACTCTTGCAGAGTGTTTTTTATCTCCAGATAATCTATTCGGTTCTTTTTGAGTGTTTCGATCTTCTTGCTAAATAACTCATTCTGCTCATCTAGTTGTTTTTTCAATTCCTGAAATTATATGATTCGTTTCAGATCTCACTAAGTGTTTTCAGAAGTACCATCCTGAATTCTCTGTCATTGAAGTCACCCATTTCTATGTCTATAAGGTTGTTTTCTGGAGATTTTTATGCAGTGCCTTGTCACCTTGGTTGTTCGTGGTGTTTAATGGACTATTTCTCCACCTGGGCATTAATGGAAGTGTGTTCTGATTTTTCTTTCCAGAAAGAAGATTTATTATATAATGGTTTGCAGCTTTTTGCAAAGAAGGTGTTTTTCTTTTGTTTTCCAGTAGGTGGCGTCTAAGCCTCTTGGATCTCTGCTTTGTATAAAGCCTTTTTAATGCCTTTTTTTTCTTATAGATGTTTAATCACGCTCACTATTCTCAGTCTCAGTCCCTGTCAGTGTTAGCAACAGTTTCAGTAGTGTCTGCTCAGATTTTCCTGAGGTTCTACAGTGTTCAGGTCTTGGAGGATACGGGGGGAGGGGCTGTTTGGGTTGGGGGATGAGGCCTGCAGCTCAGCCTCGGTTTTGCTACAGTGGCTGGCAAAAATCAACTGTTGTTTCTCTGCCGTCCCTGCTTCTCTGCTCTCTGCCCTGATGACCAGGCCCTGCTGTTGGCCTCGTGGAGCTCTCAACTCTCACAGGTAGGGCTGTTCAGGGAACTCACCGCTCCTTCTCCCCTCCCCCTCCCCCTCCTCCTGCAGGTAGCTCCAGCAGCTGCGGGAGGCAGCTTCTTTATTTTTCCCAGTCTATCTCCCGACACCTGGGGTTCTGACCTGTAATAGCTCTTATGCGCAGATCTGACATTCATACGTGCTGGTGTGCAGTTTGGGTGTTTTTTGTTGAGTTTTAGATGTTCAGCTTATTGTTTCAAGGGGAGAGATCTGGGGACGTCTCTCACTCTGCCATGTTTTTTTTTTTCGATCGTGTGTCTGGTTATTTTCAATTGGCTTTAATTCCACAATAATTCTTCTACCTCACCCTTATTTTTAAAATATTTATTTTGACATAATTTAAGACTCACAAGAAGTTGCAAAAGAAGTTCAGAAAGTTCCCATAAACCCTTTACCCAGCTTCCCGCAATGATTACCTCTTACAGAAATCTAGTACATTTTCAAAATGAAAAAACTGGCATTAGTACAGTCCTATTGACTTATCTACAGACTTTATTAGAATGTCACCAGTTTTTATATGTACTTTTTTTCTTTTGGTATATACTAATTTGAATTTTTATCACACGAAGAGATTTTTGTAACCATTATCATAATTAGAGTAGAACTGTTTAATTACTACAAAGACATTCTCTAATTTAGTCACACTCCCCCCACAACCATAATGACTTTTTATTTTGAGACTTTTATATAAATGGAATCTTATATTTATTACAGACATATTACATACATTACATATTACATACATTTCACATGCAATAACCTAATGATACTGGCTTATATTCACTTAGCATAGTGTGTTTGAGATCCATCCAAGTTGTAGCATGTATTAGTAGTATGTTCTTTTTTGAGTTGGTAGTGTTGCATCATATGGATGTGCCAGAATTTGTTTATCCATTTGCTTTTGAAGTATATTAGGGTAGTTTCTAGTTTGGGGATATTGTAAATAAAGCTGCTATTACCATTCATGTATACCTTTCTTGGTAGACATATTTTTGTTTTTAGATAAATCTCCAGAGTGCAATTGCTGAGTTGTATGGCACATATATTTTTAATTTTATAAAAGTCTTCCAAACTGTTTTCCATAGTAGCTGTACCATTTTAAATTCCCACCTCCAACATATGAGATCCTTTTAGCCCACAGCCTTGATAAATAAACTCATTCATAAATGCTAGGATTTTTTTTTTTCTTTACAATCCAGTTACTCCACATCCTTTCATGCACTTAGTAAGTTTTTTAAATTTCACTTTCATCATTTTGATAGCAGCGTGGTCGTATATTATCAAATCTTTAATTCGCATCTCTCTGATGGCTAAGCGTGTTGAACGTCTTTCCATGTGTTTATTTGCCATCTGAATATTCTCTTTAGTGAAGTGTCTATTCATTATTCATATCTTGTGCCCATTTTCTAATGGGATTATATATTTTCTTAGTGTTGAGTTTACAGAAATTATATATTTTTAATATAATTCCTTTTTCAGATAATGTGTTTTGGTGGAGGTTTTTTGTCATTATTTTTTTACCATCTTAACCATTTTTTAAGTGTACATTTTAACATCGTTAAGCATATTCACACTCTTGTGGAACTGATCTTCCGATGTTTTTCATCTTATAAAACTGCAACTCTATACCCATTATTCAACAACTCCCCTATTTTCTCTCCCTCCAAACCTTGGGAACCACCTCTTTTTCAGTGAATTCATCTGTTCTTGGTTCCTCATATAAGTAGAATCATACAGTATTCGTCTTTTTATAATTGGCTTATTTCACTTTACATAATGTCCTCAAGGTACATCCCGTCAGATCGGTTTTGCAAATTTTTTTTTCACTCTGTGCCTTGTCTTTTCAACCTCATGAAGTGGTCTTTAGCAAAGGAAAGGTTTTTAATTTTAATGAAGCTCAATTATCAATTTTCTTCTTTTATGGATTGCACTTTTGGTATCATGTCTAAGAACTCTTCACTTAAGTATAGGCTTTTTTGTATTTTCTTATAAAATTTTGATAGTTTTACATTTTACAAGTTAGATTTATAATCCTTGTCGAGTTCATTTTTGTATATGGTATGAGGTTTAGGTTGATGTTAAATTTTTTGCCTATGGAAGTCCAAATGTTTTTGGCCTTGATCTGGAGGGATATTGTTTTATGTCGCTTTGATATCCTGAATTTTTAGCATTAATAATGTAAATAGGTAAACCTTTACAGCTATTAAATGTTTTACTTAAAAATAATGTTTAAAAAAAATTGTAATGACATGAATGAATTGTTCTTATAAAACTGAAAAAAATAGGATATACATTTTTGAACACTGTATTTATAGCTACTTTAATTGCCTGGAGTATCTCTAATATGACCTACTGGAAAATTGTAAGAGTGGTACCTCTAGGTAGAAGACTGGGTGTGTCAAGTGGAGGAAGTTACTTTCAATTTGTATTCTTTTGTATCTTTGCCATGTTTGTGAGTTTCCTCTTTTATAAGAAATAGGTGTAAAAGAAACTACATTTGAAATGTGAGTACACTTGTAATCAGTCAGAAGACCTCCTAAGATAACATATGCTTTAAGGAATTCTGGGTGGGAAATACGCTTTTGTAATGAAAATTGGTTGTCTTTTGATGTTGTGACTTTGATTTATTTAATGTTCTTGGTTTTCTTAATGTTATTACTGCTTATAAAAACATTGCGTATGGAAAGGAGGGGATGTTTTTAAAACTTGAATTCCCTTTAGAACTTTCAAGTTCAACTTTTAGAATTAAGGAATATTGTTTTAGTTTTGCTGTGTGTTTTACAAAAAGAATTGGACAAATACCCATCCTCTGAGACGTTGCAGGTTAAAACAGTTTTCTAATGTTTACTACGTTGTCTTTGCGTTTGTGTTTTAGTGTCAAACCTAAGTCAGAAATCCACGTATCAATGGCTACTCCAGTCACTGTGTCAATGGAGACCGTCTCCAGTCAAAATAATGATCAGCCCACCATTGCAGTCCCTCCCACCGCTCAGCAGCCCCCACCAACCATTCCAACCATGATCACAGCAGCTAGTCCCCCATCTCAACCAGCGGTCACTCTCTCAACCATTCCTGGAGCAGTTCCCATCACCCCACCCATCACTACCATTGCAGCTGCCCCTCCACCATCAGCAGCTGTGGGTGGCAATCTCTCCTCTGTTTTGGTCCCTCCTGTACCTGAGATAAAAGTTAAAGAAGAAATGGAACCAATGGACATCATGAGGCCAGTTTCTGGTAAGTTCATTCACAGAATACTCTTCATTGGCATTTGCTTCTTCCCTTTTTCCTAACTCTCCTCAGAGTCCAAACTCTTGTTTTATCCTCAGCCAGGAAGCCTGACTCCTCCATGTGCATTTTAAATTTGCATTTCATTCGTTTTTAATAAACGGAAGCTTCTTTTGAAAGTAAACCATTTTGCTGCCCTTTTATAATTAATTTTCTCTCTTACCAAAATTTTTAAAAAAAAATATCTCCCAAAGAATATCCTTAAATATAGCTTTTTTTGTATTCATTAAGAAAATATCGCCATGTAAGAGGAGTCATGCTTCAATCATAGCTAAGTAATGATTATGTACAATTTATTCCTTGCCAATTTTTGTTGCCTTGTTATGCAATTTAAGTAAGATTTATGATGTCAAAAATACACTCTTGATAAACTTATATGGGATTAGTAAATCTTTATTCATTATCCCTTTTACTTCCTCTTCTCAACTGTAAACTTCTCAACTGTAAACTTATGAAAGGCAGTTCGCTTTGGAGGTTTTCTTTTTGTTTCATTTTTTTTTAATAACTTATGTAGATCTTGTTTTTCATAACTACAAAAGTAACATTCAGTGCAAGAAATTTATAAACTGTAGACAAAGCCAAAGTGGAAAGCAGATCATTCTGTGCTCCATTTACCCAATATTACCCTCTCTCCCATTTCGACATAAAGGCCTCCATTTCCCATGCTGTTTGTTCAGAAGGAAATGTGGCCATGCTGTGTGTACAGTTTTTAAGTGTGCTATTTTTTCACGTATTTCTTTATTTTCATTTGTTATGCCATGAAATGTCCTTCTGTGGTACCCATATTTAGCCTTAGCGCTTCCATTAAAAGATACCAAGGAGGGGAAATGAAATGTTCTAAATTTTGCTGTTCATCTTCTGTCTCATTTTGGATAGTTCCTCTTACCTCTCTGTTCTAAGAAGCTGATAGTAATCCTGCCTCAAACTGTATGGCTTTACCACAGACACTGATGATACATCCTTTTACACAACAAGTACATCTTCATCTTCTTGGAGCTTACACTCTAACAAGGGCGACAAAACAGTAAAATAAAGAGACAAAATGTAAGAGAAAGTTAGGTCTGGAGCTATGATTTTAAAAAGACTTTTAAAGGAAAGGCCTACTGAGGAAGTGATCCTTGAGTAGAGACATTAAAGAGATGAAATGCTGACCATGACAATATCTAGGAAAAGAGTATTCCAGGCCAAGTGAGCACTAAGTGTAAGAGCCTTAAGATGGCAGAATGCCTGGTGTGCTCAAAGAATAGCAAAGAAGCTAGGTAGATGGAGCTAAGTGTGTGAGGGAGTAGTAGAGGCCTGGTCAGAGAACTAGGGTCAGACTGTGAGAGTCTATGGGCCGTTTTAAGGACGTAGGCTTTGCAGAGGGTGATGGCGAGCTGTTAGAGGGTTTTTAAGCAGAGGAGGGACTTGAGCTCACTTCCTTTTTTAACAGACTGCTCTGGCTGCTGTGTAGAGGAAAGACTATGGCAGCAAGGATGGAATTAGACTTGTTTACAGGCTATTGCATTAATTGAAGAGAACAATGAAGGCTTAAACCATGGTAGTATCAACAGAAGTAGTATGAAGTGGATGGATTCTAGATATATTTTTAAAGTAGAACTGAGTGTGAGAGAACGGCATCAGAGTCAACTACAACATGCTTCTTATAACTAGAAGCATAGAGTTGCTGTCAGCCGAGGTAAGGACAATTGCAAGAGGACCACATTTTGTAGGAAGAGATTAGTAGTTAGTTTTCGATATGGTAAATTTGAGATGTCTCTTAGACCTCCAAATGAAGACATCAAATAGGCAGCTGGATCTATGAGTCTGCTTTTGTAAGAGAAAAGGAAGTTGGAGTCATAAATTTGGGAGTTGTTATTGTATATAATTTATATTTAAAGCCATGGCCCTGGATAAATTCACTTAAGGAATGAGTGCTGATAAAAAAAATAAAAGCAGTTGTGGACTGAGCTCCTTTAAGGCACTCTACTTTCTGAGGAGGGAGAGAGGCAGAAGCAAGCAAAAGAGACTGAATGGAGGGGCCAGAGTGATAGGAATAAAACTTGGAGTATATGATGTCCTGGAAAGCCATAACAAAAATATTTCAGAAAAAGGGGAGTAAGCAGCTGGGTAACATGCTCTTGAGAGATCAATTAAGGTAAAGACCGGGTAGTGACCATTGGATTTAGGAAAATAGAGGTTATGCAGATCTTTAGAAGAGCAGTTTTCATCAAAGTATGATTGGGAGTTGTTTCAAGAGAAAGCTTGGAGAGAAGTATTGGAGACAGTGAGTATAAATGGCACTTGAGGAATTTGTTATAAAATAATAGAAAAAGGAATGGCAATATCTGAAAGGAAATGATGCCAAGAGGAAATTATTTATAAGATGGGACAAATAACAATTTCACGTGGTATTGGTAATTATCCAGTAGACAGGAAAGAAATGATAATGCAGGAAAAAGATGAGAATTCCTGGAGTGATATCTGAGGAGGTGAGAGTGGATGAAATCTATTGTATACATGAAGAGATCTATCTTTGCTGAAAGCACAAAGAGAAAGGGAATGCTGATCACAACGTAATTTGTGGACATTTTCTTCTGTTTGTTCCTATTTTATTTTTAGTAAAATTGAAAGCAAGGTCATCAGCTGAGAGTAAGGATGGTAAAGGAGGTGCTCAAACTGTAAGGAGGGAGGAGAAGGTCTGAAGTGATCATGTGGAGAGTGAATGGACTTAGCACATCTGGTAGGATTCTCCTACAGCAGTAAGGGCCTACTCAAGGTTAGTGAGAATGTTAACACGAGACCAGTCAGCATTGTTTTATATCTTTCTTTGGCAACATTCAGCTGCCTGGGTGCACAGAATCGAATTTAACCTTATGTGCTTTTTCTGAGTACAATGAAGAAAGAGAAGGGACAGTGAATGAATAAAATTGATGGTAGAATTAAAACCTAGTGATGGAGGATGTAAGAGGGATAAGGGACAGCAAAAAAAATAAAAGTAGGATTAATGGATAATAGTTCTTAATGGGGTCTAGGATTATTGGAGACTGGTTACTAAGGGTAATGACCTGGAAAGACTAGTTAGTTTTGGCTGGAGAGTCAGATGCTAGTAATTGAGATGTGATGACTGTTTAAGGATTGCCTATTGGGAGCGGGTGGCTGAGGTAGGGTGGAGGAAAAGGGTGGCACAAGGAAATAACAAACTGAAAATAAGAGTTGAGGTGAACTTTTATCATGATTTTTAAGTCCCCAGATATTTGCCATACAGGCCCAAATAAATGTTTCCTTAATACTATGAATGCCGTTTTTCTGGAGGCAGTTTACTGTGATAGTTAAAGTGCAAGCTCTGAAGCCAGACTGCCTCTGTCAGTTTCCAACTCTACCACTTTGTACTTGTGTGATTCGTGCCATATTTTCTCATCTTTAAATTGAGGATAATAAAATAATGCCAACTTACTCAAATTATTTTTAAGATTGTGTGATTTACTAGGTTATATTCCTAGAAATTAATGCACAAAGGCTTGAAAAATAGTGGCTTGAATATGTAAGATTTTATTGTCTCCCTTGGAGCAAATTCTGAGGCAGACAGTCCAGAAATGGTATGTGGATTCCATAGTCATTAGAGATCCAGCCTCCTCTCACCCCTGGCATTTGACCTTCATGCTTTTGATTCAAGAAAGCTGCTAGAACTCTAGCTATCACACCTGAGTTCCAGAATCACAGAAAGAAGACAAGGAAGAGAAGGTCATGTCTTTTCTTTTATATAAACTTCTTAAAAGTGCTGTAAAAAACTTCTGTTTTCATTTCATATGGCCACACCTAACTGTCAGGCTAGCAAATATAGTTTTTCAGCTGAGTGGCAATGTGCTCAACTAAAAATGAGGTCCTTGTACTAAAGAAGGTGAAGATGTGAGGTATTAGGAAACAGTTGGCAACCTCTGCCACAATTAGAGTGCTTAATACAGTGCCAGGCACAAAGGAAAACTCAGTGTTGACTCTCTTTTTTATTTTTTTATTCGTTCTCTTTGGTGGAAATCAAGTGAACCTTTTCCTTATGGAAAAAGCTTATGGGTTCTCATACATGTGTGTGTTCTTTTTCCTATGACAGCAGTTCCTCCACTGGCTACCAACACCATGTCTCCATCTCTTACATTGTTGGCTAACAATCTGTCCATGCCTACAAGTGACCTACCACCAGGTGCCTCCCCAAGGAAAAAGCCTCGAAAGCAACAGCACGTGATTTCAACAGAAGAAGGGGATATGATGGAGACAAACAGCACTGATGATGAGAAGTCTACTGCCAAGAGTCTTTTGGTGAAGGCTGAGAAGCGCAAATCTCCTCCCAAGGAGTATATTGGTAATGGTTACTTGAGCTAACTATTATCACATGAAGCTTTCCCACTTAGGAATCCATCCCTGAAACTGTTGACGTAGTCAGGTTACACTTATGGCTCACTTATTGGAATTGTACCTTGAGGATTGTTGCAAATACGTAATAAGTTACTTAATGATTTCTTTTTCTTCCCTTTTGAATAGATGAAGAAGGTGTGAGATACGTCCCAGTGCGTCCAAGACCTCCCATCACTTTGCTTCGCCACTATCGAAACCCCTGGAAAGCTGCTTATCACCACTTTCAACGGTACAGTGATGTCCGGGTCAAAGGTTAGTTTCCCCCAGAAACCTCTAGTTGTTAATCCATGAAATTAGTCCTTCACTTGCCTATTGTAATCATAGTAGAATAGAAAGATGGAATTACAATTTTCCAATTTCCAAAAAACCTTAGGTCTTTATTATAAAATCTTGAGACTTTAGTTTAACCTAGCCAAAATATACATTTGAGTTTAAAAAATGGAAAGTTATCCATTGCTTGAGAAAGCTGTGTGTACTTTATTAGATCCAGTCTAATGAATAAGTTACAGCATTGTTTTTAGTAAAATTCATGTGTTACCAGCTCCCCAACTCCTTAGCCCCTGGAGTTGTTGTGGAAGGAGCTACACTAGATTGTTATTTGACACAGTCCACAGTAGTCCCTAGGATGCTCAGATGTGCATGCATCATAAGCCCCAGAAAATTTTATTTCCCAAAAGACCTTTTGTTTAACATGTGTAGTTCAACAAATGGTCCAGAGAAAGCCCTCAATAAATGTCTTTGTTGTTGTTGACCTTAAGAATAACATTTTAATAAACCATATATATTAAAAATGGCTAATAGTACTTTGCAAATATTTCTACTGATAGACTTTAAGTGTCATTAATCTCAAATATAATCATTGCACAAAGAAGTGAAAATTTTCAGAGAATTGGTCATATTTCCCATTCCCACATATAAATTCTGCTTGTAAACTACTCTGAGAATTTTCTTGTAGCCTCAAGATGAGTCAGAGTTGGATGGTACTAACTAATGTATGTGAGCAGGGGTGAAGGTCTGACAGTTCAGTGTCTGAAGGGAAATATAGAGGTGGCAGCACTTCCTAGCTTTTTTCTCACAAGTATACCCTGAGGTTCGAAAAGAGGGTGAGATTTCCAGAGCTCATACAACGTTGATTTTGTCAGAAGTAGGATATGGACCACTAAACATCTCTTCACACCATAAGAATGCATATCATTGTAGTAAAATATTCGAAGGTTTCTCTGGTAACAGTTTAAGCCATATTAAAAGATTCTTATTATTTATTGAGACTATATCAAGAAAAGTAATTTGACAGCTGAAAATATTAATGATTCCTAAAACTTCTCTTTGTATATATACATGTTAATCACTTTTGCTCCAAGTCTTTTGACTATTAAACTTTGGTTGAACTGCTTTGCCTAAGCTTTAAGATCATATTCATATCAATAAATCAAGATGGAATACTAAAAATTGGTCAGATAATTCACAAGAAGGAAAGAAAAGAGAAATAGAGGATTAAGAAGCACAGAAAACAAATATTAACATGGCAGACTTAGCCTTACAGAGCAATAATTACCTTACATGTAAATAGTCTGAACATACCAATTAAAACAGAATGGCAGAGTGGATGGGGGGAAAAAATCTAACTATATACTGTCTATAAGAAACCCACTTCAAATACGATGACATAGGTAGACTGATAGATGAAAAAATACATGCAGTGCAAAAATAAAAAGTGGCTAGGTTAATATCAAATAAAAGTAGACTTGAAGTGAAAGAAAATTACTAGAGACAAGAGCATTATGTACTGTTTAAAAATGTAGAGGCAATAAAAATCAAGAGTTTCAGAATACATGAAGCAAAAACAGTAGAGCTGAAAGGAGAAATAGGCAAATGTGCTATATAGTGAGAACTTCAACACCCCATTCTCAGTAATTGGTAGAAATACTTGACAAAATCGGCAAGGATATAGAAGAACTGAATACCATAATCAACAACTTCTGATGTAAACATTTATAGAATACTTGAATAGCAGCAGAATACATATTCTGTCAAGTACCCACAGAACATATAAAGATAGACCATATCCTGGACCATAAAATAAACCTCAACAGATTTTAAAGAATTGAAATCGTATAGAGTATCTTCATTGAACATAATAGAATCAAATTAGAAACCATTAACAGAGGGATAACAAAAAACCTCCAGATCATGGAAATTAAACAATACACTTCTAAGTAATGGGTCAAGAGGATATCTCAAGAGAAATTTTTAAAACTACATAAACTGAATGAAAATAAAATGCAATATATCAAAATATGTGGGATGCAACTAAAGCAGTTCCAACAGGGAAATTTATAGCACTAAATACTTAATTAGAAAAGAAGAAATATTTCGGTCAAAGTTCCTACATTAAAAAACTAGAAATAGAAGAGAAACATAAACTCAAAACAAGTACAACGAAGAAAATAGCAAGGATAGCAGAAATCAGTGAAATTGAAAATAGGAAATTAATAAAAATCAATATATCTCTAGAAAGACCGAAAAAGATAGAGAAGACAAATTATGAATTTTATAATAATGAAACAGTATTATTACAGATTATGTAGCCATTAAAAACATAAAAAGGACATACTGTGAATACTTTACATTCATAAAGTTAGTCACAGATGAAATGGACCAAATCTTTCAAAACTACAAACTACCAAAACTTCACCATAAACAGACAATCTGAATAGCCCTGTAACCATCAAATAAGTTGAATTTGTAATTTTAAAGCTTCCAAACAAATCTCCAGGCTCAAATACTTTTATTACTGGAATATTCTGCCAAATGTGTAAATGAAGAGTCAACAACAGTTTTTCACAGTCTCTTCCCAAAGTATAGGATGGAACACTTCCAAATTCATTTTATGAAGTCAGTATTTCCCTGATTAAAAAACAAAGAATACAAGTATAGAAAACTACATTATCCATATTCCTCATGAACACAAGTTCTGGAGGCTAGAAGTCCAAAATCAAGGTATCAGCAGGATTATACTCAGAAGGCTGGTGAAGAAAACCCTTCCTTACCTCTTTTTAGCTTCCAGTAGTTGCCAGCCATCCTTGATATTTGGCCTGCAACTGTGTCACTCCAATTTCTGCCTCCATATCCATATAGTATTCTTCCCTGTGTATCTTGACTCTCCCTTATAAGATAGTCATTGGGTTTAGGGCCCACCGTAGTTCAGTATAACTACTACTTAACTTGATTACATCTGCAAAGACCCTACTTTCAAATAATATCACATTCATAGGTACCAAGGGTTAGGACTTCAGCATATCTTTTTGAAGGAACACAATTCATCCTACAACAGAAACTAAAGAAATTACGTGATTGTATTAATTGATGTGGAAAAATTATTTAACAAAAATCAACACTTTTTTGTGATAAAAACTCAAAAATAGAAAAAGGGAAAAATTTCCTCTACTTGATAAAAAGTTACCAAAAACCTACAGCTAACATTATACTTAACGATGAAAGACTGAATGCTTTCTACCTGAGATTAGCAAAAAGACAAAGCTGTCCTCTTTTACCACTCTTACTCAGTATAGAACTGGAAATTTTAGCCACACCTTAAGGCAGGAAAAAAAGATAAAAGACTATTGGAAAGGAATAAATAAAACTGTCTCTATTTGCAGATGACATTGTCTACATAGAAAATCTCAAAGGATTCTTTGGGAAAAAAAAAAAAAACTGGAACTAGTAAATGGGTTCAGCAAAGTTACAAGATATAATAACACACAAAAATTAGTTGTAATTTTAAAAACTTGGAATGAACTTAGGAAAACTGATTTTGAAAATATGATACCATTTGTTCATGGATTGTAATACCCAACATAAAGATGTTAGTTCTCCCTAGATTGATCAATAGGTTTAATGCAGTTCTACCAAAATCACAGAAAGGATTTTGTAGACATAGTAAAGCTTATTTTAAACTTTATATGGAAAAGCACAGGAACTAGGATAGCTGAAATAATCTTGAAAAGGGAAATCATTTTTACCAATATTAAGCCTATGATTTAGCTATGGTAATCACAATAGTGTATTTGCAGAGGCATAGATGTATAGATGACTGTAATAGAATAAAAAATGCAGAAATAGGCGCATACAAATATGCTCAGCTGTTTTTTGACTAAAGTGAAAAAGCAGTAGAGGAGAGTCATTTTAACAGATGGTGCTAGATACACATAAATTTTTTAAAAAATTAAAAACCCCTTAACCTCAACCTGATCCTTACACTTTATACAAAAATTAACTCAAAATGGATAATTTTGAGTTAAATATGAAATGTAAAACTATAAAACCTATATAAGAGTACCTGGAAGAAAATCTTCCAGACCTAGGGCATGCTGAGCAGTTCTTAGACATGACACTAAAAATACCAACTATAAAAGAAAAAAAAGGAGGGGCTTTATAAAAATGTTTTGCCTGTGAGAGACCCTGTTTGGAGGATGAAAAGACAAGCTATGAACTGGAAGGAAATATTAGCAAACCACATGTTTCATACGGGACTCATATCTAGAATATATATTAGGAATTCTTAATACTTAACAGTAAATACAATGATCCAATTAGAAAATGGACAAAGGCGTAAAGACAGATTTCACCAAAGAGGATACACAGATGACAAGCACATGAGATTTTCAAGGGGACATAAATCGTAGTCCTTAAATATGGGCTGTACACACTTTTTTCCAGAGTGTACTATGTGGAAGAGAGTGGGGGTAAGGGTACCTTTACAGTGGAGACACCTGACACATATCACCTCAGCCAGATGATCAAGATTAGTATCTGTAATGATGAATCATGGTAATAGTATGTACCCTTCATAGGCTGTGTTGACAATGATACTTCCCCTCTGTGTCCTCTCTCAAAAACCCATAATCACAGTCTAATACTAAGAAAAACATCAGGCAAATCCAAATAGAAAGGCATTCTACAAAATACTTCTTTAAAACTGTCAAGATCATCAGAAGCAAGGAAAGTCTGAGAAACCATCAAGCTAGGAGGAGTCTAGGGAGACAAGTAAACGTAGTGTGGTATATGGATTGGATCCAGGAACAGACAACAATTTTATTTTTTTGTAAATGCTCGACCTCACTAGCCATTAGAGAAATTTAAATTGAGATGTCACTACACGCCTATCAAAAAAGATGAAATAAATACTGATAGTGCTGGAGGGCTCAACAAGGAACAATGGATACCGCTGGCACTTCTGCACAGAGCGAATCTCGCCTGGGACCTCACTCTGACAATGTCTCCCTCCCCAAGAAGATTCGTTTGTCACATCCAGGCCAATGGCTTTGTGAAGAGAAGAAGCCAAGTGAAATGGATGTGCTCCATGAAGATGATCTTCTGTCTTGTGAAAATGTATGTAAAAGAGTTAGTGACTTCTGCAACTGGGCTACTAATATTGGAAGCTCGAACATTGATGAAGAGTTCATCCTGAAACAGTTTGACATTGACTGTTAAAGCAAACCAAGCTGTAATGTGCTGAACATGATGAGACTCAACCAGGTTCCTTTGGAACTAAAGAAGAGTGTGAGGTTCAGTAAACTTCAAGACCCAGAATTTTTCCAGAAACTTAACCATGAGCAGAAACTCCAGAAGCTACAGAATCCTTATAAACCAAAGCAGGTGAAGATGAAATATGGAACATGGTATCTGTAAACCAAGTTGTGGAAAAAGCGAAAAGCAGATGAACCCTTGACCCCAAGGTCTTAACATAAAACTCAAGATCAGAGTTTCAAAAAGGAGCTGCAGCAATAAGAGGAGTTACTTGCAGACTGTCAAGCAACAGCTGCCTTTAAGAATTTCATTCTAAGCAGGGGCTACAGGGTGCCAAGATTCCTTAAGATGTACATCAGGAAGGAATGTAAATGTTAGTGTAAGACTCCTATAAAGTAACTCGGCATAAAACAGTTTGGGGAGATGATTAGACAGATTTCATTAACTATATAGTACTTGGATGTTTCTCTGTCTCATTAAACGTTAATCAAAATTTACGATGTACAACTTCGATATGGCAACAGCAATAAATTTTATACCTAATACTTAAAAAAATATATACTGATAGTGCTGAATACTGGTGAAGATGTGGAGAAACTAGATCTCACATTCCTTTGAGTATTTTGAATGTTATGCCACTGCCTTCTGATCTCTTATTTCTCCTGAGAACCCAGCTGTTGATTTTATTAGGGTTGCATTGTAAGTGGTATGTCATTTTTTCTTTTGCTGCTTTGAAGAATTTCTCAGATTGACTTGTAACAAATTCAAATTAAAGTTGACTTGTAACATTTTTACTATGATGCGTCTGTCTGTGGGTATCTTTGCATTTATCATACTTGGTGTTCTTTAAGCTTCCTGGATGTATGGGTTATTGTTTTTCAGTAAATTTGAGAAATTTGCAGCCATTTTTTTCTTGAATATTCTTCCTTCTCCTGTCTCTATTTCTTTTTGTACTCACAGCACATATGTTGGTGTCCTTCATGATGGCTCACATTTCTCTGAGGCCCTGTTCATTTTTCTTTATTCTTTCTTCTCTCAGTATTTCAGTTTGTGTAATCTCTACTGGTCTGTCGTCAACTGTACTAATTCTATTTTGGTACCAGTTCAGATCTACTGTTGTTTGTTCTCCTGTAGTGGATTTTTAAAGTTTTATTTATTGTAATTTTCAACTCCAGAATTTCATGTGTTTTTTTTTTAATTTCTTTCTCTGACATTTTCTATTTAATGTGATATGATCATCATACCTTCATTTATTTACTTCTTCACTCATGCTTTTTCTTCATTCTGTGACTTTATAATGGCTCTTTTGAAATCTTTTTCTGATAAGTGGCATCCGGTCACTCTTATAAGCAGTTTCTATTGCCTACTTTTCCTCCCCATGTATGGGTCATACTTTCCTGTTTCTTTTGCATGCCTCATAATTTTTTGTTGGAAACCGGACATTTTAGATAATATATCGTAGCACCTGTGGCTCCTGTCCACCCAGGGCCTGTTATTGTTATTTGCTTGTTAATTTGCTTAGTGACTGCCTGGATTATTTTCATGAAGTCTAATCACCTCCACCTCACCGCCACCACCAAGTGTTAAGCCTCTGATGTTACTCCTCAGGG
>NW_006436637.1:616789-648723 GCF_000325575.1 Pteropus alecto | reverse complement strand
TGGGGCTCTCTCCCACTCGTTTCCTGATTACACCCAGCTGATAAACCCCACGAATTGTTTGACATTTGCTCTATTAGAACCCAGCACCATGTGATTCCTATTTATATAACATCCTCAGAATGATAAAATTATATTTATAGAGAATGCTAAGGATTAATGGTGGGGAAGAGGTGGTGTGACCATAATGGTAGAACATGAGAGAGAGCTCTGTGTTTATGCACTAGTTCTAAATCTTGATTGCAGTGGTTATCGCATGATAAAATGACATAGAAGTACACTCGCACTCTACATCGATGACAGTTTCCTGGGTTTGATACTGTACTATAGTTATATAAGATGTAACCAGTGGGGGAAATTTGACCTCTCTTTATTATCTTTTATTTTTAGTTGCTTTATTGAGAAATTTATATAGCATACCATTCACCTATTAAAACATACAATTGATTTTTTTAGTGTGTTCACAGAGTTGTGCATCCATCACTACAGTTTTAAAACATTTTCATTACCCAGTAAGAAACTCCACACTGCTTAGCCATCATCCCAGTCCTGTCATCTTCACTCCTCCCTATCCCTCAAGCCTAGGTAATATCTATAGATTTCCTAACATGGGACATTTCATATGCAAGGAATCATAATATGCAGTCTTCTGTGACTGGCTATTTCACTTAACATGTTTTCAAGGTTCATTCATGTTGTAGCATATATCAGTAATTCTTTTTTCTTGCCAAATAATACTCTAGTTTATGGATATACCACATTTTATCTAGTCATCACTTGATGGGCATTTGGGTTGCTACCACTTTTTGATTATTATGAAAAGGATGCTGTGAACATTTGTATACAGATTTTTGTGTTGATATCTGTTTTCATTTCTCTTGGGTATGTATCTCTATATTTAACATTCTAGGAACTTCTAGACTGTTTTACAAAGCAAATATATTTTACTTTCCCATCAGCAATGCATGAGGCTTCTGATTTCTCCACAACCTCACCATTACTAACTGACTTTGATTACAGCATGCTGGTGGGTGGGAAGTGGTACCTCAGTGTGTTTTTGATTGGCATTTTCCTAATGCCTAATGATGTTGAACATCTTTACGTGTATATTGGCCATTTGTATATTGTTTGGAGAAATGTCTGTTTGGATTCTTTGCCCTTTTTAACTGGTTTGTCTTTTTATTACTGAGTTTTAAGAATTCTTCCTGTGTTCTAGAAGAAAGTCCCTTATCAGGTATATCTCTATACTATATTGGCAATTTCCTATGGATCTTTAATTATTTCAAACTAAAAAGTTTTTTAAATGCTTATAATGAAGTACACAAGTACATCTAAAATGTGAAACCAGTAGAGTCAGTATACTTCATCAATGTCATGGTTATGATATTATGCTGTAGTTTTGCAAGATGTTACGATTGAGGGTAACTGGGTTAAGAGCATATAGGAGCTCTCTATTATATCATACAACTGCATGTAAATCTACAATTATCTCATAATTTAAAAAATTTTTTCAACATTTGTTAATATTTGACTGCTAGATAGGGTTTTATTTTTAATTGATGAACTTAGACCAATTTTAGGTTCACAACAAAACTGAACAGAAGATACAGAGATTTTACATACACTTACTGCCTCCCTCACTATCAGCATCCCCACCACAGTGGTGCATTTGTTTCATTTGATGATATTACACTGACACATCACCCAAAGTTCATTGTTTATATTCAGGTTCAATCTCGGTGTTGTATATTCTATGGATTTTGACAAATATATATAGTTTTTTTAAATTAATTTTTTAAATTTTTAAAAATAATTTTAAATTATTTATGTTAGGTGTAAATGTATTTTAAGTCCTAGTTACACAGTAACTAAAACTTCCCAAGTAGAGCTAAACTTACCCCGGACAAACACTCCCCAATCTTAATTATCTCTCTCCAGCACAATGGTACATTTCATATAAATATTTTACTACAATTCTGATTACTGGACTTTCCTACCCAAATTTAAAATGTTATTCAAATTTGATTCCTGTGATTTCTCCAAGATCTAAATAACACCAAAGAGCTTCTAAGACTTCATGCCCAACTCTTTACATACCTGCAAGCATCACACATGTGCTTGGCCTCAACCCACTGACGACCATTTTCCCTCCTTTTAAGAGGTTAGAATAATAACTTGTTGTCTTATGAACTCACTAGATTATCAGAGCATGTCTTTAAAACATTCTTCTAGAGTGGACAAATAAAGTCTACTTATTTGTTGGAAATAAAGTCTATTGCTTAAATGCAAAGGATTTTTTAAAAGATATTTAAATAAGAAATTCTTGATAAAATAGTAGCGTTAAGTGTCTTGAACACTAAGGACTTCAGCTTTCTAAAAATTAAAGTATGTTTTTTATTTTTTATGGTTCCAGAGGAGAAGAAAGCTATGCTGCAGGAAATAGCTAATCAGAAAGGAGTATCCTGTCGTGCCCAAGGCTGGAAAGTCCACCTCTGTGCTGCCCAGTTGCTGCAGCTGGTAGGTAGAGTTCTAGTAGTTGTTATATCCTGCCGAAGAGAGAAATAGATGCTAGAGATGTCCGAATTCATAGAGCATTTCCTTTTGAATAATTGTGAAGCAGTCTCAATTAACTGGCGTCATGATAGAATTTTTCTGTATGCTATGTAATATATATAGTTCATAGATATAATTATGCCCTAGATATATTTTAGTTCTGGTACCCAAAACCAAAATATATTGAACACCTATAATATAAGACCTACAATTAAGTTTCAGTATTATGTGTTGCCATGACATATGAAATGGGGGCCTCAAATGACCTCACTATAAGCCTCTCCTCCCCACTCTTTTACTTATTGTGGGGACCAGACACAGTTTTCACTTCTACTGAAGATTGGCCTTCTCTGCCAGCTTGTGATATTCAAATCAGTCAGTCACATCCTCCCATAGGAACCAGGGGGCCCCTCTCCCTCTTGATACTATAGAGCCTGCCTTCTACAGCCCCTGCTTGTTCACTCTGTTCCTGAGTACAGCCCACCTGTGGCCTTGTGTGGTGTGCAGTGTCCTCCTCCCCAGGGCTGTGAGTACGACTGGTAAACTGCTCTTGATCTGAGTTGTTCAGTGTTGGTGGGTGTTACCTATTCAACCATTTGCAGAACCCTAGGGCAAGAATCTTTCCTTCATCAATGAGGTGAAGGTAAGGCAATCAAAACAAAACATGAAGTTTTCCCATCTTTGGAGTAGCTGCGATCTGGAGAATGTTGTCTGTTACATATTAAAAAACAGTAGGGCTGTGACTAGTTTTGTACTTGGCAGAGAAGCACATTTCTGTGAAACCCGTAGACTTATTTTCCAGAGGAATTGAATTCAGGGCAGTGTATAAAGTTATCCTTGAAGATGGACTCTGAATTATGGCAAATTGTAAATTGTCATTGATCAATTTCCTTTACTGAATCTTTCTTAATACCTGTCGTTGGTAGAAAGGATTTCATCATTCAAACACCTTCATACTACTTTACAAAGATGATTCAAGGTGGATTTATTTGCCTAAAGTTGACAAAAGTATCTTTGAGGTCATGATGCCTTCCCTTTTGTGTGTTTTAGACGAATCTAGAACATGATGTTTATGAAAGACTCACCAACCTACAGGAAGGGATTATCCCAAAGAAAAAAGCAGCAACTGATGATGATCTACACCGAATAAATGAACTAATACAGGTTTGAATGAACCCTTTCCCATTGATCTTCCACTTTATGGAGTTGTTTACTGTAAAGTCTTACTTTTCCCTTGCCCTCTCTCATCCACTAATATCCACTATAGCAAAAACCTATTATTTACTTCAGCCTACATTACCAAGAAACACTAAAACATTTTTCTATGAAAGCATCAAAATGGCCTCAATCTAAAGATGAGAAGTTCTTTACAAGCCGGATTGTCCTCAAAATTACTGATTGATGATGTCATGTCTTTTGTTTCAGGGAAATATGCAGAGGTGTAAACTTGTGATGGATCAAATCAGTGAGGCCAGAGACTCCATGCTTAAAGTTTTAGATCATAAAGACCGAGTCTTGAAGCTTCTGAATAAGAACGGGACTGTCAAGAAGGTATCAAAATTGAAGCGAAAGGAAAAAGTCTAGATCCGGAAGAATCAGGACTTTGGAAAGAGAATTTATGAAGAATGATGGTGGGGGTGGGGGGAGGGTTTGGGTTATTTTCAAAGTGGAACATTGAAATAAAGGAAGTATTCCTTAATTCATATGTGAAAGCAGAGGGACCCATGGCACCCAGTGTCAAGATCAGAGCTGATTTAACACAGTGAATTCCATTCTTTCAGGCATATCCCTCTTAAACTTACTGTGTCATAAATTACTCCTGATACATCAGTGTCTACCAGTTGGAATCAGTAACAAATGATGGCTGGCATTTTTCAGCTTTCCGGTTTATAAACTATTTATCTGATGGATTCCTGTAGGACCCATACTGAGCCTGGACTGAAAGTATCCACTTGGACCATCTGTTATCTACACTGAAAGTCAAACCTCTCCCCTCATCCTGGTCAGCTATTATTCTGTCTAACCGTCAAATGCCCGAGCTGGCCTTTTACAGCAGTGCCATGGTACCCAGAGACCTGCCACATCTCACACTCTAAAGGGTTTGAACTATCAATTATTGTCATTTTTTAAGTACCATTTCAAAGTGAAATTATTATATTGTCTGTCCTGCGTGTGTCAGAGTTGGGTTTTTGTGGAGGTTCAGAGCAAACACCATAAATTTCTCTGATATTCTTGTTCTGAAGTACATTCTTGGTTATCTGTACTTCTGTTGCTGGTGTGATGCTGTTAATTGTATGTGCCGCACATCTCCAAATGTTAATAAAGGACTCAAAGAGGTTTTGTACATGAGCAGTTTGTATCTTTTTATAAAATTAATATTATATTGAATGTCACTTGAGTGTTGACGCTACTGGAGTTTCTTAACACATTTGAAAGTCTACTCTGTTAAAGTTTGGTTATTCCACATAAAGAGTTCCACTTGTGTTGGTATTTTGAAGATGTCCTAATGGTGAAGTCTGTTAGCCCTTGGTTATCTTAAATACAAGACTATATTGTATCCCATTGCAGATATAAACTGGTCAAATTATAGGACAACTGAGGTTGCAGTTACAGGGGTCAGGTTCTCAGGAGGGTGGGTTTTCTTCACAGGGTCACTGTTGCTTCCTGTTAACTTCTGTTAAGGAGTGGTAAAGTAGCCCAGACTTACTTCCTTTGGGCCCAAGTGACCATATCTATCCCTTCTAGCTGGATATTCTCCTTCCAGCTTGACATGTATTTCCAGTTGCCAACTTAGGGCTGGAGTTCTTCTCTTTGCCGTGACCTGAACAGGTTTGAGACAGGGCGTCTGCTAATTCTGTCAGGGTCTTTGGAACCAATGCTCTGGCTCACCTGAGATAGCATTCCTCAAACTGGAATGGTAAATTATCTGGTATAGGATTGGAGGAGAAAGAAGCAAAGCAGGCTTTTGGCCTTCCTCTGGTTAGGACCCAGGCCTGCATAGCTTAGGCTAAAGAAGCCCTTGGAACAGTCGAGCTTCTTCACTATAGTGTTCCCTTGGCGTATGGAGCCAATTTCTGATGTTTTACTAGTAAGGCACCAGTATAGTGTGACTGCTAGAATAGTGTTCCTTTGCCTCAGTTTCATCTGCGCATGTTGCCCCAGTGATCTCTTGGTGTACTGGTTAGTGAAGGACAGGATTCAGGTGTTTGGGATCCTGTATTACAGACCTGTTCTCTCTAAAAGTATCCCCTCTATTTAAACAAAACTTAAGTAATCCTGGTCAAAGGAACTTTGTCAGTGCAGGGTAGAATAATAGTGTTTTCAGTTGTCCTTCACCTTATGAGGACAGTACTATTAGAAGCTGGAAGAGGCAGAGGGAGATGGGTCTTGCCTACATGTACAATGTTATTAAAAATAATTTTATTGAAAACTGGCACAATAAACATTTTAAACTACACAATTTGATAAGATTTGATATATACCCATGAAGCCATCACCACAATCAAGATAGTGAACGTATCAGACCCAAGTCTTTTTTTGGCTCTGTGATTTCTTATCTCACACCTTTCTTTACCTGCCTCCTTATCTCCAAGCAAATCTGCCCGTCATTCCAGCTTGCATGTTCTGTAATTTTATTTGAATGAAATCATTCAGTATATTCTTGAAGGGAAGGAATCTTGCTGCTTTTACTCAATGTAATGGAAATTTATGCTGAGATATATTCATGTTGCTTTTTTCAATAATTCATTGCTTTTTTATTGCTGATTAGCAGACATTCCATTGTGTGGATATTCCACAAGTTGTTCATTCACCTGTAAAAAAGGCATTCTAGTTGTTAGTAGTTGGGGTTATTACAGAAACAACTGTTTTGCATGTTTCTCTGTATGGACGTATGCTTGCATGCAACTTTTTAATTTGGTTTTGTGCTTCGCAGTTCAGATACTGACTGGTCATTGGTTCAGAAAACTATCACATACTTAAGGATTAGAAAGAATTGAAAATCTATTTGAGGTAATACTTGGATTGTTTTCTGTTCTTTACAGTGAAAATAAACGGGAGGTGGTATGGGGGGGAGGCGGCATGCAGGAAGTGTTAACCCATCTGCTTGGTCTAGAAAATCACATTATTTAAACTGATATTTCAAATATCACTAAATAGAAAATGCCTTATAGTATTTGTCAAAGTAATAAAATCACAATAACTTTCAGACTTTACAAGTTATTTAGAGGTTTTGTAGTCCAATCCACTCTGATGAAATGGGGTATTTTTCGTACTTTTTTTGTCAAATACAGGACAGATACACAAAATTACATGAACCAAATGTAGCTTCATAAATTTTTAAAATAACAACCTTGAAATTACCTCTCAGGGTAGGAAAAAGATCTTGGATGATGTCAACCAAAGATTGTCATTGCCAAGTCAATGTCAACAGGAGTCCCCAGTTTAGGGTACAGTAATGGGGGAGACTTTATTCTGTGTAAATAACTCAATTGTGAAACAGCTCATGTGAGGAGGTTCTGGTGTCACAACTCAGCTCCAGCGAGACAGCCCCACTCACTCCGCTCCAGTGTTAACAGCTCCATTTAGGGAAATGGGGTCCAAAGGAAACTGACAGAGCACTCCATTGAGGCTGAGGTGAAGCTGGTTTATATAGAGAAGAGTGCCCACCAAGAGTCCTTGATCCCATTTCTACACAAATGAGGACTATAGATCCTCAGCAGTGTTTAGCCCAAATAGCACCATCCTGATTGGTTGGAATGGAGCTGCTCTGATTGGTTGGCAACTATGCAAATGAGGATGTAGCTGCACAGCTCCAATTGCATAGGAAAGTCTCAGTCCTCTTGGTCAAATTCTGATCGTAGGAGCTCTCTTGTAAGGGTCAGCTCAGAGGGCAGGAGCACAGCGCAGGAAGCTTCGCAGCCCAGTCGGGGTTTTCCCTGAAGAGCAGCGTGTGTGAGGGACCTCAGCAAACAACATCTACTGGACTCTAGTTGTGAATTTGAGCCCAGTTATCCACAAAGTTTCCTTTTTGTCAAGTATATTCTTGGGGCCAACACTAGTAACCTCAGAAGCCCCACACCTGTTCCATCCCAATTACAACCCTCTACATCCCTCCAAAATAATCACTATCTTGAATTTAAAAATAATAATAACCAATTTGTTATAGTATAATTACATAAAGTAAAATACCCAAATCTTAATATAAAGTTTTGTAGAGACTCATGGACATGGACAACAGTTTAGTGGTTACCAGAAAGAAGTTGCGGGGAGAGGGAGTAGAAAAAGATAAAGGGGGTTAAATACATGGTAATGGAAGGAAATTTAGGTGGTGAACACACAATGCAATATAGAGATGATGTATTATGGAATTGTACAAAACAATTTTAATAACCAATATCAGCCCAATAAATTTATTTAAAAATAGATTTTAAAAAATATGCAGTTTTATGTGTTTCAACAAATATATACACCGATAGCTAACAACTGAATAAAGGTATTAGAACCCCAGCAAGAATGCTCTTTTGTAGTCAGTACACCTCTGCCCCATACACCCTCAAGAGTAAACACTGATCTACTACTGTCTATTATCATAGATTTGTTTTGTGTGTTCTTGAACTTCATGTAAATGGAATCAATCATCCATACTTATTTGTGTGTGGCTTTTTTGCTCTACATAATTTGAAATTCATCCATTTGTTGTATATATCATAAGTTGTTTCTTTTTACTGGTATTCTGTGAATATGCGACTGTGTTTATCCATTTCCCAATTAAAAGACATTTTGCTTCCTTTTTTTTTTTTTACTATTATGAATAAAGCTGTTATAAACTTTGCATGCAAGTTGTTGTGTGGGAATAAATTTTAAAATCAGCTGGGTAAGAACCTAGGAGTGTGATTGCTGAATAATAAGGTAAAACTACGTTTAGATTTGTAAGAAACTGCCAAACTGTCTTCCAAGATGGCTGCAACACTTTACATTTCCTCCAGCAATGAATGAGAGTTCCTCTTGTTCCACATCCTCACCAGCATTTAGTATTGTCATTATTTTGTATTTAATTCATTCTAATAGATACGCAGTGTTATTTTATTGCTTTCATTGCAGTTCCCTAATATGACGTTAAGCATTTTTTCATATGCTCATTTGCTAATGTACTGTTTTTGATGAGGTATCTGTTCAGGTATTTGCCCAGGTTTTATTTTATTTTCTGATATGTATTTTGGAAATTTTTTTCACAGTCTGTGGCTTATCTTTCCATTTACTTAATAGTGGTTTTTGAAAAGCAGAAGTTTTTAACTTTAATAAAGTACATCAGTTTTTTCTTTCATGGATTGTGCTTTTGGATTATATCTAATGACACCTCACCAAACGTAAGATCTAGATTTTCTCATATGTGTCGTTATCTGAATTTTATTGTTTTGTATTTTACATTTAGGTCTATGATGATCCATTGTGAGGTAATTTTTGTGAAAGTTGTAAAACGTACGTAAAGATTTTTTTTTTTTTTTTTTTGCATATGGATGTCCAGTTTCAGCACCATTTGTTTAAAAGACTATCCTTTCTCCATTAAATCGCCTTTGCTCCTTTGTCAGATCAGTTTTCTGTATTTGCGTGTCTCTATTTCTGGGCTCTCAATTCTGTTCTATTGATCAACTTATTTATTCGTTTGCCAGTACCACTCTGTTTTGATTACTGTAGATTTATAGCTAAGTCTTGAAGTTGAGTAGTATAAGTTCTCCAACTTAGTTCTTCACTATCATATTGGTTATCCTGGGTCTTCTGTCTTTTCATATTTCATATAACAGATTCATAATAGAATCTGTTAATATCTCCAAAATAGATCACTAGGATTTTGATTAGGATTACATAGAATGTATAGATCAAGTTGGGAAATAATTGACATCTTAATAATGTTGAGTGTTATAGTCCATGAACATGAACTATCTATTTAGTTCTTTGATGATTTTTTTGATCAGAGCTTTGTTCTTTTCCTTATATATATCTTGTACATATTTTATTAGATTTATACCTAAGTATTTCATGTTTTTGTTCTTTTGTAAATGGTACTGTGTTTTCAATTCAAATTTTAATTTTTCACTGATGGTACATGGGAAAGCAATAAATATATTCTGTTAACCTTATATGATGGGATGTTGCTATATTCACAGAAGTTTTTTGTTGTTGATTCTCTGGGGCTTTCTACATAAACACCTATGCCATCTGTTAACAAATACAGCTTTATTCCTTCTTTCCCAATCTGTATGGGATTTATTTCTTTTTCCTGTCTTACTGCACTGGCTAGGACTTCCAGTAAGATGTTGAATAGGAGTGGTAAAAGAACATACCCTTTCCTTGTTCCCCATCTTAGGGGTAAAGTATCCAGCTTCTCACCATTAAGTATGAGGTTAGCCATAGGGGATTTTGTAGATGTTCTTTATCAAGTCGAAGGTCTTCGCTATGTCTAGTTTGATCACAGAATGGATGGTGGATTTTGTCATATGCTTTTTCTGAATTACTGCTATGATCATGTGAGTTAAATTCTTTAGCTTGTTAATATGGCAGAATTCATTTATTATTAATTATTATTATTATTATTATTATTATTATTATTATTATTATTATACCAGCTAGTCAAAACATACCTGGAATAAATCCCACTTGGTTACGGTATTGGCAATTCAATTTGCCAATATTCAGCTGCATGTATGTTTATGAGCAATATTGGTCCATGATTTCTTTTTTGTACTTGTCTGGTTTCACAGAATGAGTTAAGAAGTGTTCTCTGCTTCTATTTTCTGCAAGGAATTGTAGAGAATTGATATAATTTCTTCCTTAAATGTTTGGTCAAATTCAGCAGTGAAACATTTGGACCTGTTACTTCCTTTTTTGGAAATTTTTAAATTATTGACTCAATTTTTAAAATAGATATAGGCCTACTCAGATTGTCTATCTCTCCTTGTGTGAGCTTTCCTCTAAGTTATTAAATTTGTGTGCATGGAATTGTTTATAGTATTCCTTTATTATCCTTTTCATGTCCATAGATCAGTAGTAATAACCTTTCATTTATAAAAATATGTATTGAAATATAATTTAGATAAGATACAATTCACCTACTTGTACAATTCAATGACTTTCACTATATTCACAGAGTAATACATCTGTCACCACAGCCAATTTTAGAACATTTTCATTGCCCCCCAAACAAGCCCTGCACCCTGTAACTTTAGCTCCCATTTAGATATTTAATCCATTTTGAGTTAATTTTTGCATATTATATGTACTAGGGGGTCCAACTTTAAACTTACATATGGCTAGCCAGTTTTCTCGGGACTATTTGTTGAAAAGACTATATTTTCACCATTGAATTGTCCTGGCAATTAGTTGAAGATATGTTAGTTGTGTATGTGAAGACTTATTTCTGGACTCTCAGTTATATTCCACTGATCTATATGTTTAGGCTGAGACCACCACTATACTGTCTTATTTGTTGAAACTTTGAAGCAAGTTTTGAAACTCGGAAGTGTGAGTTCTCCATTTTGTTTTTCTTTTTTTTTTTTTTCAAGATTTGTTCTAGCTGTTGGTCCCCTAAATTTCCAGGTGAATTTTAGGATCAGCCTATCAATTTCTGCAAAGACGTCATCTGGGATTTCTGATAGGTATGTTGAATTTATAGATAAATTTGAGAAATTTTGCCACCTTATTAAGTCTTCTGATCGTAAAATAATACTAATTTTGTACTAATTTCAACAGTGTTCTGTAGTATTCAGAGTAAAAGTTTTTCATTTGTTACATTTCTAACTTCTAATTTCTTAATTTCATTTTTTGCTCATTACTGTATAGAGATACAATTGATTTTTTAAATATTGTATTATTTATTTTGAAACAATTTGACTGAAATATAATTTACATACCATACAATTTACCCATTTAAAGTGTACAATTCAATGGTTTCTGATATATTTCATTAATAATTTTTTTAATTGTAGTAAAAAATATATAACATAAAATGTGCCGTTTTGACCATGTTAAGTATACAATTTGGTGGCATCAATTACATTCACAATATTATGCAAGCATCACCATTATCTATTTCCAAAATGTTTTCATTACTTTTTTGTAACCATTGAGCAATAACTCATTCTCCCTACTCTAACCCCTGGTAAACTCATTTTCTATCTCTATGGATTTGCCTATTTTAGATACCTCATATAAATTGAACCAAGCATATTTGTCCTTTTATGTCTGGATTATCCTTTCACTTTGCATAAGCTTTCTAAGGTTCATCTAGGTTGTAGCATACATCAGAACTCCATTCCCTTTTATGTCTGAATAATATTCCATTGTCTGTACATATCACATTTTATTTTATCCCTTAGTCAATGGACACTTGGATTGTTTTTATCTTTTGGCTATTGTAAATAATGCAGTAAAAAACAAACTGACATGCAGGTATCTGTTCAAGTTCCTGATTTCAGTTCCTTTGGATATATATCTAGGAGCGGAATTTCTAAGTGATGTAATAATTCTGTATTTAACTTTCTGAGGAATCATCATGCTATTACACTTGGCAACTGTACAATTTTACATTGCTAAATATTTTATTATTTTCAAGGCTATTGTAAATGGAATTGTTTTTAAAATTTGCTTTTGACTTGTTAATTATAAATGTATAGAAATACAACTGAGTTCCTTGTAATGATTTTGTATCCTGCAGATTTGCTGAATTTACAAGCTTACTAGATTTTTTGTGGAATCATGGGCTTTTATACATATCAGATCATGTCATCTGTATACAAAGATAACTTCTTCCTTTCCAGTTTGTATGTCTCATTTCATGCCTAATCACTCTGGTTAGAACTATGTTGAATAGAAATGGTGAAAGCTAGCATTGTTGCCTTATCTCTGATCTTAGAGAAAAGCTTTCAGTCTTTCACCATTGAGTATGATGTTAACTGTGGGTTTTTTATATATGCTTTTTATCATGTTGAGGAATTTCCCTACTATTCCTGGCTTATTGAGTGTTCTTTTGTTTTTGTTTTTTTAAATGCCTACAGCACCTGGTATTCCAACGTGGTCTCCCATCCAAGTACTAACCAGGCCCATCCCTGCTTAGCTTCCAAGATCAGGTGAGATCGGACACGTTTAGGGTGGCATGGCCATAGACTATTGAGTGTTTTTATGTCAACTTTTTTTTTCATGTGGAAGTATGCTCAATTTCATTCACAAGTGAAGAAATTCTAAGCAAACAATGAAATAGTCTTTTCATTTTTCAGATTGATAAAAATGCATATGTTTTCTAATATCCAGTGTAGGTAATACTGTGGGGAAATGTGATAAAACACATTAGGTGGAAATATAAAATTGAATGAGAGTTTTGGAGGAAGTTTGGCAATATTTATCAAAGTTTTCAATTTATATATATTTTGATTCAACAACTCTATCGCTAGAAAGTTACTTTTTAAATTTATTTTTTAAGGTAGCTGTATACATATTTTTTATGTTGTTTTTTTCAAATGAGCTTTCTACATCAATTAGGATGATCATATAGTTTTATTCTTTCTATTGATATGATTTATTACATTGATTAATTTTAGTATGTTAAACCATTCTTCCATTCTAGGAATATATCACACTTGGTCATGTTATAGTTCTTTTGATATACTGCTCAATTTGGTTTGCTAGTATTTCACTGAGTATTTGCATCTATACATAAAGGACTTTGTAGTTTCTTTCTTGTAGTACCTTTGTATAGATTTGTTATCAGGGTAATGTTGGCCTCATAGAGTGAGTTAGGAAGTCTTGCCTCTTCAGTTCATTGGAAGAGCTTGGGAATAATTGGTATGGATTCTTCTTTAAATGTTTGGTAGAATTCGCCTATGAATCCATCTGATTCTTTGTTATGAGGTTTTTCATTACTAATTCAATCTCCTTACCAATTATAGGTTATCTTAATTCAGGCTGCTATAACAATACAATAGACTGGGTGGCTTAAACAACAAACATTTATTTCTCACAGTTCTGGAGGCTGAGAAGTCCAAGATCAAGGTGCCAACATATCAATATCTGGTAAAACCACACTTCCTGGTTTTCAGATGACTGTCTTTTGTTGTATCCTCAGATAGGGGAGAGCAGAAAGAGAAAGCAAGCTCCTTTGTGTCTCTTCTTATAAGACACTAATCTCATTCATGACAATTCTTCCCTCATGACCTAATTACCTCTCAAATGAGCCACCTCCTAACACCATCACATTAAAGGTTAGAATTTTAACATGAATTTGGGAGGGACATAAACATCCAGGTAATAGAATAAGTCTATTTAGATTTTCTTTTTGTGTGTGTGTCTTATTTTAATTAATCTTATTTGAAGGTCCTTATTTTGGAGCACTGCAAGGAATTTTATTATCTTTTTCTATTCCTTAAAGGTTTCCGCAAGTTTTGGCAAATTACATTATCCTCATGAATATGTTTCAGATTGACTCCAGATGCATCAGCAGATTCATCATCAATCCACCTCACCAGCACTTTATCTTTCTACAATATGTCGAAGCCAATAGCACACTGCAACTTGAGTAAATAGACAGGCCAAGGTTTAGAGGGCAGCTATTGGCTCATTCCAAATGATTGGAGTCTTGCATTAGGCATGCAAGCCCCTAACAATGTTGCAATCCAAATACATGTTCAATCTTGTAGGTTAAAATTTTACAAGATTGAAGTAGCAAAATATTAGCTATTTCAGGAACATAATAGTTATCAGAAATTGAATAGTCACTTAAAGATGTTTTCTAGAGCTTCTTCACTTTGTATTTGTGAACTATAAAAATCATTGTCGTTCCTGGCAAAGCTGAATATTCTCACACCATCTGTCAGCGCCAAGCTGATCAAGAAGGGAAGGCTTCGGTGGTGAGATGCCCAGTTGAAAGAATGCACGAGGAACCGACATGAGAATGAAACAATGGGCACCAACTTTATTGCAGGGAGTGCGTGCTTCTGTGCTAGGAGACCGCATGGGTTTTATATATGTCAGAGAACAATAGTGGTATTCTGCCACACATGTGTACTAAACAATAAGCTGAGTCATACTTGCATTAAGTTAGGCTCAGGCGCCTTACTACATTAATGTAACATTTTAAAGCCGGAGTTCTGTCCCTAGCCACGAGCCTGGATCGTAGCCAGACCTGGGACCCACGCTCCATCCTTATAGGATTGTGGCACAGGATCTGGCCCAGAGGGCACTACTCGGGATCTACAAAAACAATATAAAGAACAACAGGGGGTGGTTCCATAGTGTAGTGGTTAGCACCTCTGCTTTACATGCAGAAGGTCTTGGGTTCGCAGCCCAGGTAGAGCCACGGACCATACCCCAGGCACGCCAGGCCCCGGGTGCATGCTGCAAGCATGTGGGAGGAGATGCCCCACCTTCAGAGATCCAGTTCTTAAAAGGGAGATGGCAACATCCGTAGGTCAGGGGTGGAAGTGGGGGCGGGGGTGGGGATTAAAGAGAGGGAAAAAAATAGAACAACAAAATACTACCAGGCTACAGGCTACAGGCTACAAGGGCTAGGATGGCTACAGTCCACCGCCAGGAGAACCCCAAAGAATTCCACCAAGTTGTCAAGGGGTCTTCTCCCAGGGCATGGGTGGCTTGGACTTGAACATCCATTTCCTGGAGAGCTGCCTATGCCTGCTTGGCATGATCAGGAATGTAGACACAGCATTCTACATGGAGTAGGGCACAGGTGCCACCCTGGGCAGTAGTTAGGAGGTCAA
This sequence comes from Pteropus alecto, assembly GCF_000325575.1. Taxonomy (NCBI): domain Eukaryota; kingdom Metazoa; phylum Chordata; class Mammalia; order Chiroptera; family Pteropodidae; genus Pteropus; species Pteropus alecto. Next base: position 633,409 of record NW_006436637.1, on the reverse strand, counting down.
GGACCATGCGGTTTTGCAGAATTACTTTCTGCATTTGTGTGGTTTCATCCATTAAAAGAGTTATAGCCTGACGTGTAGCATTCAATGCCTGTGCGGTGTGCTGGGCTAAAGCTTCTACCTGCAATTCTACATCTATTGATCCCCCCACCACCACCAAATGAATAAAGCCAGAGAGTAGAACCACCATGCTGCCCGTTTCTGCCAGTGCCAGCGGTGATATATGGGATCCCAATTATAAGGCAATTGGGGAAAGGTAGATAAAATGCATCCAGCTAAATAGGGATGTCCCCAGGTACAACGGCTGGTCCAATAAGTGGGCAAGTAGGGCCAGCCATAGTGCCTGCAGACCCAGAGATACCCTGCAGGTAGCTAGCTGGTAGGCTCTATACCAGCATAACGTCGCCCAACCCATTGGACCTTGGAAATATTAGCAAGGGTGGTGTTAGCATACAGCTCGGAGGTAGACACCCCATGATACGGTTGGCCACAGATCTTACTTGCTCTATGCAGTGAGGGGCCTGCTCTTGCAATTCCACATGTTCTCCTGCCAGCCATCCCCACCCACTGGAAATGGCATAGCCTATGAAGGGTAGGGAGTTGCGACGATCACAGTGGAGCAGCGCTTCCACAGCCCACCATTGTTGGTTCCATTCAGGTGTGGTATTCCAGATGCTCAGTCATGTCCAGTTCTCAGCTGTAGCCGGAGTAATGTGCCACAGCAGTCCCTCCGCCACTTCCACTGGTAGTTCAGGACACACCCAGCAGCGGGAAACATTGTGGACAGCAGCAAACACGTGAGCCCAGGACATGACACTATTCCTGTTGTCAGCCTGGGTGATAGGATAGAGCAGACAAAGGGACCATTAGGGGCGAGTTCCGTCCTTCCAGGAGGATGCAGGCCACCTGCCCATCTTGAGATAGAAGGGTGGCCGAGAGAGAAGCTGCCCCTGGCCTATGGTACAAGACAGTTTCTCCGGGGGTAGCGGGCCAGAGGGTCTCCATTGGCATCACAGAATAGAGAGGAATGGGCCAGAGGCTAAGGACAAAACTCCCCATTAACAATGAACCCTCCGCCATCATCGGGAGTGACACAAGGGCGTGGGCCAAATGCAAATCCAGGGTTGTACCCGCAACCCATTGTGTAAGCCCTGTCCCCAGGTCTCCACCAGAGCCACTCACGGCTTCTGTTACCTGTATAACACAGGGCCACGACCAGGTGGCCTGTTTACCTGCTGCTAAAGGTTCTGGGACTGGCAGGAGCAGAACTCCCTGGTAGGCTCCAGGCAAGAACTGTTTAGCAGTGGTGCCTGGGCACACTTTGATAGCCCACAGCAAGCCTGCTACATCCCTGTCAAGGGAAGACAACCCCGTTCACCTGGGCTGCTCATTCAGAAGGTGTATAGCCTGTAGTGGGTTAGTGTACCAGTGGCAGCAGCCCAGACCCAAGGCGCATAGTTTTTTCCTTCAGCAAGCTGTTGAATTGTTCTACCATTCCAGCTGCCTGTGGGCGATAAGGAACATGTAATTGTCACCACACATCATTGGTGTGAGCCCAGGTCTGCACCTCTTGTCCAGTGAAATGAGTGCCTCTGTCAGTGGCGATTAATAAGGATCGGCCATAGGTTGCCGCGAGGTGCTCCAAAGAGGTCATAGTATGACGTTGATCAGTAGGTGCCACCAGCCATGCAAACCCTAGGCCGGTAGCAGTGTCCACACCTGTGAACTCATAGCGGTATCCCCGGTCTATGGGCAAAAGCCCTATGTAGTCCTCTTGCCATTCCTGGAGTGGCTTAGCCCCACGGGGCACTACTCCCAGGGTTCTTTTTACCTGCCATCTCTCTGGGCGCTGCTCAGCACACCAGGGGCATTGTGACACCGCAACTGGTGCTCGTGCACCAGGTCAGTGATAGCCCCCATATCTTCGCTTACCTGTTCCACGGTACGACCCTTACATGCCCCAGTTTCCATGGAGCCGGGGGCCAATGTCCACTGGAACCAGTGGTACATGGGCGGAGCGAATTCGTGCCAGCTCATCGACTGCATCATTGCCCAGGGCCTGTAAACAGCCGATGGCCAGGGACATGGTATATAGTGGCCCCCTGTTAAAGACCCCACTTCCAGAGGTCTTCCCACAACCCCTGGCCCCACAGGGGACGGTAGCCTATCATCCACTCCTGGGCAGCCCACCGAGGCAGCCACAGAGTTAGACCTCGAAACACAGCCCAGCTGTCAGTGCAGATGTGCATTGTGCCAGTTTCATTAATGAGGACCAACTACACAGTGCGAAGCTCCACCCATTGGCTGCAGTGGCCAGCACTAGTCTCATACCAAAAGGTTTCTGTGGTTGGCTGTAAGACCACGGCAGCCCATGTTGGCATGAGCCATCTGTATACCAGGCATCTTCAGGGATGGGAGCCCGACCCTCTACAGAGGGACTCGGTACATCTCCTGTCTCAGCAGGTTCCACCAAGAGCTCTGCTTGAAACTGCACTGGTCTCAGTAGGGGGTGCAGTTGACCTGACAGGGGACTTGCAGAGAATTGTGCCCACTGCTCCAGGTACACCCCCCACTTGGTCAGTGTAGGGGTTTGTGCAATTCCCATATGGGGGTCTTCACTCAATACTGCAGCCACCCCTCCACAGGGTACGTGGATTGCACAGTTATGGGATTGGGGCCAGTGATGGCCTCACTGGCAAGAAGGGTTGTATATATGGCAGTCAGTTGCTTCTCTATCAGAGAATACCGCGCTTCTACGCCTTTCCATAACTGGGACCAGAAGCCTGTCAGCACCTTCTGGGAAATGTGCTTCTGCCACTTTTTTTTGCCCAAGCCCCATTCAAACTCTGTATCATCCACCTGCACCATAAGCAAGAATGGGAGGGCTGGATCTACAGCTTGCTTTGTAGCTTTAAAGGCCTCTTCTATCTCTGCGGTCCAATCCTATTGGGCACTCCATCACACTAGACAGTGCAGGGGTTGCATCAAGGAGACTAAATGAGGAATTAACACTCTCCAAAACCCCAGCAGTCCCAAACAGGTTTGGAGCTGCTTCACGGTTTCGATTTGAGGATATGCCTGTATCTTATCAATCACTGCCTCTGACATTACTTTTGTCTTACCCAACCAGACAACACCCAAGAATTTGACAGAGAACCCAGGTCCCTGGATCTTGTCCTTGTTGACTGCCCAACCCCAGTTGGCGAGAGCTTCTCGCAAGATGATTGCTGCTGCTCTAGTTCTGTAAGAGAATCAGAGGTTAGCATCATACCATTGATATAATGATACAAGTACATTGTGGGTGGTCGTTTCCATGTGGCTAAATCTCGAGCCATAAGACCATGCCACAAGGTACGGCTGTGCAGATAGCCTTGGGGAAGGACGAGAAATGTCCACTGTCGCCCTTCCCAGGTGAAGGCAAACTGTTCTTGACTTTCTGGGGCTATGGCAATAGAGAAAAAAGTCATTTGCCAAGTCCATCACATAAATGGTATCATCCAAGTTCATGTTACAACCAGTCAATGATGTCCGTGACATTCAGTCCGGCGGCATGCAGGGGCAGTGTAACCTTATTCAGCTCCCGATAGTCAACTGTCATGCACCAGGAGCCATCAAGCTTCTTCACTGGCCACAAGGGGGAGTTGTATGGGCTATGAGTAGAACGAATTACACCGGCTTCTTCCAGCTTCAGAATGGTGTGTCCTATTTCCTCATGGCCGCCTGGCAGGGGGTATTGCCTTGTATTCACTACCCGGCTAGCCTGGGGCAACACCAACGGGGAATAGCGTGGACGTCCTCAGAAAATAGTTTTCACCACCTGGATATGAAGGCAAAATTTACCAGCAGTGGTATTTACAGTCAAGCCTTGCAAAACATCAATTCCCAAAATGTACTCCTGTTTGGGAGATATGTACACTTGGTATGTCAGAGGAGGCAATCTGCCACTACCCAATGTCATAAAGATCTGCCATATGCGAATGATTTGGCCCCCATAGCCTTCTATGATTTCAGTGGGCCTGGAAAACTTGTCTGGAGTCCCATAAAGCAGGATGTTGTCAGCACCAGTGTCCACGAGGGCTAATATCCTCTGCACATTGCGAGGGGAACAATGTATAGTAAGTTCCACATGCCTCATCAGGTCAACCAGCTCCCCCACCAACTGGGTGTCCCCACCAAATCCCTAATCAGGTTGATAATCAGCCAGCCGCACCTCACGGGTTGTGGCTTTCCCAGGAATAAGAGTGAACTGCTGGTTACGGTGCAGCTGATTCCACAGTGCCACCAGCACTTCATTGGGTTGCTGCTCAATCTTTTCTGCAGAGACCCCTGCTGCAAGGAGATCAAACACATTTGCCAGGGGCTCGCTTTCACAGCTGATTGGGCATGGCACTGCCCCGCCCCCTCTTTGTGGCCACGCCTCCATCCATGCCCTAGCTGGTTTGGGAGTGCAGGGAGTGGTATAGCACACACTTGGGTGGAACGCTCCTTGCATTTCACTTCCACATCCCCGAGCTTTGCCATGGAAGACATTACCTTGTTGATCCGCCTATCCACGTAAGGGGCCAGCAGTGCTGCCATGGTGACAAAGGTACCTGATAGGCCAGAGGTCAAGATCAAGTCTTTCATAGGGTTGTAAATACCTCCTCATCGGGGCTAGTGTACTGGGCCCAAAACATCATCTATCGCATGCCCATTTCCCGAATTATCTGGACCAGCTCTAAGTACATGGTCCATCTGCTCACTGTCTCTAGCAGCTCCCCTGGGTCGGCCCATACTGTCTGTGCAGCAGACATGAGCCAGTTAATGAGGGAGTGGTTGCCCTGCGCTGTCCCTGCCACATTCTGGAAGCGCTGCCTGAGGGTCAGTATCACCGCTATGGAGGCCAGCTGAGCCATCTCTTCCAGAGATAATTCAGTTCCTTCAGCCTCGTCATCCCACAGCCACAGCAGCCACCCCGGAACTGTCTCCTGGGCTCTGCTGTACCTATTTCGTCAGGTCCTAGAGTTTGGCGGGGTGTCCTGGATCAAGGTGGTATGCTTTTTAGCTTAGGGGGCGCTGCCAGTTTGCCCTCCCTAGGGTCAACAGCTGCTCTACTTCAACCTGCTGCCATATCAACTGCCGTACCTGCCGCGGTATCATTGGCAGGCTCTTAGACCGGAACAATGGCAGTGACCCTTCAGGGCCCTGCAGCATGCGTTCTGCTGCAGCCAGCCACCTTTCCAGCACTTCTTTCTGATGCTGCAATTGTTGCACCCGCAGAGCCTGGCCTGAACCTCCAGGATGGCCTGCCGCAGCACCGCCAGAAACATCCAGGCCACCCGACACACTGCCTCCCGGTGAGCAATTGAGACATTCAACTCTAGCAACTCTAGGGCTTTCCGCATGTCCTCCAGACGTGGCTTCACTCCATCCCAATCCTCCGGGTTGCCCACGTAGCCAGATACTTGACCTTGGGATACCTCTAGGAGGCGGGGGCCACATGTCCTCCAACCGGGTATCCTCTGCCCGTGGACGGACCAGAGCGCTTGGGGCTGTACTCACCTCATCCTGCTGGGTACTCCACATGTCACCATGGAGCTTATCAAGAAGGGAAGGCTTCTGTGGTGAGACACAGTTGAAAGAATGCACGAGGAGCCGACATGAGAATGAAACAATGGGCACCAACTTTATTGCGGGGAGTGTGGAGAGTGTGCTTCTGCACTAGGGGACTGCATGGGCTTTAAATATGTCAGAGAACAATAGTGGCATTCTGCCACACATGCATAATAAACAATAAGCTGAGTCATACTTGCATAAGTTGGGCGCAGGCGCCTTACTACATTAAAGTAACATTTTATACCCAGAGTTCTATTCCTAGCTGCAAGCCTGGATCACAGCCAGACCTGGGACCCACACTCCACCCCTACAGGGTTGCGGCACAGGATCTGGCCCGGAAGGCACTACCTGGGACCCACAGGTCAAAGAGATCTGTCCAAAGAAGAAATTCCAGGAGTATCTTGAGTAAAGATAATCATCGTTAATCCCACAACACGGAATATATCTTCAGGTTTCTTTTTTAAAAACTTCATGTTGTGCCCTGCATGACTTTGTAGATTTTCTGTGTTATTATTGACTCTAAAGATACACCTGTTGCAGAAACAGGAAGCAGTTCTAAGAGTTTTACTGTTAAGACACAGAAAAATACTTCATTGCAATCTTTAAGCCATTTAATATGTTCTTCACTGAGAACTCCCATGTTCCCTAGAGATCCAGTATACACCAATGGACTTTATATTAAATACTGCATTTCTCTAGGGAAGGTGTCTTTCTGTGAGGAACATTGAAAAATTATTCAAAGTCTTTGGGACCCTCATGGTGGAAAGTGATCTAGTCTGATTGAAAATGCAAGGTAATGAGTCCAAAAAGATCACTATCTGGCTGGAAAGATTCATTCATCAAATGTTGTTCCCCAGCATCTAAGTTTTCACACTATTACACAAGTGCTGTGTTCTTTGAGATGAAAGCTGTTTTTAGTTTCTGTTCAGAGAGTCATACAGTTTGATCCTTACAGAGGAAGTTTCCTGTTGAAGAACAGGAATGTGTGGGCCTGGCCATAGCATTGTGTGAAATGCCTTCACTTGCCCCCACCCCAACGGCCTCAACGCCACTCACTCACCTCCCATGGTAGCCTTTTCACTCCTCTATTTCTTTCTGAGTCAGTTATGGTAGAATATGTTTCTAAGAATTTGTCCATTTTATCTATATAAGGTTATCCAATTTTTTGGTGTACAACTATTCATAGTGTTACCTTATTCTCCTTTTTATTTCTGTAAAATTAGTAGTAATGTCCCTACATTCATTTCAGATTTTAGTAATTTGAACCTTCTCTCTTTTCTTCTTAGCCAACCTAGATAGATGTCAATTTTGTTGATCTTTTCAAAAAAACAACTCTTAATTTTGTTGATTTTTCTTTTTCTATTCTATTTCTCTCTCTCTCTGCTCTACTGTTATTATTTCCTTCTGCTAGCTTTTGGCTCAGTTTGCTTTTCATTTAGTCCCATAGATATACAATTAGGTTACTGATTTGAGGTGTTTTTTTCTTTTTTCAATATACACATATACAGCTATAAATTTCTTCATAATCACTGCTTTTGCTTTATCCCATAAGTTTTGCTGTGTTGTGTATTCCTTTTCATTTGTCTCAAAGTACTTTTTAATTTCCCTTGTTATTCTTCAATGACCCATTGTTGGTTAAGAATGTGTGTTTAATTTCCAAATATTTGAAAGTTTTTCAGTTTTCTTTCTGTTATTTCGTTTCATTCCATTGTGACTTAAAAAGATACTGGGCATGATTTTAATCTGTTTACATTTATTGAAATTTGTTTTGTGGACTAACACGTGGTCTATTCCAGAGACTGTTTCATAGGTACTCGAGAAGAATGTGCATTTTCCCGTTGATGATAAGTATTCTGTTTATGTCTGTTAGGTTTAATTTGTTCATAGTGTTGTTCAAGTTCTCCGTTTCCTTATTCATCTTCTGTCTGGTTGTTCTCTCCACTATTGACAGTGGGTTACTGATGTCTGCAACTATTATCATAGAACTGCATATTTTTCCCATCGATTCTGTCAATTTCTGTTTCATATATTTTGGAGCTCTTTAGGTACAAATGTATTTATAATTGTTATATCTTCTTGCTGTATTGAAAGTGTGATCAGTATGAAATTTCCTTCTTTGTTTCTCCTAATCTTTTTTGTTTATTTAAAGTCTATGTCTGACAATAATATAGAAACCCCAGCTCTCTTTTGATTACTGTCTGCATCGAATATCTTTTTCCATCCTCTTACTTTCAATCTCTTTGTTAATTTATATCTAAAGTTAATTTCAGATAGCATATAGATGGATTCTGGATTGTTTTTAAATCCAGTCTGCTAATCTCTATCTTTTAAGAGAAGATTTTAATCCACTTACATTTAATGTGATTACTGATAAAGGTTTTACTTCTGTCATTTAACTATTGGTTTTCTAGGTGTCTTCTGTTTTATGTTTCTCAGTTCCTCCATTGCTGCCTATTTTGTAGTTAGTTGATATTGTAGTGTACTATTTTGATTCCCTATTGTTTCCTTTTCTGTATGTTTTTAAAGTTATTTTCTTAGGAGTTACCTAGAGTATTACAATTAACATTTGTAATTTACAATAATATGTTTTGAATAATATCAACTGAGTTCCAGTTGTCTATACTCTGCTCCTATTCATCTCCTCCTTATGCTATTCTTGTCACAGATTACATAATTATGCATTGTATATCTATTATCATAGATTTATAATTACTTTATGCATTATTCTTTTAAATAATATAGGAAAATTGAGACAATATAAACCAAACCAAAAGTACAATAATATTGAAAATTATATAATTGTATTAATCAATGTTAACCCAATAAACAATAAAAAAAATTTGTTTAAGGGGAGGGAGAGACCAATTGGGAAAATCGTTTTATGAACAATATAGATGTCTAACCAATGTACTGTATACTTGAAGCTAATTTAAATAAATTTATTTTTAAAAATTTTTAAATGAAAAATGTTACAATAATACTAGCTTTCATATTTACCTATAAAGTTACCTTTACTAGAGTTCTTTAATATTTTCTTATGTCTTTGAGTTACTGTCAAGCCTTCTTTATTTCCGCCTGAAGAATTTGTTTTAGAATTTCTTGTAGGGCAGGTATACTGGTAATGAACTTCCTCAGCTTTTGCTTATATGGAAATGTTTTAATCTTGCCTTCATTCTTGAAGGATAGTTTTGCTAAAAATAGAATTCTTGGGTGACAATTTTTATTTCAGCATTTTAAGAGTTTTATTCCAGAGGGGGAAAAAATGGAAAAAATGATAGAGGCTCTGTTCATTCCTCTGGCGACCAAATCAAAGTTGTGACAGAAACAAGGAGCAGCAGCAAGGAAAAATCACCTGGGATATAGATGAACAAGCCATACAACTAGGGAGAAATCCAAGAAAGCAATGGCAGAAGGTAGCATGAGGTGAGGACGCAGGGCTGCCCAGTCCCGAGTGGCTGAGTGGACTGGAGGCTGCGATAGTGGCAGACGCCTCTTAAAGAGGCCACATCCATGAGCGGATTTTTGGGTGACAGATCTGCTCACTCTGAGCATCAGTGCCCGTTGGACTGAGAGCAGGGGGCACCAGGGACTTACAGAGAGACATTGTTGGAGTGAGGGCCTAGGCGAGACTTGCTCGGTACAGAAGTAAGTACAGGCAGTATCCATTGTTCCCTGTTGAGCCCTCCCCTATACCAGTGCTCCAGACACAGCACCACCATAGCTGTGATATCATCAAACTGGATAACACAGGTTTTTCCACCCAGGAGGATTCCCTGAAACCCTGCCTACCTCAATTCAGGCCCCACCCAAGCCATATCTAGGTTTATCCTCAGCGAGTCAGGTGTTCCTTGCTAAGTAAGACCCACACTGGTAGAGGCAGCCGTCCTCGGAATAAACAAAGGAATAAACAAAGTGAATAAAGAAAAGGATTAAATGCCCTATCTAGAGGATGGGAAAGCCAATCAGGACACTCAATCAGAATGGCAAGAAAAAAGATGCCAAGACAAAATAATTTTAAAAGGATATGGGATATTATTAAGGTTGCAAATTGTCATCTGATTGCCATAAGAAAATCAAGATGTTGAATAGCTGTTTGAAGAAACAATGATGGAAAACTTCTCTAACTTGGTGTAGGAAATGGACATAAAATCCAAAGAAGCTCAGAGAATTCCAGAAATCAGGGATCCAAAGAGGCTCACATCAAGACACATCATAATTAAAATGCCAAAGGTAAATACGAAGAAAGAATATTAAAAGCAACAAGAGAAAAACAGATAGTTATTTATAAAGGAGCACTCATAAAGCTGGCAGCTGATTTCTCAAAAGAAATTATGCAGGACGGAAGGGCTTAGCAAAACATATTCAACAGGATGAAGACCCAGGATCTACAACCAAGAATAATTTATCCAGCAAAGCTATCATTTAGAGTTGAAGGACAGATAAAGAGCTTCTCAGACAAAAATAAGCTAAAGGAATTTATCACCACTAAGCTAGTATTACAGGAAATTTTGGAGGGACTTCTTTAAGAAGAAAAAACATGTATCAAAAGCAGGAATAAAAAAATGGTGACAACTACATTCCTGTCAATAAGTACCTTAAATGGAAAAGAATTAAGTGCTCCTACCAAAAGACAGAGTGGCTGAAAGGATAGGAAAACAAGACCCGTACATATGAAAAGGAAGGGGATGGAAAAAGATATTGCTTTGATGGACCTAGAAGTTATTTAAGTCAGGCAGAGAAAGATGCACACTATATGATTTCACTATATGCAGAATCTAAGGAATGAAAAGAAGAAATTAATAAAAAACAGACTCATGAATATAGTGGACAGTTTGGTGACAGACAGAGAGGAGGAGGGTTTGGAGGACTGGGAGAATTGGGTGAAGGGTTGAAAAAGTATAAATTAGTAGCTGATAGATGGTTATGGGGATGGAGAGCATGGCATAGGGAATGCAATTAGCATTAATACATTGGCTAGGTGGAGGTCAGGGGAGGGAGGGAGCAATTGAGGGGATCATTTTACTAACAATATATATGTGTAACCAAGTTACTGTATACTTGAAATTAATTAAAATTTTTTTAAAAAAAGGAAAATAAAAGAATGTTATTCCACTGCCTTTGGTCTTCATGGCCTCTGTAGAAATCTGCTGTTAACCTTATTGAAGACCCTTTATACAAGAGGAGTCATATCTCTCTTGCAGCTTTCAACATTCTCTTTGTCTTTGAATTTCAACAATTTGACTATAATATATCTTGATATAGATCTCTTTAAGTTTATCCTGTTTGGAGTTCTTTGAGCTTTTGGGATATGTATATTCATGTATTTCATCATATTTGGGAAGTTTTTGGCCATTATTTCTTCAAGTATTTTTCTGGTGTCTTTTTCCTCTTCTCCTTCTGATACTCTTATAATGCCTAGGTTGGTCTGCTTGATGGTGCCCCACAGGTCCCTTAGACTTTATTCACTTTTCTTTATTCTTTTTCTTTTCTGCTCCTCAGATTGGATAATTTTTTAATATCTGATCTTTACGTTTACTAATCTTTTCTTTTATTTGCTCAGATCAACTGTTGGTTCCCTCTAGTGAATTTTTTTTATACATATCAGTTATTGTAACTTTCAGCTCCAGAATTTCTTTTTGGTTACTTTTTATAATTTTCATCTCCTTATTGATATCTATTGATATTTTAAGACATCATCTCATGGATTTCCTTTAGTTCTTTGTCCATGATTTTCTTCATTTCATTAAACACATTTAAGATAGTTGATGTAACATCTGTGACTAATAATTCCAATATCTGGGCTTCCCAGATATAGTTTTTGTCAAATTTTTTATTTCCTGGGAATGGACCATGGGCATTCTGAGCATCATGTTGAGGTAACTCTGGAAATTCGATTCTCCCACTCATTAAGAATTGCAGGGTTTTGTTCATTGATGGCTAGGGCCATTTTTTTGTGGATTTTCCATACTATTACTGCAAAGTGTGTATTCTTTGTTGTGTGTGTTCACTGAAGTTTTCATTCTACTTTTTCTACAGTCAGCCACCTGACAAAAATTAAATATTTGGCTCCCAAAAGATATTTTTAAAAAATACATCCTGACTCTTGAAGTTCTCTCATGTCTGGGAGGCACTTCATCCCATAGGGTTTGAAACTATAGTCAACCTCCATGCCTGCCACTCACTGACTTAAAAAAAAAAAAAAAAAAAGCAGTCAGAAACTACAACCCTGAATTTTGAAAGAAAAAGACCTTATTGCCCACTCTGGCTTTAGCAAGCTACATCAGGAATGTGGGCTGCCATACCGATAGCTGTTTGTTCTGGAGTTGGGGAATAGGGACTGGTAGACCCCAATTTCACCAAAGCTAAAACTGACAAAATTTACCAGCCTCTTCATCACTCTTCTGGATGTTGCTAGTGTTCTACTATATCCAAATTACTAAGTAGTTGCATCATACAGTTCCTGCCAATTTGATTGTTGGTTCAGTGGAGGGATGGATTCCTGGAGCTTCCTACTTTGCTGTCTTTCCTGACATCACTATAGTGGATTTTTGTATATTGATCTTGTGTCCTGCAAACTAGCTAAATTTGTTTATCAGTTCTAATAGTTTTTCAATGGATTCCTTAGGATTTTTTACATATAAGATTATGTCATATGCAAAAAGATATAGTTTTTCCTTTTTTCTTTCTAGTCTGGACAATTTTTATTTTATTTTCTTGTTTAATTGTCCTATCTGTAACTTTCAGTAAATATTGAATAAATGTGGTGAGGAAGAACTTTCTTGTCTTGTTCTTATCTCAGGGGAAAAACATTTAGTCTTTCAACATTAAGTATGGTGTTAGATGCAGGTTTTTCATAGTTGCCCTTTATGAGATTGAGTAAGTTTCCTTCTGTTTCTAATTTGTTTTTTATCATGAAAAGGAGTTGTTCTATACCTACAATATCAGAGCATATTGACAGTGGGTAGCATTCTATACTGTCTCTTTTAACCCTCAATTAAGTATTCTAGAAATAACTATATATTTAATGCTTACCACTATTCCTTGTGTCAGTGTCTCTCTAGTCATTTTGGTTGTCTGAAACTTATTCTACAATGGATTCCTCAAGAAGGGCTCAGAGGTACAATATTCCTTAAGCTCTAGTATGTTAGTAATGGCTTGTCTACACATTTTATAGCTGAATGTCACTTTGACTGACTTTTAATAAAATTCTTTATTCACATATAGTTAAACTTCTTCTTTTACAAGGAAGAAATGGAAACTTTTCAAGGAAAGAGTATTTTTTTTTGTCCAAACTAGCACACCAGTGTTGAAAAATCTCATTTATAAATTAACTTCTACCATTTTAATAGCATGTGATTAGTATTTTTAAAGTACTGAGAAATTTGTGAGTAGCAGGTTGCTGTGATTATTGCATTTAGCATGTAAACATCCCTGCTTTTTCTTCTCATTATGTCTATATTCTCATAGTTTTCCAAGCAGCATAACAAATTACCACAAACTTGGCAGGTTGAAACAAAAATATTTATTATTTCATAGTTTCCATGCTTCGGGAGATCAGCACAGCATAGCTGCAACTCTGATCAGGGTCTCACAAGTCTGTAATCATGGTACCAGCCAGGGCTGGGATTCCATTTGAGTCCTCTTCCAGGCTCACAGGGTTTTTTGCAGAATTAATTTCCGTTGAATTCATGGCTTGCATCTTTAAGCCGTGAAGGACTGTTTTTTTTTTCTGATTTCACAACACCAAAGTAGCAATCAGAATAGTCTGACTTACTATGGCATTAGCTAGTTAAGCACAGTGTTCCTAGAAGTGAAATTAATAGGAAGTCTCCTAAATAATTACTTGATCTGTAAAAGCAGAAAAGTTCTAGGTCAGGTGACTAGAAGTCTAACTCAGATCATAAAAATAGAGAGTCACAGCTGCCAATCAATTCTCAGGCTTAAGCCAGTTAATAGACCGAGAACCTCTTGAATAAAGCAGAGTCTGATTCCTCTTAAAGAAGGACTCCAGTAAACTGCCAAGAAATTATACCATTAATCTTTCTTCCAGCCTTCTCTAAAGGGATTTATGGCCTTTTACCAGGATAAACTGAGGGAAAAGGAAATAATCACACCTTCTAGGGACTCCTGGACACTGGCTGTGAACAGACACTGATTCCAGGAGACACAAATGTCATTGTAGCCCTCTAATCAGAGTAAGGGCTTATGGAAGTCAGGTAATCAAATGGTGTTTTAGCTCAGGTCCATCTCATCATTGGTTCAATGTATTCCCAAACTCATCCTGTGGGTATTTCCCCAGTTTCAGAATGCATAATTGGAATAGATATACTTAGCTGCTGGCAGAATCCCCACAGTGGTTTTCTGACCAATGGAGCGAGGGCTGTTGTGGTTGGAAAGGCCAATGGAAATCATTAGATCTGCCTCTATCTAGGAAAATAGTAAACCAAAAGCAAAACCACATTCCTGGAGCGACTGCAAAGATCAGTGCCACTGTCAAGGACTTGAAAGACGAAGGGGTGTTGATTCCCACCAAATCCCCTTTTGACTCTCTTGTTTGGCTTGTGCAGAAAACAGATGAGTCTTGGAGAATGAGAGTGGATTATACAACCTTAACAAATGGTGACTCCAAATGGAGCTGCTGTACAGATGTGTTTTCATTGCTTGAGCAAATTAACACATCCCTAGGTACCTGGTATGCAACTACTGATCTGGCAAATGCCTTTTTCTCTATACCTGTCTGTAAGGCTCACCAGAGTAGTTTATTTTCACCTGGCAGGCCAGCAATACACCTTCAGAGCTTTACCTCAGAGGTATATCAACTCTCCAGTAGAATGGGAGCATTTGAGATCTTGCTCCTGAGCATATGTCATTAGATGGACTCAAACTCTTAAAAAGTTCTCTACAGGTTTGGATGTTTCTTACATCAACATTTACTTCCTGTAATCAGCAGGATTCTGAAGAAGCCCACCCAAGACCACCCTGCAGACCCAGACCTGGTTCTAGGTACAAGCAAGGACCCACTGTGCCTCACCAGCTTCCCGCTTTGCATCAGGTGATGGTGGATTAGATATTTCTCAGAATTCTAAGCCTCCTTGCTTTAAGTAGCAGGTAATGACTTTATTTGAGCTGCTCATAGAAAATCCTCAAGCTGGATAAGAGTTAAGATAACCCAGGGAAAGGGGAAAAAATGAATTGTTGATATTAATTTCAGCTTTTTAATTGGATTGTTTACTGAAAGTTACAACAAAATCTTTGCTGGTTAAATAAGAAAATGAACTCCATTTAGCTTCAGAATCAAAAGGACACTTGCTTCCCAAACCTGAATAGTCAATAGAGTGATGACAGTTGTTCAGATCCCTGAATCCAGGGGGGTGAAGATAGACACAAGGAGTCATCAAGTTTTGTAGCACAGGCGATCCTGGAGAAGCCAGCAAGAACCCCTGGAGAGAAGGGCGAGGCACCCTGGAATGAGTTTACCCTCAAGAGAGGGGCTTGTGACTTAGATAGCATCGCAGTTCCAATGGCATCTGGTAAGCTCTCACGGGCCTTTGCTTGGGTAATCTCAAGTGACTAAGAAAAGAATCTTTGTGGAGTTGCCTAGGAAAATTTTCCTCTAAGATGTAAAGCAGTCCTAGAAGATTTACCACTTTGAGCTTATTATGAGAGGTGCACAGGAAAGGCTGTTGTCCCTAGAATTTGTTCACATCTACAGATCTCAGAATTAACATGGATAATTGTGCCTCCAGGGCCAAGGCCCACCACAGTCAGCCTCTCACTTATAACTGAGATGCTAATATGAAGATCCTTTGATACTTTTAAATTAATCTTTTGTGCACGTGATAAGAAAAAGCTGGATGTAATAATAGGCAGAATGACTGGAAAAAAAAACTATTAGAGACTGCCTCAGAAATTAAAAAGGCCTTCTCCTCTAAGCTAAAATGAAACTATGTAAAAGGATTTACAAGGAAAGAGAGAGAGAAAGAGAGAGAGAGAGACTGAATTTAGATAAATGGTTCAACCTATGATGTCATTTAAGTGTCAGCCCAATTCTTTGTGGTATTAAAATGTCTGTCCTGATGAGTTTGGAGAAACATGGCAGAGTGAGAGACGTCCCCAGATCTCTCCCCTTGAAACAACAATAAGCAGAACATCTAAAACTCACAAAAAAAAACACTCAAATTACACACCAGCATATCTGAGTGTGGGATCTGCAAATAAGAGCTACCACAGGTTATAACTCCAGAGAGTCAGGAGATACAGTGGGAGAAACAAAGAAGTGGCCTCTAGCAGCTGGAGCTCCCTGCCAGAGCAGGGAGAGGTGAGAGGGCACAGTAAATTCCCTGAACAGACCACCAGGGAGAGCTGTGAGCTCCACACAACTGGTGGCAGAGCTCAGTAATCAGGACAGAGAGCAGAGAAGCAGGGACAACAGAGAAATAACAGTTGATTTTTACCAGCCACGACTACAAAACTGAGACTGAGCTGCAGCCCAATCCCTCAACCCAGAGGGCCCCTCCCACAATACCCTCCCAGACCGATCACTGCAGAGCCCCAGGGGAATCTGAGCAAATGTTACCGAAACTGTCGCTAACACTGACAGGGACTGAGACTGAGGGTAGTGAGCATGACTAAACATCTATTTTTTTTAAAAAAAAGGCATTATTAGGCTTTATATAAAGCAGAGATCCAAGAGGCTTAGAGGCCATCTATTGGAAACCAAAAGAAAAGTACCTTCTTTGCAACAGGCTAAAGAGAGACTTTTATATAATAAATCTCCTTTCTGGAATAAAAGCAGAACACACTTCCATTAATGCCCAGGTGGAGAAATAGTCCATTAAACACCATGAACAACCAAGGTGATAAGTCATCTCAGAAAGAAAGAGAAAAATCACAAGAAAATAAGCTTACAGACAGAAATATGTTACTTAAATGACAGAGAATATAGGATGATACTTCTGAAAAAACTCAGTGAGATCCAAAATGAGTCATATCAACAATTTCAGGAATTGAAAAAATAAATAGATGAGC
>NW_006436637.1:615934-616710 GCF_000325575.1 Pteropus alecto | reverse complement strand
AAGTGTAACCCTCAAAAAAAGAACCAAATAGAACTTCTGGAGATAAAGAACACACTGAAAGAGATGAAAAATGAAACAGCAAACTTGGTAAATGGAGTCAACCAAATAGAGAAAAGGATCAGTGATATCAAAGACAGAATTCTATCAGAAGAAAGAAAGACAGAAATAAATCAGAAGAAAGAAGAGAGAAACCGAAGAATGAAAAATAATGAAAGAGAAATACAAGAACTAGCTGATACCATCAGAAGAGGAAACAAAAATAATGGGCATTATCAAAGGCAAGGAAAAGGAGCAGGTACTAGAAAGCATTTTTAAACATATACTGGACAAGAATTTCCCAAATCTAAGAAATGAGCTGGAGCTTGGAATTCAAGAAGCCAAGAGAACACCCAATGATCTCAACCCAAAAGGCCTTTACTAAGACATATTGTATTAAAGTTACCAAAAATCAACGACAAAGAGAATTCTCAGGGCAGCCAGAGAGAAGAAAATGGTAACTTATAAAGGAAAACCTATTAGGTTATCATCAGACTTCTTAGCACAAACCTTACAAGCCAGAAAGAAATGGCATCAAATATGCAAACTATTAAGTGAAAGGAACTACCAACCTAGAATAATGTATCCATCTAAGCTCTCCTTTAGATATGAAGGAGAAATTAAGACCTTTGCAGACATACAAAAATTGAGGAAATTCTCCACTACAAGGTCTGCACTACGGGAAATACTGAAAGGAGTCAGCTCACCTAAAACAAAATGACAAAAAAAAAAAGTACGGA
>NW_006436637.1:613893-615613 GCF_000325575.1 Pteropus alecto | reverse complement strand
GAGTTTTTGTGTTGTTTTAATGCATATCAGTGAAGGACTGTGTCCCCAAGCCAGGCTGAGGCCCCAGGAAAAAGGCTGTGTAATGAACGTAGAAACCCAGAAGTTGTTGATATCTGGATATATGTAGATATAGATATAGATATACAGAGATATATAGATAGATATAGATATAGATAGATATAACCTTTACATATTTGTAATGGTAACCACACACTGAAGATTCAGAAATGAACTATATAACAAAACAAAAAGGACCAGAGGGAAAACCCACAAAACTGAGCCTAAATAAACAAAACAGAAACACAAGGACAAGGAAGCAATGGAAACACCAAGCTACCAGAAAGCAAAAGAAAAAATGGCTATAAGAAGACCTCATATTTCAATTATCACCCTAAATGAGAATGGACTGAGCTCACCAATAAAAGTCACAGAGTTGAAGAATGGATCAAAAACAAAACCCAACCAATACATTCCTC
Organism: Pteropus alecto; assembly: GCF_000325575.1. Taxonomy (NCBI): domain Eukaryota; kingdom Metazoa; phylum Chordata; class Mammalia; order Chiroptera; family Pteropodidae; genus Pteropus; species Pteropus alecto. Next base: position 615,137 of record NW_006436637.1, on the reverse strand, counting down.
CAGGAGACACGTCTCAGCTCCAAGGACAAATATAGACTCAAAGTAAAAAGATGGAAAATGATATTTCAAGCAAATGGCATTCAGAGAAAAGCAGGAGTAGTGGTACTAATATCGGATGAAATAGACTTCAAAATAAAAAAGGTAAAAAATGATATTGAGGGACACTTTATAATGATAAAGGGAATCATGCACCAAGAAGAAATATGTTCCCAATCAGGGAGCCCTAAATATATAAGGCAATTACTAACAGAACTAAAGAGAGAAACACAGAAAAACACTATTGTAATAGGGGACCTAAATCCCCCATTGCCGGATATGGACAGATCATCAAAACAGAAAATCAATAAGGAAATAACATCCTTAAATGACACATGACACATTAGACCAACTAGACATAATTGACATGTACAGAGCCTTCCATCCCAAAACAGCGGCTTATATATTCTTCTCTAGTGCACATGGAACATCCTCAAAGATTGACATACTGAGACGCAGAGATAGCCTCACAAATATAAGAGGGTTGAAATCATACCAACCATATTCTCTGATCATAATGTTTTGAAACTAGAGACCAACTGCAAAAAGAAAGCAGGAAGAACCACAAATACATGGAAATTAAACAACATACAACTGAAGAATAAATGGGTCAGAGATGAAATAGAATGATAGATCAAGAGATACATAAAAATGAATGATAATGATGGTACAACATGTCAAAACTTTTGGGACACAGCAAAAGTGGCCTACCTCCAAAAACAAGAACGAGCCTAAATAAACAACCTAACAATTCATCTGAAAAAATAAATAAATAAATAAATAAATAAATGAAGAACAAATGAAGCCTAAAGTCACCAGAAGAAAAGAAATCATCAAAATTAGAGGAGAAATAAGTGACATTGAAAACAAAACAAAACAATAGAAAAAATAAATGCAATAAAGAGCTGGTTCTTTGAGAAGGTTAATAAAATTGACAAATCCCTAGCTAGACTCACTAAAACAAAAAAGAGAAAGGACACAGATAAACAAAATGAGGGATGAAAGAGAGGAAATTACAATAGAACAGACATCGCAGAAATACAAGAGATCATACAAGAATACTATGAAAAAAGTATATAACACCAACTTTAATCACCTACAAGAAATGGACCATTACTTAGAAAAATACAACCTTCCTAGACTGAATCAAGAAGATCGGGAAAATCTAAATAGACCAATCAGCAGTATGGAAATTGAAACAATCATCA
>NW_006436637.1:611944-613768 GCF_000325575.1 Pteropus alecto | reverse complement strand
TCATTGAGCTACGAAATATGTAAAGCAATTACTAATAGAACTAAAGGGAGAAACAGATCAAAACACTATCATAGTAGAGGACCTACATAGCCCACTGTCGGATATGGACAGATCATCCAAACAGAAAATCAATAAGGAAATAACATCCTTAAATGACACATTAGACCAACTGGACATAATTGACATTTGCAGAGCCTTTCATTCCAAAACAGCTGCTTATACGTTCTTTTCTAGTGCACATAGAACATTTTCTAGTGCACATAGAACATTCTCGAGAACATTCTTATACATTCTTTTCTAGTGCACATAGAACTGAACACATACTGAGATACAGAGATAGTCTCAACAAATATAAGAGGTTTTAAATCATACCAATCAGATTCTCTGATCATAATGCTTTGAAACTAGAGATTAACTGCAGAAAGAAATCAGGAAGAACTACAAATACATGGAGATTAAACACATGCTACCAAAGAATAATAGGGTCATAGGAAAAAAAAAAGAGAGATATCATAAAATACATAGAAATGAATGATAATGATAATACAACATATCAAAACTCTTGGGATAAGGCAAAAGTGGTCATAAGAGAAAGGCTGTCCACTAATGCCACTGTTATTCAAAATAACATTGGAGGTCCTAGTGAGTGCAATCAGGCAAGCGAAAGATATAAAAGGCATCCAAATAGGAAACGAAGAAGTCATATTGTCACTATTTGCGGATGACATGATTCTCCATATAGAAATCCCTAAAGACTCCACAAGAACACTACTAGAAACAATAAGCAAATACAGTAAAGTTTCTGGATACAAAATCAATGTTCAAAAATCCATAGCGTTCCTATACTCTAATAATGAAGTGTCAGAAAAAGAAGTAGAAAAAATAATTCCTTTTGCAATTGCAACAAAAAGAATCAAATACCTAAAAATAAATCTAATTAACCATGTGAGGGACCTGTATAATGAAAACTATAAGACCCTATTAAAAGAAATTGAAGAAAATACAAAGAAATGGAAAGATATTCTGTGTTCTTGGATTGGAAGAATCAACATACTTAAAATGACTATATTAGCTAAAGCATTGATGAGGATTTAATGCAATCCCCATCAAGATCCCATCGGCTTTTTTTAAAAGAAATGGAACAGAAAATCATCAGATTTGTATGGAAGCACAAAAGACCCCGAATTGCCAAAGCCATCCTGAGAAAAATGAACGAGGCTGGAGGCATCACTCCGCCTGACTTCAAATTATACTACATAGCGACAGTAATCAAAACAGCATGGTATTGGCAGCAAAACAGACACACGGACCAGTGGAACAGAATCAAGAGTCCAGAAGTAAACCCATACTTATATGGACAAATAGTTTTCGATAAAAAAGCTAAAAGCATACAGTAAAGAAAGGAAAGCCTCTTCAGTAAATAGTGCTGGGAAAACTGGAAAGCCGCATGCAAAAGAATGAAACTAGACTGCTGTCTATCACCACACACCAAAATTAACTCAGAATGGATTAAGGACCCAAATATGAGACCTGAAAAAATAAAAAGCATAGAAGAAAACATAGGAACTAAACTCGAGGACCTTGGACTTAAAGATTTTATGAATTTGACCTCAAAGGCAAGGGAAGTAAAAACAAAAATAAATGCATGGGACTACATGAAACTAAAAAGCTTCTGCGCAGCGAAAGAAACTGTTAACAAGGTAAAGAGACAACCATCCGAATGGGAAAATATATTTGCAAGCAACGCCTCCGATAAGGACCTAATATCCAAAATATACAAAGAATTCATATAACTCGGTGACAACCAAAAAACAAATGACCCAA
>NW_006436637.1:579931-611349 GCF_000325575.1 Pteropus alecto | reverse complement strand
ATGGACATGGACTATAGACTAGTGGTTACTAGAAGGTAAAGGGTTCAGGAAGGATGGGGAGGTAGACAGAGTAAAGGGGGTCAAATATAGGGGGGTAAGGGAAGGGTGAAATGGGTAAAGGGGATCAAATATATGGTAGCTGAAAAAAACTGGACTTTGGGTGGTAAATACACAATAGAATATACAGATGTCAAATTATAATGTACACCTGAAAATTATATAATTGTATTACCAATGTTATGCCAATAATTTAAAAATAATTTAAAAATAAATAAATAAATAAAATTAAGTGGAAGCAAACATATAAAAGTACAAATTAGTATTTACAAAATAGTCATGGAGATATAAAGTAAAGCATAAGGAATATAGTCAATAATTTTATAATAACTATGTTTAGTGTCAGAGGTGTACAAGAGTTATTGGGGTGATCACTTCACGAGTTATTTAGATGTCTAATCGCTGTGTTGTATACATAAAACTAATATAATATTGTATGCCAACTATAATTGAAAAGTAAAAAATATTATTAAAAAATTATAAAATAAACAAACAAACAAACAAACAAACAAACAAATAAATCCAGGGTCTTATTCCTAGCCACGAGCCTGGATCATAGCCAGACCTGGGACCAACCAGGCCTGGGACTCACAGAATATGAGAAATAATTTCAACTAAAATTCAAGTGCCTTCTACCTCAGTGAAATTTCTCTAGGAATCCAGTGGTGTCAGGCATGTTGAGATATTCCATTTAAGGTAAAAAATAAGTTGTTACATCTGGTCCTTCCTATAACCAAGAAAGAGGAACAGTACCCAGTGGGCCTCTTTGGATTTTAGAGACAACATACTCCTCATTTGGGTGTATTACTCTGACCCATTTATCAAGTGACCCAAAAGCTGCTAGTTTTGAGTGGGGCCCAGAACAAGAGAAGGCTCTGCAACATGTATGGGCTGCTGTGTAAGCTACTCTGCCACTTGGGCCTTATGATCCTCAGATCCAATGATTCTTGAAATGACAGTGGCAGATAGAGATGCTGTTTGTAGACCTTGGCAAGCCCCTATAGGTGAATCACATTGCAGTCCTTTAGGATTTTGGAGCAAGGCCCTGCTGTCCTCTGCGGATAATTACTCTTCTTTCGAGAAATAGCTCTTGGCCTACTATTGGGCCTTAGTAGACTGAATGCTTGACCATGGGCCACCAAGTTACCCTGAAACCTGAGCTGCCCATCATGAACTGGGTGTTATCTCATCTATCAAGCCATAAAGTTGAGTGTGCACAGAAACACTCCATCATCAAATGGTGGTGGTATATTTGTGGTTGGGCCTGGGCAGTCCCTGAAAGTACAAGTAAGTTATATGAAGAAGTGGCCCAAGTGCCCATGGTCCCCATTCCTGATACATTGCCTTCTCTCTCCCAGCCCTTAATTATGGCTTCATGAAGAGTTTCCTGGGATCAGTTAACAGAGAAAGACTCAGGACTGGTTTATAGATGGCTCTGCATGATATGCAGGCACCACCTAAAAGTGGATAGCACCACAGACCCTCTGTGGAGCATCCCTAAAGGACGGTGGTTAATGTAAATCTTCCCAGCGTGCAGAACCTGGGACAGTGCACCTGCTCGCTCACTTGGCCAGAAGCAGATGGCCACATGCATAATTACATGCTAGCTCGTAGCTGTGGATAGTCGTTTGGTTGGATGGTCAGGGACTTGGAAGCGACACGACTGGAAAAATTAATAGCAAGGAAATTTGGAGAAGAGGTATGTGAATAGACCACTCTGGGCAAAAAACGTGAACATGTTAATGTCCTATGTGAATGCTCATCAAAGGGTGACCTCAGCAGAGGAAAGTTTTAATAATCAAGGGGATAGGATGACCCATTCTGTGGATACCAGCCAGCTTCTTTTCCCAGCCAGCCCTGTCACCACCCAGCTCATGAATAATATGGCCATGGTGGTAGAGATGAAGGTTATACATAGGCTCAGCAATGTGGACTTCCACTCATCAAGGCCAACCTGACTACAGCCACTCCTGAGTGCTGTAGCAGAGACCAGCAGCAGAGACCAGCACTAAGCCCCCAATACAGCACCATTCCTGGGAAGATCATCCAGCTACCTGGGGGCAAGGTGATTACATTAGACTGCTTCTGTGTTGAAAGGGGCAGTATTTTGTCCTAGCTGGAATAGACATTTACTCTGGGTATGGATTTTGCCTTCTGTGTACGTAATGTTTCTGCCTTCTGTGTACGTAATGTTTCTGCCAAAACTACCATCCATAGAGTTAAAGCAGAGATCCCCAACCCCCAAGCCACAGACCAGTACCAGTCTGTGGCCTGTTAGAAACCAGGATGCATAGCAGGAGGTGGGCAGTGGGCAAGTGAGTGAAGCTTCATCTGTATTTGTAGCCGCTCCCCAGCACTAGCATCGCCACCTCAGCTTCTCTGCAGATCTTTAGGCATTAGAGTCATAGGAGCACTGGTTCCTGGTGCCAAAAAGGTGGGGGACCACTGAGTTACAGAATGTCTCATCCACTATCATGGTATTCCATACAACATTGCTTCAGATCAAAGAATTCATTTCACCACAAGAAAAGTGCAGCAATGAGCCCATACTAAAGGTATTAACTAGCCTTACCATGTCTTCTACCATCCTGAAGTAGCTTGGCTTGATGGAATGGTAGAATGGCTTTTTGAAGACTAAATTACAGCACCAACTAGGTGGTAACACCTTGCAGGACTGAGGTAAGGTCCTTCGGAAACTGTATATGCTCTGAATCAGTGACCAATATATGATGCTGTTTCTTCTTAGCCTGGATTCATGAGTTCAGGAATCAAGTGATGAAAATGGAAGAGGTACCACTCACTGTTATCCCTAGTGACCTACTAGCAAATTTTTGCTTCCTATTCCTGTGACTATGCTCTGCTGGCCTAAAGGTCTTAGTTCCAAAAGGATGGAATGCTTCTACCAGGAGACACAACAATGATTCTATTGAGTTGAAAATCAAGACTGCCAGCCAGCCACTTTGTGTTCCTCATGCCTGTGAGGCAAGAAAGGGTATCACTGGATCATCGATCCTGTCTACCAAGAAATTGGACCGTTACTCTATGATGGAGGTAAGAGAGAATGTGTATGGAATACAGGAGATCTTTTAGGGTATCTCAGTATTGCCATGTCTTGTGATTAAGGTCAATAGAAAACTACAACGTCCCAACCCAGGCCAGACTAGGAATGGCCCAGACCCTTCGGAAATGAATAAGTGATCCTCCTACCTGGTAAAGAACCACAACCAGCTGAGGAGCTTCCTGAAGGCAAAGGGAATACAAAATGGGCAGTAGCAGAAGGTAGTTATAAATCTCATCTACAGAAACAAAGGCTGTAATTGTCACGAGTAGTTCCTCATTTTGTTATGAATATATATATATGTACACATATATTAAGCAAATATCTTTGTTTTCTTTCCTCATTTTTTTGTCATGTAACAAGATATATTGACTTTATATCAAGATACTTAAGTATTGTTAATTTTACATCATATTATTTAAATTATGGGATATCAAGAGTAAATATCACTCAGTACTTCTTTTGGGAAAGGTGTTAGTGTACTTTTGGTTGTATGCAGGATAGTTGTAGGATGAATTATGTATGATTTTTTTAGTCTTTATTTGGAGATTAAGTATGGTTTAAGGAGATGTGTATAGGTGTCAGGTTGACAAGGGGTGGATTGTCATGGTTAATTTTTTGTGTCAATTTGACCAGGCTAAGGGATGCCCAGATAGCTGGTAAAATAGTATTTCTGGTTATGTCTATGAGGGTATTTCTAGAAGAAATTATACCATTTGACTGAGTAGACTCAGTAAAGAGATCTGCCCTCACCAATGTGGGTAGACATCATCCAACCCAACGAGGGCCCAAACGGGACAGAAAGATTAAAGAAAGGCAAATTTCTCTCTCTTCTTGACCTGGGACATACATCTTCTCCTGCCTTTGGACATTGGGGTTTCTAATATTCAGGCCTTTGTACTCCAGAATGTACACCAGTGGTCCCCTGGTCCTCAGGCCTTCGACCGCAGACTGAATTACACCACCAGCTTTCCTGTTTCTTCAGCTTGCAGACAGCAGACTGTGGGACTTCTTGGCCTCCATAACCATGTGAGCAAGTTCCCATAAATACATATACATACACTCATACACACACACACACGCGCGCACGCGCACGCGCACACACACACACACACACACACATCTCCTATTGGTTCTGTTTCTCCAGATAATCCTAGTACAGCAGTCTCCAACCTCTTTGGCACCAAGCACTGGTGCTCCTATGAGAATCTAATGCTTGATGATCTGAAGTGGAGTTGAGGCGGTGATGCTAGCACTGGAGAGTGGCTGCAAATACAGACGAAGCTTCCGTCATTTGTCTGCCACTCACCTCCTGCAGTGCAGCCCTGTTTTTAACAGGCTAAGGACTGGTACTGGTCCATGGTCCAGGGATTGGGGACCCCTGCTCTAGTAGACACGATTTCCATGCTTCAAGAGCTCAGCACAGAATACCTGGAAGCCTTACAAGACTGCGATTATAGTCTCAGCCAAGGCTGGCGTATCGTCTGAGTCCTCTTCCAGGCTCACATACTTCTTGGAGGAATTCATTTCCTAATGAACTCATGGTGACTTGCTTTTAGAAACTCAAAGTAGTGGTTTGAGTTTTGGGTTTCCCATCTCTCCTTTCAGGACTGGCCCTTTTTTAAAGGCTCGCCTGATTAGATCAGGACCACACAGGATGATTCCCTTCTAAATAACTTAAAGTTGACTGATTAGGGACCCTAATTACATCTGCAAAATCCCTTCATCTTTGCCATATGGTGAAAACAAATCATGAAAGTGAAATCCCATTATATTCACAAGTTCCATTCATATTCAAGGGGTGGAGATTATAAGTTATGTACACCAAGGAGCAGGAATCTTGAAGACCAACTTAGAATTCTGCCTGCTACAAGAGTATTTAAGTGATTGTTTTTTAATTGTGTAACATAATTGTATTTTAGAAAACCTGCTACTTGCTTTTCTGATATTATCATCATGATGTCTTACATTTCAGATGTGAGCAAAGCCAGGAACAAATTTGAGGACAGAGCAAAGCATGGTTTATACTTTCTGGCTCTTTTATTGTCAACTGTGTACATAAAAAAGAAAGGTAGCAATAGACAGCAGTATGTGCTAAGTGGTAAATCATAAGTATAAAATCAAAATGCTTTCAGGGTTTAGAGAAGAAAATCATCACAGGTAGGAGTGACAGAATGTGGTTAACAACAGAACTAGATCATGAAATTGAACTCAACAAATATTTATTAAGCCTTCCATGATACTTTGGGGGTAGAAAGATGAATCAGGCGGACTCTGCCTTCCAGGAATGTATAGTCTGATGGGAGAAGTAAACATTGAATGAAATGAATGTGGGCAGATTTAAAAATTTTTAGATTAGAAATAGAATATATATAAAGAAATTTCATAAGTTTTAAAGGATAAATAGGAATCTACCAGAGAGATGAGGTTTAAAATATCTTTGCAGAAAAAAGGAAAGAAATGGCTAGGCTGAAGGGCAACATGCAAAGGGAAAGAACAAATGAGATTGATGACAACGAAAATGAGCGGAGACCAAGTCGTGGGGTGTTGTATGCCCTGACTCATAATTTTGGCTTAATCATAACAGTCCTGAGAATTCTTTAAGGGGCTTGGTCAAGGAAGTGGAGGGCATGAAATGCACCAAGTAGGATTTTTTTCCTCACTTATTTAAGTAAACTTAGGTAAGTTAATTAACATTTCTAAGCCTTAATTGCCACATCTGTTAAATGGGGATAGTAGTTTCTATTTCCGAGGTGCCAATGAGATGATTAAATGGGATATTCTGTGTAAAGCCTTTAAGATAGTACCAAAAGGCCAATATTCAGACAGTGATGACAATTTAGCTAGTTTGATCAGAGATGATGAATATCTAGGACAGAAATTAGTAAAGTATTGAGACATGGGGGGAAAGGGTGATGGTGGTCAAAAGGTACAAACTTCTTATAAAGTAATAATTCCTGGGGTATAATATATAGCATAGTAACTATAGTTAACAATATTACGTTATATATTTGAAAGTCACTAAGAGAAATCTTAAGTTCTCATTACAAGAGAAAAAAACGTATAACTGTGAGATGATGGATGTTAACTAAACTTATTGTGGTGATCATTTCTCTATAAATACATATATCATATCATTATGTTATGTGCCTTAAACTAATACAATTTTTATATTTCAACTATATCTCAATAAAACTAGAAAAAAAAGATTAGCAAAGTGTTACATTGCAGTGATGATAAGAAACAAAATAGTACAGTTTTCCCTGAAATGAACATAACTAAACTTCATATCAAAGAGACAGCTACAAGAAAAAAGTGATAGGAAATAATTGCCATAAAGATCCTACCTGGTTAAGTTTCTGAACTTTAAGGAGAAACAATTCTTCAAATATCCAGGCATAAAAAGCAGTCTCCATGCAAAGACAATTCAATGGGAAAAGAATATTCTTTTCAACAAATGATACTAGGGCAATCCTTACTGCATACTATATGCAAAATTGGATCAAAATGGCTCAACAACTTATAAGAGCTAAAATTATAAAACTCTTAGAGGAGAACATAGTACATTAAGTTAGGAAATAATTTCTTAGATACAACATCAAATGCAGTTTACCAAATGCTGCCCTCTCATCCTGAGTCCACACACATGGAAGACTCTTCAAGCACCCAGCCAAGGAAGCAATAGTGATGGCTTCAGTGGAGGCAGACTGGGGAAGGGAAGGGATCCTATATTTTCTGTTGGTTCTTGTTAACAAAGGGTCAACATTTCCAAAACTTAGACTGGAACAAACAAAACAAGAAAAAAGACCAAGAGACTAAGAAAAAATTTGATAAGTTAGACTTTATCAAAATTTAAGACATTTGTGCCTCAAACAACATCATTATGAAAGTGAAAAGGCAATTCACAGAATGGGAGAATTTATTTGTAAATCTTGTATCTGTAAGGGACTTGTAACCAGAATATTAAAGAACCCTTACAACTCAACAATAAGACAACCCAATTTTTAAAAAAATTTATTTATTTAAATTAGTTTCAGGTATACAGTACATTGGTTAGACATCTATATAGTTTGTAAAACAATCCCCCCAATTACTCCCTCCCTCCCCTGACCCTCCACCTAGCCAACTTATTAATGCTAACTGTATTCCTTATGCCATGTTCCCTATCCCCGTAACCATCCATCAGCTACTAATTTCTATTCTTAATTTCTACTCCTTCAACCCTTCACTCAATTCTCCCAGACCCCCAAATCCACCTCACCTCTGTCCATCACCAAATTGTCCACTATATCTGTGAGTCTGTTTTTTATTAGTTTGTTCTTTTTATTTCCTTTGATTCCACATATAAGTGAAATCATATAGTTTTATCTTTGTCTAACTTAAGTACCTTCTAGGTCCATCAAAGCAATATCTTTTTTCATCCCCTTCCTTTTCATATGTACAGGTCTTGTTTTCTTATCCTTTCAGCCACTCTATGTTTTGGTAGGAGCACTTAATTCTTTTCCATTTAAGGTACTTGTTGATAGGAATGTAGTTGTCACCATTTTTTATTCCTGTTTTTGATACATGTTTTTTTTTTTTTCTTAAAGAAGTCCCTCCAACATTTCCTGTAATACTAGCTTAGTGGTGATAAATTCCTTTAGCTTATTTTTGTCTAGGAAGCTCTTTATCTGTCCTTCAACTCTATATGATAGCTTTGCTGGATAAATTATTCTTGGTTGTAGATCCTGGGTCTTCATCCTGTCGAATATGTTTTGCTAAGCCCTTCCGTCCTGCATAATTTCTTTTGAGAAATCAGCTGCCAGTCTTATGAGTGTTCCCTTTTAAGTAACTATCTTGCTGCTTTTAATATTCTTTCTTTGTATTTAACCTTTGGCATTTTAATTATGATGTGTCTTGGTGTGAGCCTCTTTGGATACCTGATTTCTGGAATTCTCTAACTTCCTGAGGTTTTATGTCCATTTCCTTCACCAAGTTAGGGAAGTTTTCCATCATTATTTTTATGTTTTTTTAATTATTTATTATTATTTATGCCTATAGCACCTGGTCTTCATAGGTAGTCTCCCATCCAAGTACTAACCAGGCCCGACCCTGCTTAGTTTCTGAGATCAGACATGGGGCTTGTTCAGGGTGGCATGGCCATAGACCATGGACCGTGGCTCCACTGGGGCATGAACCCAGGACGTTCTGCATGTAAAGCAAACATGCTAACCACTACACTATGGAACCACGCCCCCATCATTATTTCTTCAAAAGGCTGTTCAACATCTTGATTTTCTTCAGGTACGCTGATTAGACGAATATTTAGAGCCTTATTAATGTCACATATGCTCCTTAAATTATTTTTATAATCTTGCCATCTTATCTCTTGCCATTCTGATTGTGTCAGCTTTCTCGTCCTCTAGATAGAACATTTGATCCTCTTCTTTATTTACTTTGTTTATTCCTTTGTTTATTCCATTAATATACTTCTCATCTCAGATAATGTGTTCTCCATTTCAGACTGGTTCTCCTTTTATAATTTCCATTTTTATGTTTTTTTAATCTCTTTGTTGAAGTACTCACTGAATTTATCTACACTTCCCAAAAGTTCACTGAGCATCTTTATAACTAGTGTTTTGAACTCTGCATCTGTTAAATTACTTGACTCCATCATATCTGGATCTCTGTTCTGTTTTGTCATATGGTTTCTGCTTCTTTGTCTTCCCATTAAAGCTCCTAAGTCTCCCGGTCTTATTAGTGTGGATTTGTGAAGTAGGTGTCCAGTGGCACAGTCCTGAGAGGGGTTCAGTTGCAGGCCAAATTTTGCTCAAGCTTCTGCCCCTCCGGGCCCACCTGTTAAGATTCAGCAAGCAATCCACAGATGCTGTGCTTATAATTTCCTCAAAAGGCCACACCAGAAACCGAGGCCAGCTGCCTCCAGTGTGAGTCTAGGCACTGCTCAGCAAAGAGTACCTGACTTGCTGAGGATACACTTTGATGTGGTTTGGGTGAGACTGCAAGTTGGGGAAGGAGTCAGGGAATCCTCTGGGCAGAGCAACCTGTGTTATCCAGTTTGATGATATCACAGCTATGGCGGTGCTGTGTCTGGCACACTGGTATGGGGGAGGACTCAACAGGGAACAATAGATACTGCCAACACTTCTGTACCAAGCAAGTCTTGCCTAGGCCCTCACTCCGACAATGTCTCCCTGTAAGTTCCTGGTGCCCCCTGTGTGCGGCCAAATAGACACTGGTGCTCAGAGCGAGCAGGTCTGTCACTGTGAAAATCCGCTCATGGAAAATCTGCAGCCTCTAAGGGGCGTAAGGCACCTGCTGCTGCCGCAGCCTCCAACTCACTCAGCTGCCTGGGACCAGGCAGTCCCGCGTCCTCTCCCCATCCTACCTTCTGCTATTGCAGTTTGCTTTCTTGGATTTCTCCCTTTTTGTATGGCTTATTCTTCTAGATCCCAGGCAATTTTTCCTTGCTGCTGCTCCTTATTTCCATTACAACTCTGATTTGGTCACCAGAGGGATGAACAGAGCCTCTATCATCTATGTCATTTTTTTTTATTGTTCGACAACCCAATTTTTTAATGGTCAAAGGATTTAAGTAAACATTTATTCAAAGAAGATATATAATGACCAGTAAGCACATGGAAAATGATTAACATTACTTATGCAAAGCAACAGATAATAAGATAACAGTTCACACTCATTAGAATTACTATAATAAGATATCAATAACAAATATTCACAATGTAGAAAATTGGAACCCTGACACAATGCAGATTAGAATGTAAAATGGTACAGACACTCTGGAAAACACTCTGGCAGTTTACCAAAATGTTAAACACAGTGTTACCATATGATCCAGCAATTCCACTCATGGATATATACCCCTTACAAATGTATGAAATGAAATGTATGTCCACATAAAAACTTGTATATAAATGTTGATAATAACATTATTCATAATAGACTAAAAGTGGAAACAACCCAAATATCTTTAACTGATGAATAGATAAACAAAATATGATATGTCCATCCATACAGTGGAATATTATTCAACCATAAAATGGGATAAAGTACTGGAAGCATTTGAGATCTTACTTTCTGGCATATGTCATCAGTTTGACTCAAATAAACTAATAAACATTTTTTTTAATGGGATGAAGTATTGATTCATACTAAAACAGAGATGAACCTTGAAAACATTATGCTAAGTGAAAGAAGCCAGCCACAAAAGTCCAAATATTGCATGATTCTGACAGGGTAGTAAGTAGTAGATATGAGCCAGAGAGAGAGGGACAATGAAGGGTTAACAAGAGCTTAAAACCAACTCAGAAGAAGAATGTATACGACAAGGTATCTAGTGGCTTCTGGAGCCTCCCTCCTTCTCTCAAGGTCAGAAGCCAGTTAGGCAAGCAAGATAACTAGTGGCATCTTCCTCACTCCCCATCGCCCCCATGCTCCCCTGCAGTCAGTTGACTGAAGATGACCATTATATGACCTTACTTGGTGGGATGGGGGTGGGGAGCATTCTACAGGCATGTGCAAAATTAGTTAATTGGGCATGTGCCTACCTTCAAAATCCTCACATCACAGGTGTATGATTTCCCATCTACTTACAAAACTCCTCAGTCCCCAGCTTGGAGAAGGAGAGTCTGAGAGAGGAGCAGGGAATTCCCTCCATTTGAGGTAAGAGAGACAGAAGGAGAACAAAGAAAGTCCATGTAAACTCTGACCCTCAATTCCTCGGCACACTCGAATTTCTATCAAGCTGCTCCCTTGGACTTACTCCCAAGTGTGCTTTACTTTGCTTGCTTCACTTAGTAAAATCACTTCTGCTTGCTACTCTTTGTCCTCTCTGTCTTTCTTCTCTGAACATCAGCTCTCCACGCAAACCTTTTGTAGGAGATCCAAGGACTGAGCCCCGGACTTACACAATGCAGCCATCTAAGCACTGGTAACAATTTCACATACATATAATATCCAGAATAGTCAGATCCATAGATCAGTGTGTTACCAGTCCAAAGTCTGAGTGCCCGATGCTTTGAAAGGCCAAAAATCAAAATGTCAATGTTTGGAGTAAGGAAAAGTTTATTTATCAAGAAAGTGCCAACCAAGAAGATGGGAGATCTTATCTTCAAATCCATCTTAAGAAACTATAGAGTTTAGGCTTCTTTTTGACAAGGGAAGGGAAAATGGGAGAGGCTATTGTTGTAAAAACTCAAGCCCCTTGCAGAATTCCTCTAATGATTAGCATGTCTAAAGCAGGAGCTCTTACTTAGCCTGAAAGCCATGGGACTACGGCAGACTTGAACAAGATGGAGTCAGACCAAGCATTTCACTGTGTTAAAATTTCCCTCCTTTTTTATTCATTCCTCAATCTTAAGGGAAATAAGGCAATGAGCATTTCACTCTATTACAAATGGTTGACAGGAGCTAACAGGAGGAGAGAATGGGGAGTGACTGCTCATGGATAGGACTAGGGTTATGAAAAATGTTCTAAAATTAGATTATGGTAATGGAGATGAAAACTGAATCAAGTTAAATATAGAACCAATATTAAACAACAGGGGAAATATTGTGGAACTATGATCTGAAACAGAATTTAAATATTATAAACAAAGCAAGATTTAATTCTTTTTATTTCTCAGTAATATTTTATTGTATATATACCACTTCTTTATCCACTCATCTATCGATGAACACCTACCTTGCTTTCATATCTTGGCTATTCTAAATAAGGCTGCAATGAACATAGGAATGCATATATCTTTTTGAGTTAGTGTATTCATTTTTTTCAGATAAATATCCAGAAGTAGAATTGCTGGGTCATATGACAGCTCTTTTCTTAGTTTTTTTGAGGAATCTCCACACTGTTTTTCATAGTGGCTGCATCAATTTACACTCCCATTTGCATTGCCCCATTGATTAGTGATGTTGACCATCTTTTCATATGTCTGTTGGCCATTTGTCCTCTTTGGAGAAAAGTCTCTTTATATCCTGTGCCCAGTTTTTGATCAGATTGTTTATTTCTGTTATTGAGTTACATAAGTTTCTTACATATTTTGGATATTAACCCCTTATTGTATATATCATTTGTGAATATAGTCTCCCATTCAGTAGTTTGTTTTTTCATTTTGTTAATGGTTTCCTTCATTATGTAGAAGCTTTTTGGTTTGATGTAGTCCCATTTTTTATTTTTGCTTTTGTTTCCTTTGCTTGAGGGAACATATACAAAAAGATATTACTAAGATTGATGTCATACAGTTTACTACCTATGTTATCTTCTAGGAGTTTTATGCTTTCAGGTCTTACATTTAGGTCTTTAACCTACTTTGAGTTTATTTTTGTATATGGTGTAAGAAAGTGATCCAGTTTCATTTTTCTTTTTCTTATTTTTTTTGTCAATAGTATTTTTTACTTTTTAAATTATAGATGACATACAATATTATATTAGTTTCAGGTGTACAACACAGCGATTAGACAGACATTTATATGACTTATGAAGTGATCACTTTGAGTACCCAGTACCCATATGACACCATACAGTTATTACAATACCACTAACTATATTCTCCATGCCATACTCTATATCCCATGACTATTTTGTAACTACCAATTTGTCCTCTTAATCCCTCCTACCTTCACACACCCTCCTTCACAATCCAGCATCCGTCAAAATGTACTCTGTATCTATGAGCTGGTTTCTGTTTTGTTTGTTCATCTATCCTGTTTTCTAGATTACACATATAAGTGAAATCATATGACATTTGTCTTTCTCTGTCTGACTTACTCCACTCAGCACAATCCAGCCATATTGTTGCAGGTGGCAAGATTTCATTTTTTTTATGGCAGAATAATATTCCATTGTATATATGTACCCATTTTCTATCCATTCATTCACTAATGAACACCTAGGTTGACTCCATATCTTCGCTATTGTAAATAATGCAATAAACATATGGATGCACATATCCACTCAAAGTAGTGTTTTGGGCTTTAGATAAATACCCAGAAGTGGGATTACTGGATCCTTCTTTGTTTATTGCTACACCAGCTTTTTTTGTTTGTTTCTATTTTCATGAAATATCTTTTTCCATTCCTTTACTTTAGTCTGTGTGTGTCTTTCAATCTGAAGTGAGCCTATTGTAGGCAGCATATGTAAGGGTCATGTTTTCTTATCCATTCAGCCACCCTATCTTTTGATTGGAGCATTAAATCCATTTACATTTAAAGCAATTATTGTTAGATAAGGAGTTCTTTTTATTATTCATATTTTTTATCTTTTCATCTTCTTTTCTTAAAAAAGTTCCTTTAACGTTTCATGTAATACTGGCTTGGTGGTGATGAACTCCTTTAACATTTGTTTGTTTGTTTGTTTGTTTGTTTGTTTGTTTGTTTGTTTGTTTTGTCTGGGAAGTGCTTTGTCTGCAATTCTAAATGATAGCTTTGCTGGGTAGAGTAATCTTGGTTGTAGATCCTTGCTTTTCATCACTTTGAATATTTCTTGCCAATCCTTTCTGGTCTGCAAAATTTCTGTTGAGAAATCAGCTGAAAGTCTTATGAGAGCTCCCTTATAAGTAACTAACTGCTTTTCTCTTGCTGCTTTTAAGAGTCTCTCTTTGTCTTTAACCTCTGGCATTTTAATTATGATGAGTCTTGGTGTGGGCCTCTTTGGGTTCATCATTTTGTTTAGTACTCTCTGGGCTCGTATGTCTATTTCTCTCACCAGGTTAGGAAAGTTTTCCATCATTATTTCTTCAAATAGGTTTTCAATCCCTGCTCTCTCTCTTCCCTTTATACCTCTAAGATGCAAATGTTGGTATGCTTGATGTTGTCCCAGAGACTCCTTAAACTATCTTCAATTTTTTGGATTCTTTTTTCTTGTTGCTGTTCTGATTGGGTGTTTTCTGATACTTTATCATCTAAATCACTGACCCAATTCATTGTTTCATTTAAGCTATTGTTGATTCTTTCTAATGTATTCTATTTTTATTACAATTATTGAGGTGACATTGGTTCTCTAATGTATTCTTTATTTAGTTACTGATTTTTTTATTTCTGACTGGTTCTTTTTCATGTTTTCTATCTACATTTTTATGTTTCCTATCTCTTTGTTGAAGTTCCCACTGAGATCATTGCGTATCCTTATAACCAGTGTTTTGAATTCTACATCTGGTAGATTGCTTGTCTCCATTTTTTAAGATCTTCTGGTGCTTTGTTCTATTCTTTTATTTGAAATATGTTTCTTGGTATTCCCATTTTGGCTGCCTCCCTGTGTTTGTTTCTATGTATTAGGTAGGGCTACTATGTCTCCCAGTTTTAGTAGAGTGGCCTTATCTGGTAGGTGTCCTGTGGGGCCCAGTAGCACAGTCTTCCATGGCCACCTGAGCCAGGTGCTCCAGGTGTGTCCCTTGTGTGGTCGTATGTGCCCTCATGTTGTAATTGAGCTTTGGTTGCTGTTGTCAGAGGGATTGACCTTCAGGCTGGTTATGACTACAGTGAAGTAGCTGTTGTTCGGAGGCCAACCTTACGAAGCAGGATTTGCTTTAGCAGGGCTCTGGTGCCTACCCTGTCTGTCTTTTGGGTGTGTCTTTTGTTGAGGTGGTTGGGTGGTGCTCTGGTGTAGTCTGAAGCTGGCCACAAGGTGTGTTGGTTCTGGGGCCTCTCAGAAGGGGCTATCTTGAAGACAAAGTTTAGCCACTGCCTGTGCCCTGCCCAGAGCCACTTGGTATAAGCTACAAAGTGATCTGCAGATGGTTGCCACTTGTGCTGGGCTTGAAAGTGCCTGGGAGAGGCTAAGCTGTGAACCAAGGCTGGCTACTGCTAGTCCCAAGCTTGGGACTGCTTAGCAGGTGTACATGGCAGGCCAAGGCCAGCAGCTGCTTGTTTAGGGTTTATGAACATTTGAGAAATTTTAGAAAAGTCCACAGCATGAGCCAAGACAGGCCTTTTGTATGCAAAAGCCACTGGAATTGGCTTGGATGGGCCCACAAGTTGAGTGGGGCAGGGTCTCCAGGAATCACCAGGACAGGGTGACAACTGTTAGCTAGGCTGATGGAGACTCTGATACAGTGGCCACCTTCGTCTGCATACTGGGTGGGGAGAAGGCTCAACAAAGGAACACTCCTCCAGCCCTTGTCTGAAGCCAGACAACTCAGTTCTTTCCAGTATGTCCCTGGCACCTTTCGAGCTGTTCCTCAGTGCTGGAGCTCAGAACAAGTGAGTTCATTGGGCGAGTAATTCTACGCTTGGTCCTTTAAGAGGAACTTCTGAGACTTCAGCAGTTCTCTGTCTCACTTAGCCACAATCTCCACTGATTTTAACAGCCAGAAGTTGTGGGGAATTCTCTTCCCTGCACTGGTGCTCCAGGCTGGGGACCCTGGTGTGAAGCTAGGTCCCCTTGCTCCTCAGGGGGGACATCCACAGCTGAGATATCCTTCTTGATTCTCAACCAGCACACATGAGTGTAGGGACAGCTCATATCATGTCTCCATCCCTCCTAGTTTTGAGGTGTCTTCTGTATATCCTTAGTCATTCTTGGGACTTCTGTTCAGCTAAACTTCAGGAGATTCTCATTGATGGTTGTTCTGTAGGTTAGTTGTTATTTTGATATGGTCATGAGAGGAGAAAAACATAGCACTTACCTCTCTCATATTTATTTTTGTATCTGTCCAGTTTTTCAAACACTACTTTTCGAAGAGACAGTCATTTCTCCCTTATATATTCTTGCTTCCTTTGATCATATAGGTGAGGATTTATTATGGGTCCTCTATTCTGTTGCAGTGATCTATGTGTCTGTTTTTATGCCAGTGCCATACTGCTTTGATTATTATAACTTTGTGGTATACTTTGAGATCATGGGGCACAATACCTCCAACATTGTTCTTTCTAAAGATTGCTTTGGCTATTTGTGATCTTTCATGATTCCGTATAAATTTTAGGATTATTTTTTCTAGTTCTGAGAAGAATTCCATTGATATTTTGATAGGGAATGCATTTAATCTGTAGATTGCTTTGGGTAGTATAGACACTTTAACAATATTAATCCTTCCAATTTGTGAGAACATTATATCCTTCCATTTATTTGTATCCTCTTCAATTTCTTTCTTCAGTGTCATAGTTTTCAGAGTGCAGGCCTTATGCCTCCTTAGTCACATTTATTTCTAGGTATTTTATTCTTTTAGATGCAATTGTAAATGAAATTGTTTTTTTTAAATTTCTTCTGTTGTTCATTATTAGAGTGTAGAAATGTGACAGATTTCTGTATATTAACTTTGTATCCTGCTACTTTACTCAATCCATTTATTAATTCTAATAATTTTTGGTGTAGTTTTCAGGGTATTTTATATATAGTATGTCATCTGCAAATAGTGGCAGTTTTCCTTTTCTTTCTTTTTCTTGTCTGATTGCTGTGGCTAGGACTTTCAATTCTATATTGAATAATAGTCATGAGACTGGGCATCCTTGTCTTATTCCTGATCTTAGAGGAAAAGCCTTCAGCTTTTCACCATTGAGCATGATGTTAGCTGTGGACTTGCCACATAAGGCCTTTATTGTGTGGAGATGAATTTCTTCTATAGCTACTTTGTTGAGAGTAAAATGGATGTTGGATAGTCTAAAATGCTTTTTCTGCATCTATTGAAACGGTCATATGATTTTTATCCTCAGTTTTGTGGCCGTTATGTATCACAGTAATTGCTTTGTAGATATTGAACCATCCTTGCATCCCTGGTATAAATCCCACATTATCATGGTGTTATAATCTTTTTAACGTGTTGCTGAATTTGGTATTTTGTTGAGATTTCTTGTATCTATGTTCATCAGAGATATTGGCCTGTCTCTTTTTTTTTTTTTTTTTTTTTACTGTCTTTGTCTGATTTGAGTATTGAGGTAATGCCTCATTACCTTGGCCTCGTAGAATGAGTTTGAAAGTGTTCCTTCCTCACCAGTTTTTTGGAATAGTTTGACAAGCATGGGTATTAATTCCTCTTTTGATAATTGTTAGAATTCACCTGTGAAGCCATCTAGTCCCGAGCTTTTGTTTCTTGGGATATTTTTGATTACTGCTTCAATTTCATTGCTAGTTTGTTCAGATTTTATTTCTTTCTGGTTTAGTCTTCAAAGGTTACATGTTTCTAGAAATTTACCCATTTCTTCTAGGTCGTCCAGGTCGTTGGTATATGATTGTTCATAGTACTCACTAACAAATTTTTGTATTTCTGTGGTGTTGGAGGTAATCTCTTTTCTTTCATTTCTTTTTTTTAAATTTTGGCTCATTGTCTTTTCTTGATGAGTCTGGCTAGTGGTTTTTCAGTTTCATTTATCCTTTCAAGGCACAAGCTTTTAGTTTCATTGATCTTTTAAATTTTTTTCTATTTCATTTATTTCTACTCTGATCTACATTATTTCCTTCTTTTTGCTTACTTTGGATTTTGTTTGTTCTTTCTCTAGTTCCTTTAGGTATAAAGGTAAATTGTTTTGGGGGGATTTTTCTTGTTTCTTGAAGTAGGCCTATATAGCTATGAAGTTCCCTCTTGCAACTGCTTTTGTTGCATCCCATAAATTTGAGGGAGTTATGTTTTTATTTTTATTTGTTTCAAGGTATTTTTGGATTTCCTGTTTGATTTCCTCTTTGATTCATTGGTTGTTTAGTAGCATGGTATTTAATCTCCACATGTTTGTGTTTTTTCCAATTTTCTATTTATAGTTAACTTCTGATAATTGATAAATTTTAGATATGAGAAAAAAAACTATTTTTTCTTCCCCTCCTTCTGCCTTTTGATTTCATTTATTATAAATATATTTAAGGTAATCTAGGTTATATTGTTCTCCAGGAACAAAGAACTCAAAAATTTCAATGGCTCAACAACATGAACTATTCCTTGCTGTGTTACATATTTAACTCTAGTCACCATGAAATCCAGACAGACAGAGGTTCACCATCCTGAAGCTTCAATAGTGGGAATACCTGCCCTTACCTTTAATACCCAGGGGAATAGATTGCTGGAAGGGGTTCACACAGGCAATAAAATGCTTTATCCCAGAAATGAGACTGTCACGTGGACACCCAGCTCTTTTGCCAGCCCACATGACTCACAAAACACTGCCCTGTCCTAACTGTAAGAAGACAAGAAAGCATAATTTCTAATATCCTTAGCAGAAAGGGAGGACTGAATATGGGCAAGCTTTGGAAATGTCGACCATGGCACATGGGACCAAGCCAGTCATATCTGTTTTCTCTGGACTTGAAGTATATCACTAAGATGCAAAAGGTCAGGAACAGTAGAGAATCTTATATCTGTAGGGACTGTAAAAAGGTCTTCCCTTTTTCTGGGGCACTAGAGCCAGCAGCTCTGTGTGCACGGGCTGAGCTTTGGGATCTTGTCCTCATTAGTGGCAGCCTTACTGTTGTCACAGGACCTGTGGTGAGATACAGTTTTGACTTTGGTTCTCTCTGCACAGCCTGGAAACCAAGCTGCTTCACCAGCTCTTCAAAGAAGTCTACATCTTGCCATAAATTCTGTATTTCCTTAAAACAGCTGATGTGGACTTTTGTTGTTTAAAATTAAGTGCCATTGCTGATAGGTGATGGCTATGCATAGAACAGTTAGGACCTCTAGGAAATTTGCCTGTTCTCATTAATTTGTTGTGCTAACGGATAGACTTATAATATGATAGAAAAACCAAATATGTGGGCTGGGCATAAGAGGTTTTACTTTCAGTCCCCTGCTGGCATCTGAGAATTGCCTGTTGATGTGGGAAAGCCTCCATACACATCTTGGAATTAGGTCCAGGCAATCCTATTTGGGCCCTATTTGGGAACACAAATATTCAAAGCAACATTATTCATAATATGTAGAAAGTGAAAGCAATCCAAATGTCCATCAACTGATAAATGGATAAATACAATATAATATGTTAATATAATAACTATTATTCAACCATAAAAAGGAATGAAATACTGATACATAATATGGAAAGACCTTGAAAACATTATGCTAAGTGAGAGAAGCTGATCACAAAGACTGTATGTTGTATAATTCCATTCATATGAACTGTCCACAAGAGGTAAATCCATGGAGACAGAAAGTAGCTTAGTGGTTACCTGGGTCTGGGGGAAGGAAGGACAAGATGTTGCCCCTAACGGGTATTGGGGTTTCTTTTTAAGGTGTGGAAAATGTTCTAGAATCAACTGTGGGGATAGTTGTACAATGTTAAATATACTAATAACCACTAAATAATATACTTTAAAAGAGTGAATTTTGTGGTATGTGAATTATATCTCTATAAAATTGTTATTTTTTAAAGTACGCATAAAACAAACAGCTATTTTGCTTATATTTTTCCAAGCTTTATTGAAGTATAATAGATAACTAGCAGCTCACATTTACATTGTACAATTCAATGAGTTTTTTTTTCAATTATAGTTGGCACACAATGATATATTAGTTTCAGTTACACAGCATAGTATTTAGAGATCTATATAATTCACAAAGTGATCACCCCACTAAATCAGGCACCCTTCTTCTCCCTTACATACTTTTACAACATTGTTGACTATTTTCTTTATGCTACACTTTATACATCCACGACTATTTCATATCTATTTGTACTTCTTAATCCCTTTGCCTTTTTTCACCATCTCTCCAAACCCCTTACCATCTAGTAGCCCTCAAAATAGTCTCTGTATCTATGAGTTTGTTTCTGTTTTTATGGTTGTCATTATTTATTTTGTTCTTTAGATTCCACATGTACGTGAAATAATGTGCTATTTGTTTTTCTCTATCTGACTTACTTCATTCAACACAATACCCTCTAGGTCCATTAAAGCAATATCTTTTCCCATCTCCTTCCTTTTAGTCTGTGTGTGTCTTTTATTCGGAAGTGAGTCTCTTCTAGGCAGCATATGTAGGGGTCTTGTTTTCTTATCCATTTGGCTTCCCTATCTTTTAGTTGAAGCACTTAATTCTTTTCCATTTAAGGTACTTATTGATAGGAATGTAGTTGTTACCATTTTTTATTCTTGTTTTTGATACATGTTTTTTCTTCTTAAAGAAGTCCCTCCAACATTTCCTGTAATACTGGCTTAGTGCTGATGAATTCCTTTAGCTTATTTTTGTCTGGGAATCTCTTTATTTGTCCTTCGACTCTAAATGATAGCTTTGTGGGATAAAGAATTCTTGATTATAGATTCTGAGTTTTCAACACTGAATATTTTTTGCCAAGCCCTTCTGTCCTGCAAAATTTCTTTTGAGAAATTGGCTGCCAGTCTTATGGATGCTCCTTTGTAGGTAACTAACTGCTTTTCTCTTGATGCTTTTAAGATTTTTTTGTGTTTAACTTTTTAATTATGTGACTTAGTGTGGGGTTCTTTGGGTTCATTTTTGAGGAGACTCTCTGAGCTTCCTGGGATTGTATGTCTATTTCCTTCACCAGGGTAGGGAAGTTTTCCATCATAATTTATTCAAATATTTATTTAACTTCTTGTTCTCCCTCTTCTGGTACCCCTACGACATAGATGTTGTTACCCTTAATTTTGTCTCATAGGGTCCTTAAATTATATTCTTGGTTACTTTTTTCTTGCCATTCTGATTGGGTGTTCTTGGCTTCCCCATCCTCTATATCGGTGTTTCGATTCTCTTCTTTCTCCACTCTGTTGATTTCCTTTAATATACTCTTCATCTCAGATAATACGTTCTTCATTTCTGACTGGTTCCCTTTTATAATTTCCATTTCCATTGTTATATTTTTTATCTTTTTGTTGAAGTTCTCACTGAATTTATCTACACTTCTTCTGAGTTCACTGAGTGTCATTATAACCAGTGTTTTGAACTCTGCATCTATTAGATTGCTTGACTCCATTATTCCTGGATCTCTATTCTGTTCTCTCCTATGGTTTCCGCTTCTTTGTCTTCCCATTTTGGCTGCCTTTCTGTGTCTCTTTCTATGTGTTAAGCAAAGCTCCTAAGCCTTGGCCTTATTAGTGAGGCTTTGTGAAGTAGGTGTCCAGCAGCATAGTCCTGAGAGGCATTCAGCTGTAGGCCAAGTTTAGCTCCAGCCTGTGGCCCTCTGGGACCACCTGTTGATTCAGCAAGCCATCCACAGATGCTGTGCTTATAGTTGCCTCAAGAAGCCATGCCAGAAACCAAGGCCAGTTGCCACCAGCGTGAGTCTTGGAGCTGCTCAGCAAGTGGCATAGGACTCGCCAAGGACACAACTGGACTTGGATTGGGTAGGACCACGAGTTGAGGGAGGTGAAGTCAGGGAATCTTCTGGGTGCAGCAATCTCTATTATCCAGTTAAATGAGGTCTCAACTATGGCGGTGCTATATCCACACACTGGGAGTGGGGAAGGCTCAACAGAGGAACAATGGATACCACTGACACCTCTGCCTGGGAGAAAGCCTCACCTCCTGTCTTCGATCTAATAACTCAGTGTTCCCCTGTAAGTCCTTGGTGACCCCCAAGCAGCTGACTTGCCACTGGTGCTCAGAGCGAGCAGGTCTGTCACTATGAAAGTCCGCTCGCGGACTCGGCCCCTTTAAGAGGCGTCTGCAGGACATGATTCCATGGTATAGTGGTGAGCACATCTGCTTTACATGCAGAAGGTCCTGAGTTCATGCTCCAGTAGAGCCACAGTCCATGGTGTATGGTCATGCCACCCTGAACAAGCCCGATGTCTGATCTTGGAAACTAAGCAGAGTCAGGCCTGGTTAGTACTTGTGTCTTCACCACCTCCTACCTCCAACTGTTTCAGGGTGATTTCTTATTTCTCTCCCTAGTTGTGGGGCTTCTGTTCATCTAGACTGCCAGGTGACTCTGTTTGCTATTTGTTCTGTGTTTCCATCTCAACTTTGATGTGGTCTCAAGAGGGGAAGAGTGAAGCTTCTATCATCTATGCCATTTTTTTCGGGAACTCATATATATTTTTTTAAGGTTTGATTAAGTTTGTTATTCTCATTTTCAAATTTTGAAAGTGGTTGAATAGGAAAAAAAGAAATCAGCCTCTTGCTAGTAAGTGGTAAAATGTTGCTTTGGGGAATAACAGATTAAATTGAGCCTAGATCCTATTAAATTTATTCAGTGCTTCCACCTAGGTCTTCATCTGCTTGTCAAAGAAGCATTTTCCAAGTGAGAGCCTAAGCATGTTTACCTACCATAATGCTGATAGGGGGAAGAGTTGGCCACCACAATATGTACCTTTTTTGGGATATTGATTTTAAGCTGGTTATTTTTAAGAAACAAAAAACTCAGAAAGAACTTTTGAACTTCTCCCTTAACTGCCTAAAAGGAATTTTGATAGAGGACCTGCTCCAGAAAGGATGCTAGCATCACAGATAACTATAGTTTAATGTGAACTAGTGTGCGATAAATAGGGAGGAACCTAGCAAAGGCCTATTTGATCAAAGTCTTCTCTGTGTCCTATTGTTAATAATAGCCCAGCAAATATTTGTTTACAAAACATTTGCTTTTCCAACTCCATATGAATTGCCTTCTTTAAAGTCTTAAGCCACATACCCCACCCCTTCTCCTTAGCTCAAGATGTCAAATAAGCCTCTACTGCCCCCATATTCTTATGGAACCCCTATACATACATACATAATAAATTTGGTCATTTTCTCCTATTAATCTGTCCCATGTCAATTTGATCATTAGACCAACCAGAAGAACTTAGAAGAGTAGAAAGAAAATTATTTTTTCTTCTTTGCAGTGTCCGGGTTTGGGACTCAGAAGTAACCTCAAAACCCTCTCTACTAATGCCCTATGATGTAAAGCTTTACAGATAACATAGAATAGAATGACTGAACTCTAGATTCCTGTACAGATCATCTGAGATTTCCTTCCTTGTCCCACCATCTCTGCCTTTGGATTTAGGAGTTAACCTGGAGGATCTAATCTCAAATGCAGCAATGCCCCTTTAATGAAACAAAGCTCTGATCACAAAAGCTCAACATGGCCAGGATGGTGTTTGGACAGAAGGTGCTGCTTTTTAGGAATGCTTCTAATTCATCGGAGTAACTGCTGGCCTGGTTGTTCTGAGACTGTGATAGTGCTCCTGATGCGAGTAGCAACTCTTGTGGCATGGTCAGGTCACTCTGTCTTTGGGGGCCTCAATTTCCTTGTCTGTAAAATGAAAATTTTGGACTGAATAATTTCAAACTCTCGGATTACATTTCCTCCTACAATAGATACAGGTACATGTGGTTATGGTTAATAAAACCAATATTTAAACTGTGAGTTTCTTCTGTCTTTTTAAAAATATTTCTATTTCCTTATTGTAATAAAAATTAACATATATATTTAATTTATATGTATTAATTTATACGAGTAATATTTAATTTATTCTTATTAAAGGGGTTAAACACTTTCAAAATAGCATTGGCTCACAGGTCCAGTAAGAATGAGCTCCACTTGATGTGGGGAATCAACATTTGTCCCTTCTGCCTTCCAGGCGAGTCACAGGAAAGAGAGTAAACAAGAGCCTGCTTCCCTCTCCCTCTCCCTTCCATGTCTCCTCCTTCTCTCCAGAAGAAACCACTGTTAATAGTATGTATCCTTCCCATCTTTTTTTCCATAGAGTGACATGCAGCTAGCAAAGCATTTACAGACATATCACAATGATTTTACACTGATGAAATAGGACCATGTAGGGACCTATTTTTCACTTCACATTTTTGTGTTTTCTTTGTCAGGAATAGAACTCTAGGTTCTTTTTCCCAGCCACATGATTTTCCTTATATGAATGCACCATAGTGATGAAATCAGGTGGTAAAAATTCTTTTTGCATCATAAACAATGTTGCACATCCTTGTATTTGTGTTTTTGTGCACATATGCATAGCTAGATATAGAGCTATGACAAAAGGCTTCTCTGCTGAGGAAACTGCTAACAGTGGCTTTGTATCCTTCCAGTCCAGGTTGTGGCATGCAGATAGATAAGCATACAGAGAAATACATATATACACAGAAATATATTAAAGTGTGTGTATTATAATAAAAGCAGGACTGAGGTTGGGGTTTTTTCTTTGCCCCCTTCCCCCCCCCTCTTTTTTCCTGTATAGAAAAGCTTGAACTTCTGAAGAAAAGTGGTCTGGGAGAAATTTTTATTATAAAAGTGCTAAGGAACTTTAGTAGGAGCAAGGATACCTGATTCTAAATTTGAAGTTACTTTTGTTATACAATCCCTCAACATTCATATGTTGAAGCCCTAGTACTGTAAAATGTGACTATATTTGGAGAAAGGGACTTGAAAAAGGTGATTAAGTTAAAATGAGACCTTTAGGGTGTCCCTAATCTAATGTGACTGATGTCCTTATGAGAAGAGGAAATGTGGACACGCAAAGACTTCAGGGATGTGCTCACACAGAGAAAAGGCCATGTGAGGACACAGTGAGAAGGTATCATCTGCAAACCTAGGAAAGAGGCCTCAGAAGAAGCCAAGCCTATTGCTACCTTCATCTTGGATTCTAGCCTCCAGAAATGTGAGAAAATAAATTTCTGTTTAAGTCATCCAGTCAGTGGTATTCTGTAAAGGCAGTCCTAGCAAACTAATACACTTACGTTTTGTGATGTAAACCTCTTTCATCGCTACAAATGTCAGTAGACTCTGCTGTATTATTCACAAAAGTCTCATATGAAGTTATATATTTTGTGGGGGGAGGGTGAGATGGTGTCACAGAAGGACTAAAGAAAGAAATCTATGTTCTATGCCTAAATTAGTGAGTGCCAGAGGGAGAAGGGCTGAAAGGAGATATTGAGGTACAGAGTTCCACAAAGCAGCACCATGGGAACACTGACATGAGGGAAACATGTCACTGTCCTGGTCTGACCTCAACACCCTCATCCCCACACACACACCTCACTCCTACCCTGTGAGAAATGCTGGAGTTACAGGGAGAAATAAGATTTTCATAATCATGTCTTGGTATACCCTAATCTACGTAGCCAAATACCATGTAAATCTTAAAGGGTATTAGAATGTTCATTTTTCTTCTGTTTTTTTCATGGAAATAGAAAATGGCTACATGGAAGAATTGTGGAAACAGCTGAGTACTTCAGATCCAACATATCATAAAATGATAATTGCCATGTGATTAATGAATTCCATTTGTCAATTTTAAAGAGAGCAAATGTATGAGGGAGGAGGAAGATCCACCTACCTACTTGCATCGAAGAGGGCAGGAATAGCAGGTCATAGCTCCAGAGCAAGAGGAAAAGAAAACTTAATTTGACTGGAATACACATAATCTCATGTTGCTCACATGCTTAAACACCCAGAGACCATTCACTTATGCTCATTTATCTCCTATCATGTTGTTCCTTCGACATGAAATATTCTTTATTCCTTCCTGTGTGTGTTTAAGTGCTAAAAATCTTTCAAGCATTAGATAAAGTGCCATTCCTCCTACAGCATTGCTAGATTACCCCCAAGTTGTATGAATTACTTTTGCCCCTCGCTTCCTCTTTATTGGCTTTATAAGTCATTTTAGCACTTAATTAAACTTTTTACATATCCATTTTACCATTAATTTGTGAAAAGTTATTTCCTCATTCTTTAACAGCATATAGGGAAACTAATGAACATAATAGATGCTGAATAAATATTTGCTGAATAAAAACTGTTTGGATGCTTCAGTAGTGAATTTAAGGAAATAAGAACCTAAAAATCGAAAACATTTTAAATCTGAGCTAAAGATTCCATTGCGAATTATCTCATTTAAGTATTAGGATCCATGTCTGTAAGGATATCTCACCTTTGCACTTGGGACTACTCTGTCATTTCATTGTCTTATGTTAGGTTACAGAAGAGGAAATGGTTACTAAGAGTTGGAAACTTACCCCAGCTTATACAATATTTTAAGACTATAACCCAGTAGTGCTTCTAAAATTTTACTTAGAAACTAACATCAGCT
The DNA here is from genome assembly GCF_000325575.1 of Pteropus alecto. NCBI lineage: Eukaryota > Metazoa > Chordata > Mammalia > Chiroptera > Pteropodidae > Pteropus > Pteropus alecto. The sequence continues at coordinate 585,328 of NW_006436637.1, read as the reverse complement.
ACTTCTCTATGAGAGATGCCAACATTACATACATTTATCAATGATGTTTCTTTGCATGCACTTAAGTCCAGTTCAACACTTGCTTTCTCAATGTCTACTCTTTACTGCATCCAGATATGAGGGATAAAAAGAATTATAAGACATGATATGGTCATCCTCAATAAGCTGATAAAGTGAGAAGATGTGTCAGAAGCATGGGAAATTTTTAGAGTAGTTGTGCAAGCAAATATAATCAATTAGATAATGAAAAATAAAATAATTGATAACAATGCTCCAGAATTGAAAGTTTATATCATTAAGGCATTTTTATGAAGCAGAAACAACCACAGGTGCAGCAAAAAGTAAATCAATTCAATAACAGCACTCAGTCATTAGTTACAATTTTGCCTGAGCTTTGGGCCAATTATGAACACTTCTTAAACTGGCCTGTTCTGGATTTTTATTGCCCTTGTTTAATTTTCGTTTTTCAGTTAAAGTTGACATTCAGTATTATTTAATATTAGTTTCAGGTGTACAGCATAGTGATTAGATATTTATATAATTTACAGAGTGAAATATATGAATACACAGAAATATATCACAGTGTATATATATTACAAAAAGCAGGACTGAAGTTGGATTTTGAGAGATGCTACCAAATTACTTTCCCAAAAGGCTACATCACCACTCCCCACTTCTCCACAACCCCTCACTCTGGAAAGTGTCAATAGTTTTACATTTTACCATTCTAATGAAAAAAATCCTAGTTTTCATTTTTCTAATTATAAGTAGGATTCTCATTGTAGTATATGTTTATTAGCCATTTGCATAACTATGATATGCATTGCTTTTCATATTATGGCCAATTTTTCTTTTAGTTTTTTTTTTTACTTTTTCTTATTAATTTGCAATTAGTTTATGATCATTTTTGGATATTAACGTTTCCACTACTAAGAATGTTGCAAATATTTTTCCCAGCATAAAACTTTTTTTAAGCTTTGTTTTCCTAACTATTTTACTACTTTCCTTTTGTTTACCATCACGTTAGCAAACATTTACTAATGCCTTGATCGTCTCATTTCAAAAAAAAAAAACTAAGCTCCTAATTTGCCATCTTTTTTAAACACTAAGTTCTCTTATTCATGCAAGTTAGCATGGGTCTTGAAGTTAACCAAACAAGTTATTTCCCTAAAACATTCCGGAACATTTATCCTGAACTGCATATATGTACAGCCCCAGATGCCACTTCTTCTGAGTGGTTTTCTTTCCCCCTTTTTGATCAGGTCTAAGTTTTCTTGGGGTCACAGTCCATAGGCCCTCCTCCTTTCAAAGAGCAGATCTGCAAAGACAGAATGCAGACTCTCAGATGTCACTTTGATGCAGGCAGCAAACCAAGCCCTGCACGGAGAGGAGAGGGTTTGTCCTTTTATTGCAGGATACTTGGACGGAGAGACAGGACACCAAAGCAATAAGCAGGAAGTAGCATTTATTGATGCCACCACCAGCTCAGAGGATTCACATCCAAAGGCTGAGCCCCGATCACAGCAGGCTTTCCTTTTTATATACATCTTATACTTCCTCATAGTTACAGACTTGCATGTTCTTTCTATATAAGGAAAGTGTATTTTGAATGATTGGTGGGCCATAAGGGGAACTGAATAATATTTAACTGTCCTAGGAAGCAGTTAGCTTGGGTCTCTCTACCACATTCCCCCTTTGATGCTTAGGCCCAAGATCGGGTCAGAGAGCATCATCTTCATCCTGTTCTTGGTCTAAAGACTGATATTTCCATACTGTATGACCTGACTACCTATCCTGATTCCCTCATTTATAGTCTCAGAGTTCACACTCAAGGATGAGCTTAGGAGAAACATAAACAGAGTCCTTAGGGATATATTGGCCATCTTGGTGGAGTGTCGCCGTCCTCGGGCTTCTGCCGCATGTAGATTGGTCAGCTTCTGGTGTGACCAAAGCAGAGCCAATGTTCTTTTGATCTGCAAGTCCAGTCAACGTATTCTTTCCGAGGGTTAGTCTGAGGGGCTCTGTGGAGTCTGAAATGCACTCCCAGTCTGTGGCTGCTGGCTTAAGCCTGCTATGGTGAACCAAGGCATTATCTCGGCAACCTTTACTACAGTGGGGGTGGACAAGATAACAGTGAATGGGCCCCTCCAAAGAGGCTATTAAGGGTTGAACATTCCATTCCTTGACCCACACAGAATCCCCTGGCCTAAAGGAATGGGCCTCAGTAGTCAGACTAACTGGCAGCCTTTCCCTAACCCAGTGGTTGAGAACCTGCAGAGTAGTACCCAGGGCTTGTAACTGCTATCTCAGAGTAAATTATCCTATTTCCTTTAGGTCTTCTCATATTCCCTTGACAAGCAGAGTTGGTTGCCCATACAGGATCTCATAGAGGGAGAACTCAGTCTTCTTGGTTGGGGCCGACCTGATTCTCAATAGTGCCATAAGAAGGACTTTGTCCCAATGTAGATGTGTCTCCTGACATAGTTTTCTCAACTGAGTCTTAAGAGTCCTGTTCATGCATTCCACCCGTCTCAGACTCTGTGGTTGATAGGCAGTATGTAATTTCCATCTAATATTCAAATTTTTGGCTAGTAGTTGCACTATTTCTGCTACAAAGCCTGGTCCATTATCTGAGCCAATGGTATTTGGTAGGCCAAATCATGGAACAATTTCTTGGAAGAGCAGTCTGGCTATTTCTTGGGCCTTCTCAGTCCGAGTAGGGTAAACCTCTACCCAACCAAAATATGAGCACACAAAGACCAAGAGGTACTTGTAGCCCCGGGATCGGGGCATCTCAGTGAAGTCTACTTCCAGGTCCTCAAAGGGTGTTCCTCCCACACTCTGGACTCCCGGAAGGGCCCATGGCCCCTGTCATGGGTTGTTTCGAGTACATACCTCACATCATTCACACACTACTCAGGAGAGCCAGGAGATGTAGGGATACTGACTCAATGTGGTTTCAAGCACTGTTTGGCTAATGTGGATCCTCTGATGGAACTGTCTGACAAAGGCCGAGGCTAGGGCCTCAGGAATTGCTATTCGCCTGACTTCAAACTTCTATAATCCACTAGAGAGGTAAACCAGGCATCCTCATGCTGTGAATAGCACATACACCAAATGTCTGAACCTTCGATTCCCCTCATACTGAGCAGGATTACCATGGCAACAACCACATCATTCCGCCTGGGCGGGATTCTGACTTAGAGGCATTCAGTCAAAATTCCACAGATGGTAGTTTTGCCCCATTGACTCCTCAGCCAAGAGATAGGCCACCGGGCAATGCCAAGTTCCCAACATTTGAGTCAGGACCCCAACTACAATGCCTTCCCGTTCATATACATAAGGGTTTGGAGAAGTTGGGCTGTTCCAAACCGGGTGCACTAGTGAATGTCTTCAAAGACCTTTTGTTGTTCCTATTCCCACACTAGGGGCTATCGTTCACCCCAATTTGTGGCCTCATAAAGGGGTTTCGCCAATACAGAGAAGTTGGGTATCCAAATCCTACAGAACACTGCAGCACCTAGGAACTCCCGAACCTGGTGTCGGGTAGATGGAATGGGTATCAAGCAGACACCCTGTTTTCTTTCCAGGCCGAGTTGGTGCTGTTGCTGGGATATGTGGAAGCCAAGATATTTAACTTTCTCCTGACAGATTTGGGCTTTTTTCCTGGAAATCTTACAGCTGGCAATCTAGTCCAAGTTAGCTGGCCTTTGTCTCCATTCTCAGGATTTTCCCACTGGAAGGCGAAGATCAGCTGGCTCTGAGGGGCCAGGCATAAGCAGAAAAAGGCATCCTTAAGATCTAGAGATGAGAAGCAGGTTGCGTCCATGGGCATGAGTCCCAGGAGGGTGTACAGGTTGGGAATAATTGGGTGCAGGGTGACAGTAGCCTGGTTCACAGCTCGCAGGTCATGGACTGGCCAATAATCATCAGTCCCTCATTTTTGGACTGGTAGGAGAGGTGTATTCCATGGTGACTGGCACAGCCTAAGGATTCCATACTTAATGAGGCCCTCCAGATGTTTATGGATTCCAATCTGTGCCTCATGAGTGATAAAATACTGTTTCTGATGTACGGGCTCTGTTCCTGGTATGAGCTCTACCAGTACTAGGGGAATATTCTGGGCTAGTCCAGGAGATTATCTTCAGCCCATACCCCAGATATTTTGAAGGGGAGCTCAGGTCCAGGTTATGGCCTTCCTACGAGACTGTAGAGGTGCCATTCTTCTCCCTGGGGAACTGTGAGCATAATGATCTTTGCTTCTGGTTTCCTCAGGGTTAGGGCTACTTGACCATGGGAGGTGAAGGTTATTTGGGCCTGCAAGTTTCCTAAGTCAGAGAGGTATAAGACTTGTGAATGACTTCATGGCCTCCCAGATTGCATCATCGGGGCAGCAGGAAAGGATGACGAGACCAGTTGCCCACAGCCCCCACGATGGTGGCCTGTTTCTGTGAAAGGGGGCCTACGGGTTGAGTCACAGCAGAATGTTCTGCCCCCATATCTGCCATAAAGTCAGTGGGTCAACCCCCTACAGTCATTTGAACCATAGGCTCCTACGGGCCTAACAGAATGGAGCTTGGCCTGGCTTACTCTTCTCCATAATTTCCCAGGGCAGCCAGGCCAACAAAATCATCTTCTGGGGCCTCAGGTGGTCACCATGTCAGCTGGTACCATCCTTGGAACACTTGGCCTCTTCCTCTTGGGCCTGGAGTGGGCTGGTAACTGCCTAGCCATTGGGGGCACTTGTTTTTCTAGTGACCCTTTCGATGGCAATGAGCACACTGGTCCCACCCCAACCTCATTTCTGAGTGATGTGGTTCTTCCAGTTGCCTTCTCCTCTGGCCCTGGCCCTGGCCTGTCGGGGCACCTCTCCGGGAGTGTCCTAATCGTTCTACCAGGGTGGCGGCAAGCAAATCTACTTTCCTTCTCATTTTTTGGTCTGCCTCCCATTGGGCTTCTTGGTCTTGATTGACGAACATTTTCTAACAATTGACTGGCTTTCATACAAGCAAAGCCCTCCAATTTTTGCAGTTTGTGCTGGATGTCCCCCTGGGCCTGACCGACAAAAGCTGCATTAACCATCCTCTGGTTTTCAGCCACCTCTGGGTCAAAGGGGGTGTAAAGGCAAAACACCTCACACAGCCTCTCATAGAATTGGCTTGGGCTTTCCTCAGGTCCCTGGAGTACCTCCGAGGTCTTACTTATATTCATGGCTTTCTTCTCTCCTTCTTTTAGATCACTTAGGAGGGCCTCCTGATAGCAATCAAGCATCTGAAGTCCCCTGTCCTCACTGGGGTCCCATTAGGGGTCCTCTTCAGGGAACTGGTTTTGGGCATAGGCCTGAGCGTTTAAGGTCCCTGCGGGGGCATGTTCCTCTAGCCACTTTAAAGCAGGCGG
>NW_006436637.1:577455-579909 GCF_000325575.1 Pteropus alecto | reverse complement strand
AAGAAGAAGGTCAGGAAGAACTGGCGGCAATCAGCCCAGATGGGCTTATGCGTCTGGATGATAGACTGAAGTAGACACAAAGGTATGTCGGCCACCCTGAATGCAGCCATCCTGGTCACAGTATATGGGGTCACATGTTTCACACAGGGGTAATTGGAGGGCCTCTCCTCTAGAGATTGATGCTTTTGGTCAGGTTTCAATCAGGCCATAGGGGGTCAGGACAGGAGGTGGCAGAGAATCTACCAGGGACAAAGAGAAGAGGGTGTTGGTGAATTTCAGGCTATTTTCTCACTTAAAAAGATTGGTTTCTTTTCTTTAGGTCGGCATTTGAAGGTTGCAGTAGCCCAAGCCAACATTACTCTGCAATTCTCTCCTATACAGGCTCTCAACCAAGGGGGTCAGGTCAGGACCACAGCCTGCCAACTATCAATACAAGGGAATTGATCTGGATGGCCGGGATTCCCTACAATGACCTGATAGACCCTGGCTATGACTGCCTTGTCCAGGGGATCCTTCTGACAGCCACCCCACATCAAATGAGGGCCAGTCTTTCTCACAAAAAGTATGAAGTTCCTGGGAGATGAGCTTCATACTATAATCTCTTGAAAAGCCCTCCTTAAAATTCTTTATTATACATCCTAAGGGGGTTTGCTTACTCTCTTGTCCACCCATATTCCACCTGTTTGGTGATGATGCACATGAGTTCAGGTACTCACTTCACCCATCTCCGGCAGCTCCCCTCACAGGGATCTTTCAGGTGCCTCTTAGCAATTGGGGGTCTGTATAAACTCCAACTTGAATCACTGGAGTAGACTCCTCATGGAGATCCAATGTTACCACCCTAAACCGTATCAGCTTCGCCACAGACCCACAGATAAGGGCTCAACTCTCTTTGCGACAAGGCTGCATCTCATTCACACTCAGTCACTCGTCATTCAAACATCACCCTACGCCCAAATAAACCTGAAAGGTCATGGTTTTGTTTCCCTCCAGAGACTACTCGGATGACCTCAGGAGGTGATCAGACTCCTCTTCTGCCTCTTTAGGGACAGGTCAAATACCTGGACTTGGGTTCTCACCAGTCCATCCCGCGGTGCTCCTGCACTAGTTCTTGTGCCTCACTGGGTTCCGTTGTGCTGTTGGAGCACCACCCTGGTCCACTGGAAGAGTCATTTTCCCCTGTGGACAGCAGGTCCACTGGCACCAGGTGGAGTCGCTTCTCCCAGTGTCCTGGGGGCCAAATCCCGATGACAAGGGAGGCGAAAACTCACCATCTCCGATCCCAGACGAGCCCCAGAAATGTTTCAGGGTACTTGGACAGAGAGACAGGACACCGAGGCAATAAGCAGGAAGTAGCGTTTATTGGTGCCAGCACCAGCTTAGCAGATTCACATCCAAAGGCTGAGCCCCCATCACAGCAGGGCTTTCTCTTTTATACACATCTTATACTTCTTCATAGTTATAGGCTTGCATGTTTTTCCTATATAAGGAAAGTGTATTTTGATTGATTGGAGGGCCATAAGGGGAAATGAAAAACTTTCAACCATCCTAGGAAGTGGTTAGCTTGGGCCTCGCTACCACACTTTGGCGGAGAGTGTAGAAAGAATTCAACACACACAAAGTTAGAGTAAAAAGGAAAAATTATTAGAAAAGGGGAAACACTCCACAGAGTGTGGTCTCCTCTCAGAGGCAGAGAGTGAGAGGGACCCTGAGTGTTCAAGGAATTCAGTTTATATACCCTTCTTTAGTTCCTGTTTCTTTTGATTTGTACCTACAGCGAGAAGGGGCAAGGGGAAGACTATGTAGCCTGAAAGGTGTGCTGGCAGTTCCCAGCCTTTACTCCATAGGTTCCCCATGGTTTTAGTCATAGGGGATGACTAAATTTTATTTATGTAGTGCAGCCACTTAAAGACTCTGTTGTTTCTGTTTCCCCTTCACGGGTGTGGGGAAATAGGTTATTAGCAATCTTAGTAGAAACCTTCCTTCGTTCTGAAGGTGTCCTCCTGGCCTGCCTGCAGGGCTGATTAGCACATTGCAGTCTCTGAATGTAGCTTGATTAACATTTTAGTTCTCTTGCTTCTTCCCTACATTAACTTTCTGCACAGCACATATGTCTGTCAGCTTAGATGTTTCTACTGGTTGTTGATCTTTGATGTATATAATCTCTGAGTGTATTATATGGACCTCATATACCTAGAAAACTATGATGTGTGGCCTTTTAGCCCTTGCAGGGCCAAGGTGATGTGAGAGAGAAGAGGGGCTGTGGGAGATGATGCTCTTCCTCACCTCTGGTGGTTAAGTGAATATGGAAATTGTTGAAGTAATGTGGATATGCCTGCCATTGTGTCTGTCTGATAGCAGGGCGTGAGTGAGTTGTGGCAATTATTACTGTGCATGTTAATATACATTTAAAATTACGTTTCCAGGCATTTAGTTGTATGACTTTATCTTTTA
>NW_006436637.1:556222-577389 GCF_000325575.1 Pteropus alecto | reverse complement strand
AATGTCCAGGCTGAGATGTAGGCAGAAGAGGCCAGAATTGGCTCTTGTTGGCAGTTAATAGACAGGAAAAGCTTCCATAAAACATAAAATTGCCATTGGCTTAATTTTTTTAAGGTCACTCAAGAAGGCTGTATTTGGCACCACTGTCTTGACACAATAATTACCAGCAATAAGCTTAATGTGAAGGCATGGCAGTTGGAACTGCAAATGACTTCCTTGAAGGAAAATTGTAAACAGCCTATCTTGGAAAGTTTAACTTTCTAGAGCAACAATGAACACTTCAGCCAATAAATGCTTAGGGGTTAATGACCATTGTAGAATTTGTATTTAAAGCTGCCCGTTGATTATGCCTGAATAGCCAATATCCAGACTGCAGGAATGTTGGGGTCTTGCCACATCAAGCCTTCTCATTCATTACCATCATGCTTACGCTTACTGAGTTCTACTCTGTGTACAGGTAAACTGCAAGGTCAAAGCCCTTATACATGTTGTTTAATCTTGGCAACTCACCTGTTGGATGGGTATAAGAAAGTTGAGGTTCAGAGAGGTTAAGAGACCTGCTCATTTAGTGGAGAAGCCTAAATGCAAACCTCAAACCTGTGCACTTTTCTCCTTGTACTATTTTAATCTTTGTCATGAACTAATTTTTTTTTCCTCCCAGTTTAGTCATTTGCATATTTGAATGGCTTTTTATCTAATGACCAGAAGAAAATTGGCAGATAACTCTAACAAGTGTGTTCTGTGTACTAAAAACTGTCAGGTGCCTTAGGTTAACTTAAAATAAAAAAAATTAAAAATTTAATAAAGGTCTTTCAAAGTAAGAGGCAATAAGCGATTGCTTGAGATCAATAAGAATAGCTATTAGGAATGCACTGATTCAGGCAGAAGCCCAAATAGTGTTCTGATTAGGAGACAAAGGCAATGGGTATTTGGGAAGGGGAAGGGGAACAATTACATCAACAGAAAGAAGTCATTTCTATTGGTGCAGATAAGCTAACATAGTGATGTTAATTCTAAACAATGTTTTCAGTTTTCAGCAGTAGTCATAACTGCTTTCTTATTATCTTTGCAAACAGTTATTTGGGAAACAAGGTTATCCTAGGCCCAGTTCAAAGGTTATTTTGCCCTATTTTAACATTTTAGGGACTTGAGACATAAGATGTGTAAGGCAGTTCCCCTGACATGACACCTCTGTCTCCATTTTAAAGTGAGTGGCTCCATTTATGTATTGTTTACAAGCTTCTTCCATGTTGTAGCATGTATCAGAATTTTCTTCTATTTAAGGCTGAATAATATCCTACTTCGTGTATAGCAATGATTATTAATGACTTGTGGATGCAGTCAAGTCTGGCCTTAAAGTATTTGTTATTTCCCAGTGAACACACTCAGTAAAAGCCCTCAGAGACATCTTCTCTGCTACCTGACGATGGATATAGAAAGATCGGCTTGGCATAACTCATGTTTTGAAGAGCTAGCAGAGGAAACTCAATTAAAATACAATAACCTTCACTGTGGAAAAGCAAAATTAAAAATAAACTAACAACTCTTAATTATCATTGTGGTATAATAAAAAATATATATTTGGTCTCTGTCCCTTAAAACTCTTGGGATTTCTTGGGTGGTAAAAGTTATAAGAGCACCTTTGTTATTCATAGTAAGTCCCTTTCAACCATACTTGAGATTATGCTGATAACATGACTCTAGGTTTGCCCTTAGATAGCTTCAAGATGGGGGCTGGTTGTCAAATTTCCACATTAAAAAAAAAAAAACATCTAAACCTGTAGAAAATTTCAATGAGCTTATTTGACAATTGCTGAGAAGCAAAATCTCAACAGGTTAAGAAAATGTTCCAGAGAATGGCAGTTTCGTAGCTTATTTTCTACATTAGAATCAAAGGAGACATAAGGAGGGTTACATGAAATCTATTTGTCACCGCTGGGGTGGTGTGAAATCCAGCATAGCCCCAGTGGCGTGGGGGAGAAGAAGGAAGACGGTGGCATTGTGCATTGTCCCTTGGTTCTTCCCCACCAACATAGCAAAGAATTATAGGTCTGCGAGATTTAGAAAAGGTAAGATTTATTGAAAGTACATTTTAGGAGACGGGCCATACTAGGGAAGGCTGCAGCTCTGTAGAATTTAGGAGGTGAAGAGATAAGATAGTACTCCTCCCAAAAGCAGGAGCAGGTTTCCAGCCAGGAGAGCTGTAACACTGTAGAAATGGGAAAGTCTGTTTCTATTTGGGCCATGATGGGCCATGATGTGGTTACCTTGACTGACAGTTGGCTGCTATATAACTTTGCCTAGTGTGCGTGTGCGTACCCAGAACTCAGTCTATTATAATTAGATTCATGAACTTCCAGGCATACTCATGATATTATAATGATGGTATAAAGAGGCTGAAGTTATAGGCAGTACTTTCTGCACATGTGTTTGTAGCTGGTTTAGCCAGCAGCTTTTATGGCCTTTGTGCTCTAGGATTTGGAGTAATTTATAACCCTAAAAGGGAGGTGTTTCTGGGAGGTCCTTAAGGAAGGTCATCAAAGGAAGTTTCTATGGTTACAGAGCTGGGCCTTGGCTCCTGCCACTTCTGCCTGACTATCTAACACATTGGTGGTAGATTAAGGGAGCGGGAGAAAGCAAAGAGGGAAAATCTCTGGGACTGGATAAAAAGTAAAATGGAGGGACACATACTTCTTTTACATTGGTGGGTATGAGAGAGTTAATAATATTTACAGCACAAGGGATTACTCTGACATTCCAAGGGTGTATTATCTTAGATGCAAAAAGACAATAGACAAGCTTACTTAAGGTACAAACTGACCCTTGTCAAGAAAGCTACAGGTTTAGGATGTGACTGCCTACCATGGCCTACTTTTAGTTAGGAATTTTTATGTTCAGACCATACTACGTGGTTAATTTCAGCCTCTGAGTTTGTAGGGCCCACCATGCTGGCCTTTCGTGAGCTTGTCAGGTTTATGATGTGGCCCCTTTTTCATCCACATAGAAGAACCAACCATGTAATTAGAAAGTTGGGAATTTCAGCCCTCCCAATCTCTAGGAAGGATAGAGGGCTGGAAATTGAATTCAATCACCAATGGCCAATGAGTTAATCAATTATGCCTATATAATGGAATCTCTATTAAAATCCCTAAACAGCAGGGCTCAGAGACCTTCCTGGTTGGTGAATACATTTAAGGACTAGAGGTGAGTAGAGCACCTTGAGAGAGAGCATGGAAGCTCCTCCCCTTGTTCCTATGCATCTCTTCTATTTGGCTATTCTTGACTTGTATCCTTTATAATAAATCAGTAAACATAAGTAAAGTGTTTTCTTGAGTTCTATGAGTCATTCTAGTGAATTATTGAAACTGAGGAGGGAGCCATAGGAACCTCTGATGATCCATCAGAAGTATGGGTGGGCCCCTAGGACTTGCAGTTGGTTTCTGGAGTGCATGTAATCCTGTGGAACTGAATTCTTACAGTTGTGGGGTCTGACTCTAACTCTAATCAATTAGTACTGGAATTGAAATGAATTGGTGGACACTCAGTGGTGTCAGAGAAAATCTAAGAGTTGGTGCCAAAACCGCAATACAGGCAATCCTTTTCTCTAGCTCCAAAAGGAGACATCTGTGGGAAAGGAGCTTGGTCAGGCAGGCCTGCTCAGTGTATCTGGTGCTTATTAGGCACTCAGAACCTGAAAAAGAAATGTTTATTTAAAATAAGTATTGCTGAAATGCTTTGCAACATGGGGACATCTAGGACACTCTAGTAAAAGTTATGGGACATTTACCTAAGATTCTAATTTGAAATCATTATCTATGCTCTTCACATTGAAGTTAGTCCCACATGACAGGAGAAGCCATTCTAAGTACAATATAAAACCTGTATTAAAAAAAAAAATGCTGTTTGCTCAATTATTTGCAACCCTCTCCAAATCAGACACAAAAATCTTCATGCAAATTGTGTAGAGATAAACGTGTTAGCCAGAGAGATGATGGATGAATAAGGAAGACAAACTGTTCAAAAAGAGGCTGTTTCAGTTTGCTGTCTTGAGACAATGGTTTTCCAGTTAGAATAGTGACTGTCATCAAGGAAACAGGTTACCAATACAAAGGACATTTTCCACCTTAGGCCTCCTTTTCAGTGTCTTCTGGACAGGATATGAAATCTGAATCAATACATTCTTCAGGGGATTCTAACACCACCAAAGTCTTAGATACCCTGGCTTCTGGTATGGACTTGTGTCCCCCCAAAAATTCATATGTTGAAGCCCTATCCCCAGTGTGACTATATTTGAAGATAGGGTCTTTAGATGACTAAGGTTAAAAAAAGATCATAGGGTGGGGCCATAATCCTATAGAACTATGTCCTTATAAGAAGAGTGCTACAGATTACTCTCCCCCCTGCACCTTTACTCCCTGCACCAGGTAAGAACACACCGAGAAGGGCCTAACTACAAGCCAGGAAGGAAGGGAGCTCTCTCACCAGGAACCAAATTGGCTGGCACCTTGATCTCAGACTTCCCAGCCTCTAGAACTGTAAGAAATAAATTTATATTGTTTATACCACCCAATTTTTGTGGTACTTTGTTATAGCAGGCTGATTCAGCTAAGATAATTCATGTGTTAGCTACAGAGAAGAGACCTTCATTCCAGACATGCAATCTATGGTGTGAAAAGCCAGGTATGTAGTTATCTTTGGAGTGAAGGCTGGGATCAATGGCTGGGAGGGGGCACAAAGGAGTTTCTGAAACACTGGTAATGTGCTGTATTATGTAATGTTCTGTGTAATGATTACACAGGTGTGTTCACTTTGTGACCTTGGGCTGTACACTCAGGATTTGTGTACTTAGCTGTATGTACTTGCTACTTAAAAAATAAATGACAATATTCAAATAAAAAGTTCGAAGGTGATTACCTCTTAGAGCTGTGAAAATTACGATGTTATATATGTAAGAGTAAACAATAATACAAACAGCAAAATAACCTTTGGACTGGGCCTAAAGAAACCTTGTGTCTCAAAACACTGTTTGCAAAGATAAGAAGAAAGCAGATATTACAACTACAGTGATGCAGGATAGGGCAAATTTCCCTGAGTTGGTGGGAGGAGACCAAGCCCTGCACTGAGAGAAGAAGAGGATCCTTTGGTGGAGAGTATATAAAGACTTCAACACACACGCCAAAGTCAGAGTCAAAAGGAAAGTTTATTAGAAAAGGGATAATACTCTACAAACAGTGTGGTCTCCTCTCAGAGGCAGAGAGTGAGGGACAGTGAGAGAGACAGAGTAAAGGCATTGAGAGGAACAGTGACAATAGAGAGAGATGAAGACAGAGAGAGTAAAGGCACTGAGGGGGACAGTGACAATAGAGACTAGGGGGAGAGAGAGAGAGCGCCATGCCTGCACACTGAGAGGGACCCTAAGTGTTCCAGGAATTCAGCTTATATGTCATTCTTTAGTTCCCATTTCCTTTGATATGGACATACAGTGAGGAAGGGGAAGAGTATGTAGCTTGAAAAGGTAAGAATATGTAGAGTGAAAGGCCTGCTGGCAGTTCTCAGCCTTTAATCCATAGGTTCCTCCATGGTTTTAGCCATAGGAAATGACTCTTGGTTCTTGTTTCCCCTTCACAGGTGTAGAGAATGGGCTGTGAGCAATTCCAGCAGAAATCTTCCTTTGTTCTGAAGGTATCCTCCTAGCCTAGCGGCAGGGCTGATCAACATATTGCAATCTCCGAATGTAGCTTGATTAACGTTTTAATTCTCTTGCCTCCTTCCTATATTAACAGGGCTGATGACTATTGGACTGAAATTTAAAAACATTTAGAATTAACATTATTGTGTTATATTATCAGCAACAATAGAAATGCTTTCCTTCTATTGATGTAATTGTTACTCTTGCCTTTCTCATAAATACCCATTGCCTTTGTCAGAGTCAAAAGGAAGCATTATTTGGGCTCCTGCTTGAATCAATGCTTGCCAATGGCTTTTTTTATTGATCTCAAATAAACACTTGTTACTTCTCACTTTGAAAAACCTTCTTATTTTATTTTTTTAGTTTCTCTTAATTTTATTCTTTTTAAAAAAATAAAAGCACATCTTTTATCGATACAGGTTAGAATGTTTCTAGGGTAATGAACCAGGCACTGACATTAGATTCTCAGTTGAAGGTCATTAGCACCCAAAAAGTTCTATTTTCAAATTAAGGATATTTTGCTGTTCTCTTGGGAAAATAACCAAAGGAAGGTCATTAAGCTTCACACATGCTCCTGAATTCATGTGTATTTTCACTTGTGATGGGCAGTATGAGACATCGGTTCATAACAAGTAGAGATAAGCACATATATCGTCCATATCGGAAATCCTGTGCTCTTTCTTCTTTGACAGGGATGCTTCTGACAATAATCCTGGTGGTTTACTCTTATTTGAAGATCACCTTGATTATTTCATTATGGCCTTGAATGAAGTCCTGTTTTATTTTTGTTATTATTTATGCCTACAGCACCTGGTCTTCCTAGGTGGTTTCCCATCTAAGTACTAACCAGGCCTGACCTTGCTTAGCTTCCGAGATCAGACATAGAGCTCGTTCAGGGTGGCGTGGCCGTAGACCATGGACCATGGCTCCACTGGGGCACGAACCCAGGACGTTCTGCATGTAAAGCAGACATGGTAACCACTACACTATGAAACCACATCCAAGTCCTGTTCTTAAAAGCTGCATTTCTAAGGCCACTCCTCCCCAATGACCCTCAGGGGCCTGAAGTGGAGGTCACAACCACGCCATGGGTGGGGATCAGGACAACTAAGAGTTGGAATAGACCTAAAGAGGACAGAATTTCCACTGACCTGGTCCACACAAAATTTACTCTGAAACTCGACACACCTCAAAAAGATTCAATGATTAAAAAGTGTGGGAAGGATAGGAGAAAGGAAACATGGCAGAGTGAGAGACGTCCCCAGATCTCTCCTCTTGAAACAACAATAAGCTGAACATCTAAAACTCAACAAAATACACCCAAACTGCACATCAGCACGTCTGAGCATGAGATTTGAGCATAAGAGCTACCACAGGTCAAGACTCCAGGTGTCGAGCAGTAGACTGAGAGAAATAAAGAAGCTGCCTCTTGTAGCCCCCAGAGCTCTATGGAGGGAGAGAGAGAGGGGAGAAGATGTGGCAACTTCCCTGAACAGCCTTGCCTGGGAGAGTTTGTAAGTTCCACGCAGCCAACGGAAGGGCCCAATCATTAGGACAGAAAGCAGAGAAGCGGATGGCAGAGAAACAACAGTTATTTTTACTGGCCATGGCTGCAAAACCGAGGCTGAGCAGCAGCCCCCAGCTCCCAATCCAGAGAGCCCCTCCCCCAATATCCTCCCAGACCAATCACCGCGGAGCCCCAGGGGAATCTAAGCAAACGCTATCAAAACTGGTTTGTCTCCTCAGACATCATCCACAGGACTCTGAGAAACTGTAGGAATATGCAGGTGTAGACTCAAGGCTTGGCTTCATCTCCAACATTGTGGAAAGGGACTGTACATCATGGGGCAGAGCCCTGTGCTCCCCTATACCATGTGAACAGAGCCTGGGAACAGTGACATTTGGGGTACCAACGAGATTTTAATGCAATTTTAATAAAACTGTATTAAATCTATATAGTTTAATATCTTTATTATGTTGAGTCTTCCAATCCATGAACATAGTACCTTTTTTCTTTTTTTAGATTTTTTCAGTTTTTATCAGCTTTATAGCTAGATAGTTTAGGGATGGTGACAATTTCAGCATTATTGGGAGAAACTCCAAAATTTCTAAGGTTTCAATCAAGACCCTAAAGAGTTGCTAGGGGCATATTTTCAGAAAAACCAGAGGGCATCTTCCTATAATAAATCTTGAAGTAATGGCTGTGCTGTTATTTACCTATTTATGCTCAGGCCATGCCTACTCTTCTCAATTCTGCTGTGACACCTTGAATGGGAGTCTGCAAACTACTTTCCCAGACTCCTTTGCCAGCTGATTTCAAGTTCTGTCAATGGTAGACAATGGCGGATGACTGGAAGTTGGGAGGAAAGGCCTCTCCCCATTTTCAACTACTGTGGCACTCTCCAGTAACTGAAGGAAATTCCAGCTCCTCACTATTCTGAGCATCAGCCCAAGGGCACCCCTCAAAGGGCCAAGCACCACTTGTACAGCATCCTCTTAGAGATGTACAAGTCTCTCAGTCCAGCACCAGCCTGTAGTGGCCCATCCTTCCAGTTCCTGGGTTCTGGTAATGCTAGCCCTTCCCATGTGCTCTCCCAGCCCTAGAAGTGGTAGCTATAATTGCTAATTTTGGAGTTATCTCAATATCTACGTCATTGTTTTAGACTTCTAATATCTGTGTAACCAGTTCCTTGTATTAAATGCCTTTTGTTTGAAATGACTAGTATGGTTTCCATTTCCTGGACCCTAATTGATATAGTACTTGGCACCAAGATTAAGAGTTATTTCCCACCTCCTGGAACATGTAAGCCAAAATTAATTTTAGACTGTAATAAACAACCAAAAGCACTTATTTGAGCAAAAAGAAGCTGCAATACAGGACAGATTCTGGTAGCAACCTAAATTGTGTTCCACTGAGACAAAGGGGAGGCCACCTTTTACAGTGAAAAGTTTCCACCCAGATCTTAATTAGGCCTGTTTTATGTAAATGAGGTATAAAATTGTGCAGTTCTGATAGGTCTCAGTACATTGGTAGAAAGATGAAACCAGGGTTTCTCTGCAGTGAGTTGACCCAGAAGACATAAACAAGCAGAGCGCAGTGCAGAAAGCCGAAGGTTTAGTCTGATGTTCTCTGTATACAGAGTATGTGAGAAGCCCTTGTCAGCAAATGGCTGTTAGGCTCTTATCATTCATAAAATGTGGGCCCTCAGCTGACCATGGGAGTCCACCTCAGCAGATAAATTCCTTCTCATGGTTTGCATCAAATGAATCTTTCTTCTTGGTGTCTATATCTCCCTCTTTTGATTGAAACCTGTCAGCAGACAGCACTGAAGATAGATCAGGTTTGTCTCAGATGTGTTTCATCCTATGTTGATGCCAGAGTGATTTAGCTACCTGTTCTAGATCCATCTAGTCCCTTGGTGGGACTCCAATGGTTGGACTATAACCAACTGAGAATCTAGGGCCATTTACCTTTAAGGGGTTCCTCAGGTACCTGTTAAACCTGGAAGGTTTCTGAGACAGATTTTGCCATGAGGTGTTGAATTATCAAGACTTTAGAATTATCAAGGCTTTAGCAAGACCTCTCAACATTGTCCTGTAAAAGGCTGGAATAAAAAAATGGAGCTGAAAAATAGGAACTGGCAATAATTCTGCAAATATTGGATAAATCAAGAGCAATTGGCAAGAGACAATCAGACTTACGAGACTTAATTAGCCTGTATTTTCTTGATCCAGATGTATGTTCAAGCAATTCATGTATAGCAGAAAGAATTCGAATCATTTTAAATTAAAGATAATGACTTGGTGTATCATTTCTATACTTCATGCAACCATTACTCAAATCTTTATAGTTTTTAAAATTTTTCCAAATAGTTTTTAAGAAAAACAACATGTATCAGTATAATATGAGAGTAAGTCATAATTTTAATGTAAGATATTCATTAAAAGAAAGATCATTTCTTCTATTCGATTAATTTAAAAATGTATGGAAAGAATGCACAATTTCAAAATACTGAAATATCTGTAGATAGAGAATAAAAAATTCCATTCTTCAGATTTTTAAATTTTACTTTATTATTAGTTTCAAGTATACAGTATATTGGTTAGACATTTATATAGTTTATAAAATGACCCCCCCTAATTGCTCTTTCTCACCTCTGGCTCTCCACCTAGCCATTACATTAATCATTCTTCAGACTTTTTTGAGGTTAGGAAGTATGGCTTCTCTTTCATAGAAGTTTTAAGTCATATTTTATCGACATTCTGAGATGTCTTAAAACTTCTCTGTATGTTATGTTTTGGTCTTTGCTTATCTGTGTTCTTCTCTTCAGTTATCACTTCTCTGTCCATTTTATCCTTTATGGCTTCTGAAGAGACCCATTGGGCCTTTTATGAATTAATTATCTGGTATTTTTTTAAATGATAGATAATGAACTAGAAAAATTTTTATACCAGTCCAGGCTGAAGAAAATAAATTGAGAAGTACTGAGAAGAGTCAAAAATGACAGTAAAAGTGTAGAGACATGATATTGATACAGCTTTTATTCTTCAAAAATTAAATTTTGGCTAAACTGTCGCTTTGAATATTGTGTTGTCATTCTGTTTTAGAGGTATTCTAGAGAAAGAAGCAAGAATGTGTGTGTGTGTGTGTGTGTGTGTGTGTGTGTGTGTGAATATGAGAATTTTCAGCTTGTTTGCCTTCGCTTTACATTTAAGTACTACAATAATTGATCACTCTAACAATTATAATGGTAAATGTTCTGGAGCATCTGATTAAGCATGTGATTCTACGATTTTAAAAAAAATTTTTAATTAAATTTAGCTTTTTCTTCTTTAGTGTACATAATAGTGCCAAACTATTTTTTTTAATTTTTATTTTTTCAATTATAGTTGACATACAATATTAGTTTCAGATGTACAACACAGTGATTAGACATTTATGTAACTTATTAAGTGATCACCCTGATAAATCCAGTACCCATCTGACACCGTAGTTATTACAATACTACTGACTATATTCCTCATGCTATATGCTACATCCCCATGACTATTTTGTAATACCAATTTGTAACTCTTAATGCCCTCTCCTTCACTCATCCCTTCACCCCTCCATCTGACAACCATCAAAATGCTCTCCATATCTATGAGCTTATTTTTGTTGTTTATCCTGTTCTCTAGATTCCGCATATGACATTTGTCTTTGTCTGACTTACCCCACTCAACACAATACCCCCTAAGTCCATCCATGTTGTTGCAGATAGCAAGGTTTCATTCTTTTCAATGGCTGAGTAATATTCCAGTGTGTGTGTGTGACCTCTTCTTCATCCATTCGTCCATTAATGGAGACCCAGGATGCCTCCATATCTTGGCCACTGTAAATAATGCTGAAATGAACATATGGATTCACATGCCACTTCAAAGTAGTGTTTTGGGTTTCTTCAGATAAATACACAGAAGTGGGATAACTGGGTCCTTCTTTGTCTCTTTTTATAGCCTTTGTTTTAAAGTCTTTTTGTCTAGTATAAGTATTGCTACCCCAGCTCTGTTTTTGTTTGTTTCCATTTTCATGAAATATCTTTCTTCATCCCTTTACTTTTAGTCTGTGTGTGTCTTTTTATCTGAAGTGAGTCTCTTGTAGGCAGCATATGCAAAGCTCTTGTTTTTTTTATCCATTCAGCCACCCAATATTCTGATCGAAGCATTTATCCATTTACATTTAAAGTGACTGTTGAAAGATATGTAGTTGTTGCTATTTTATTATTCACATTTTTAATTTTTTTCTTTTTTCTTCTTCTTAAAGAAGTCCTTCTAACATTTCCTATAATACTCACTTGATGATGAAAAACTTTTTGCTTGTTCTTGTCTGGGAAGCACTTTTTCTTTCCTTCAATTCTAAATGATAGTTCTGCCCGGTAATCTGGGTTGTAGGTCCTTGCTTTTCTTCATGTTGAATAATTCCTGCCAATCCCTTCTGGCCTAAAAAGTTTCTGTTGAGAAATCAGCTGACAGTCTTATGGGAGCTCCCTTGTAGGTAACTAACTGCTTTTCTCTTGCTGCTTTTAAGATTATCCTTGTCTTTAACCTTTGGCATTTTAATTTTGATGAGTCTTGGTGTGGGCCTCTTGGGTTCATCTTGTTTGGGACTCTCTGCACTTCCTGGACTTGTATGTTTATTTCTTTCACCAGCTTAGGGAAGTTTTCAGTCATTATTTCTTGAAACGGGTTTTCAATTCCTTGCTCTCTCTCTTCTCCTCCTGGTATCCCTATGGCCAAATGTTGGTATGCTTGATGTTGTCCCAGAGGTCCTTTAAACTATCCTCATTTGGGGGGATTCTTTTTTCTTGTATCTGTTCTGATTGGGTATTTTCTGCTACCTTATCTTCTAAATCGCTGATTCAATCCTCTGCTTCATCTAATCTACTGTTAATTCCTCCTAAGGTATTCTTCTTTTCAATTATTGTATTCTTCATTTCTGCCTGGTTCTTTTTTATGTTTTCTATCTCCACTTTTAGGTTTCTATCTCTTTATTAAAGTTCTCACTGAGTTCATCTATTCTTCCCCTAAGTTCATTGAGCATCCTTATAACTAGTGTTTTGAACTCTGCATCTAGTAATTTACTTGTCTCCATTTTGTTTAGTTCTTTGTCTGGAGCTTTAGTCTCTTCTTTCACTTGGGACATATTTCTTTGTCCCACCATTTTGGCTGCCTCCTTGTGTTCGTTTCTATGTATTAGGTAGGGCTGCTGTATCTCCCAGTCTTAGTAGAATGGCTTTATATAGTAGGTATGCTGTAGGTCCCAATGACACAGTCTTCTCTGGTCACCTGAGCTGGGTGCTCCAGGTATGTTTCTTGTATGGGTTGTGTGCCTTCCTGCTATAGCTGAGCCTTGGTTGCTGTTTACTCGTCAATGGAAGGGACTGACCCTTGTGCTGATGATGGTTGTGATGACTAGCCATGACCAGTGGATGAGTTGTTGTGCAGGGGCTGACCCTGCAGAGCAGGATTTGCTTTAGCGGGGCTCTGGTGCCTGCCCATTCTGCTCTTTGGGTGTGTGACCCTGGGTGGTGCTCCAGCTCAGTCTGAAGCTGGCTACCCAAGTGCAGGCCAGGGCCTCCTAGGAGGGGCCCTGCCTAGGGCCACTTGGCATGAACCACCAAGCAATCCACAGGGGCCAACACCCATGCCAGGCTTGGAAGTGCCTCGAGAGGCCAAGCTGAAAACCGAGGCCAGCTGACGCTGGGTCTAGGGGCTGCTCAGCAAGACATGAGGGGCATGCTGAGGCCAGATGTTGCTTGTTTAGGTTGTGAACCTTTGAGATACTTTAAGAAAATATGCAGCATGAACCAAGACGGGCCATTTGTATGGAAAATCCATTGGAAGAGGCTTGAGTGGGCCTGCAAGTTGGGAGGGGTGGGGCTCTCAGGGTGACCATGCAGGGTGACCAGTGTTAGCTACATTGATGGACACTCAGATATGGCACCCACCTGGGTCTACCAGCACTTCTGTCTGGGAGAAAGCTGCCCATCCAGCCCTCGGCCTGAAGCCAGACAACTCAGTTCTTCCCCGTATGTCCCTGGCACCTTTCGAGCTGCTTCTCCAGTGCTGGAGCTCAGAGCAAATGAGTTTGTCACTAAGTCCACGTGCAGGCCCCTTAAGAACAATGTCTGCAACTCCTTCAGCCCATTGTCTCACTCTAACATAATCTCTGCTGGTTTTCACAATCAGAAGTTGTAGGGACTTCTTTTCCTGGCACTGGAACCCTGGGTTGGGGAATTCAGTGTGGGACCTCCGCATCCAAGATTTTTCTCCCGATTCTCAACCATCACATATGGATGTGAGACCAATCTGTTTTACATCTCTGTTCCTCCTACCAGTCTCAAGGTGGACTTTTCTTAGTGCTCCCAGTTGTGGGACTTCTGTTTAGCTAGACTTCGGGTGACTCCTAACGATGGTTATTCTGGAGTTCAGTTAGAATTCAGATATGGTTGTAAGAGGAGGCAAGCACAGCATTTACCTACTCCACCATCTTTAACAGAAGCTTTATAGGGAGTTTTAAGCACCTGGTTATATGGAACGTCAAGAGCTTGACAATGAAGTACATTAAACAAATTAGAACAAAGGTGAGTAAAACAATTTGCAATCCAGACCTTAAAATAGCCCTGATCCCATAGGGGAGACAGCTGAAAATATCAGAAAATTTAAACTCTAACTGGTTAGGAGTGCTCATAACAAAAATGGAATGTCTCTTAAGAGATTTTTCATTTAAGAAGCTTGGTCATTTCTAATTCTACCTGGAGAGATGTATTTAACCAGATATAGCAAGAGGCATTAGCTATGGCACACACTCCTCCCTAGGCTAAAAATAAATAATCTAAGGCAACTCTGTTGCCGATGATGACTCAGCCAGGGGACCTAAAGATATTTGTTGAGTTCTAATAGCTGTCAGTGGCTGAACAGGATATTCTGTTAACTGTTTAGGTAAGGTTTTTCATCACTATATCTAATTGAGCAGTGCCAAGGCCAGTCCATAAGCCTACACTTCTAAGGAAGTGGTTATTCCTATATTAAGCTCAAAACTCTACCTGCCATCATATGGGCATGATCTAGATTCAGCTACATATAAGAAAAGTTAAAACAAATACAACTTAAGGAAATCAGGAGCAAAACAAAACAGAAACAACAAAAAACCATAGCCTTACATACTTCTATAGATGGCATTTAAAATTATACAACTGAATTTATTTGCTATATACATAAACTAGTGTTAGAATTTAAAAAGTACCACTTCCATACACAGAAGCACTAGAATTACATTCAAGTTTATAAACAGACATAATAATCTCTTTATCACACTGCTAGGTGTTTGTGAAATTGTAATGGTTAGTAGAATAAAATCCTTATGAACACAGTACTAATGTATAGCAAACTATATCAATTAATCAAATAGCTCAAATTTATGAGTAAAAACCCAATATTCTTGAATTTTTAAGTATTTATCTCAGCTAAATACTACTTCATTAGAAGAGATATTTTAAATGTTCCATTCTTCAATATCTCATCATACTTTGAGAGGTAAAAAGGGAAGAATTCAATTTCTTTACCAAATTTGCCCATTTTCATGAATCTGATATAGTGTTATTATAGCATCTAGGCTAAGGCAGATACTCTAAAGTAGCCAATGAATTGAATTTCTAGATTCCAGAATATTGCTGATATTGTACAATAAGCCTGTCTTCCAGAAGGCATGTCTCTAGTTGAAATATATTCCTGGATCAATGATTGAGAAGTTAAGACCAACTGCCAATGGAGACAGATTCTTCCCTAATTGACAGATAATAGTTTGCTCATTCTACCAAATTAAAATTTCTTGGTAAATAGGGCCAGGTGTCAGTCATTTATTCCCTGTATCCTCTAACAGCAGTCCCCAACCTTTTTGGCACCAGGGACTGGTACTCCTATGAGAATCTAATGCCTGATGATCTGAGGTAGAGCTAAGGTGGTGATGCTAGCACTGGGGAGCAGCTGCAAATACAGATGAAGCTTCACTCGCCCAACGCTCACCTCCAGCTGTGCAGCCCGGTTCCTGGCAGGCCATGGGCCAGTACCAGTGTGCGGCTCAGGGGTTGGGGACCCCTGCTCTATAGTACCTACTAAAGTATTGTGGTCATGAGTACTACTTGATGGATGAGATCTGGAACAGGAGTTTTTTTTCTTTCTACCTCAAAGAAAACACTGATACATCATATGGCATACTTTAACTTCAATAACACAATTTACAGAATCGTTAACTTTTAAAATTACATTAAATGTTATACACATTCATAAGTTTTTAAAAATGTGAGGCTTATTTTCTCTGATGGCACTTAAAAATTCATTTCAATTTTAAACAGTGGCATGAGGTATAAGACAAGGAACTCACAAAGGAAGTAATCTTCAAAATACTGAACTCTATTCAATATAACCAGACACAAGAAAAAGTAAGAAAAGTTACAGCCTTAAGCTGATAGACTGACTACTGTTGAGATATTACCTCTCTCTGAAGGAAATTTTCTTATATTTGAAATCATTCCTTTTCTTTTCAATTTAATGTTTTTAGAAGAGGACTACACATTCTAAATTTCATAAAGATCATCTATGATAGCTTTCCATAGCCATCAATTTTATCTTACCACGTTGCTTTAAATCACCTTAATTGAAATTCAGGCCCTTTCCACTTGAATAACTAATCAAATATCAATATAGAGGTTATGAAAATCCTAGCAAAATAAAAGGAATGATTCGCATTTAAAAGAATGTAATTTTATAAACTAGCAGTGTTTCATTCAACCAGGACATTCAAATTTGGCTTTATTGACTTGTTAGAAACAAAGAAAAATGCATATAGGTCCATAACAGGTCCTTGTACAAGGGCAATGCAAGGATAAGTTCTTTACAATGAGTCAGAGGATCTCTGTAATAAGGCAAGTTTGTACATTCCCCAATCTAGTCTTATAGGTTTTCCAGTAACGATTTCAAAAGGAGACAATACATGTTTACCAAAGAGAGATCTTAGGTTAAGCAATACTGTTACATCTTTTAATCTGCCCTGGCTTAAAGCCAGGTTTAGCCAATTGAGTTTTGACTATCTCATTGGTTTGAAATATAAAGCTAGAACTAAGGATGATAAATGCAATGGAATGCTGCAAGATTGCCAAATTTTGCATACCTGGTGTAGAATTTGTCTTGTAAAGTGGGTTATCTAATTGCTACAGGGCTCTATGGGGGATTTTTCAATCAGAGAAACTCTTTTCTTGAAGTATTTTAGTAACTACTGTGGCTGTAGCTCTTCGACATAGGAATGCTTCTATCCAGTGAGAATACATGCAAATCATCACTGGTCAGTTTTATCCTTGAAAAGGGGGGCAGGTGGATTAAAAATCTACTTTCCAAATCTCAAGTAACCCCAATTAGTTTCATTCCTTCCTTTCGTAAAGAGTGATTCCCTTACTTTAGTTATCTATTTAATCATGGTAACAATTAAAGACTTTACAAGCAATCACAGAAATTTAAATGGTTAGAAGCAAAATTTAGTTCATTTAAAATTAAGATTTGGTTTACCTAAGCAATTAAAGACCTGATGATGTGGAGTACAGGAAATGATTTTAATAAAACATAAAAGTTTTACTTTTCCTTTATAGTTTCCTATTAAGAACATACCAATAATACAAGGAAAACTTTGTCTTTTTAACAGAGAAAGACTCAAACTCTAATTTTGCATCAGCCTACTTTCGATATTCAAACTCACTGAATTAAATTCATTTTAATCTTAGCTTGACAACACATAAAATTCCTTTCTCAAGATTCCTTTTCCACATACCTTCTACAGCTATCCTAGTTGCCCTTAGTTTGTCTCTTCTTACCCAGAAACAACCAACCTATCTTAGGACAATTTCCCTCTAATTCCTTCAAAAATGCAGTTCCATGCCTTATACCTTCTTATACCTTTTCTTCACTAATAGCACACATTATTTCCTTCCATATTAATTAGAATTCTTAACCCTTACAATTTTTAACTTCTAATGACAACTATAAGTAGTCAGCATTCTTTAGATTGGCAAATTTTTAAATCTATTTCGTAATCTCTAGAAACATAGGTGCTTTTACACACAAATATATTTCATAATTTTAAGAAACATATGCTTCCTCAACAAAGCACAAAACATTTTCATTAACAGATTCAAATTTATCTTTTAGTTTCTCTATAATAAGAAGCCAAAAGTAGATAAATGTAGACTTATTTAGCAATTAATGTTTCAGAATTTTCTTATTTGGTAATGATTTAGATATTCAATTACTTTAATGACTCATCATTTAACTGAATTTGGCAAAATTCTAAGGTTTGAGTTACCAAAATGTTTGGAAACTATTTGCTAAAAGATTCGCTTAGAAACTCTTATATCATTTATAACTAGTTAAATCATTTTTTTAAATGAATAAGTTGAATGTCTTATTATTAAACTGTCTTGTTTTCCTGCAAGGCTGTTGCTTCACTGTATAAAAATAGCACCAGCAAATAGAGTATATTGCAAAATTAAGACAGTATCGTTTGTCACCTGACACTGTCAAAACTAACAAAGACTTCTCCACTGCTAGTTATTTCTAGTGGAAAGATCATTAAGTATTATGACCCAAATCCAGAGGAAGATGTAAGCAAGCTACAATGTTATATAAGGTTTAAGATAATAATCTTAGCCTTGAAATACATAATTTTATAACTAGATTTTACCACAGATAATTTCAGGAATTCTGAATATAATAACTGTAGCTTAGCCTAAAATTTATAGGGTGTTGTGAAAAAGCTGCATATTGTGTTTATCTGCAATCAATATAACATTAAGGGACATTTTCTTCCAGCAGCATTGTTATAGACATTTTTTCCATTGGTGTTACTAAAAGTCACTATTTTAAATCTTCTATCACCACTAATTTAAAATAACTATGCTAGATTAAGTTGTTTCATACTATTTTATTTAGGGAAGGTTCCGCAGTAGATTTTATATATTTCTCATATGCTCCTTTACTCATTAGTTCAGCTAGTTCTGAGGGGTTACTCAGGTCATCTTGATCACCCAACCATCTTCATAACAAGAGTTGATGACAAGTCCTGGATTTCTGCAAGAGCTTCATTAATTTCAGTTACTTCTCCTGATGGAGCAGCATAGAGTTCACTAGCAGTTTTCACACCTTCCAAAGCACCAAAATAATTTTATTTGTTCAATTTTTACCCAACTTCAGGCAGACTACAATAAACAACATCTCTCAAAGCTTCCTGTGCAAAATTGCTGATTCCCACTGTTTCAATACCATTTTCCGTTGTTATCCATTCATGTTTCTCTGTGAATTTAAGCACGGGTAGCAGATTTGGGCCAGTGGGCAGCGAACCAACAGCACCCGCCCTCAGGCCCCAGAACCACAGCAGTCAGGGAGGTGGTGGGTGTGCAGGCTGCTAGCTGCAGCCCATGTAACTCATAGGGTCAAGTTCGCAGAAGTGCATAAAGCATTTGTTTTTAACAATCATATTTAGATTACTCCTGAAGATTTTATGAGACTTGAAAGTGATTAGCTATTATCTTTATTTTTCTTGCTGACAAATCTTGTAATGGAAAAAATATGAGCTTATTTGACAAATAAACCTAGATAAAACAAAAGCTATATGTCTGCATTTTCAGCTTTGATAACTGAAAGATGACCAACATTAAGCTAACTTTTATTTACTAAAGGCTAATCTTAAATCATGTGCACATGAAAAGAATGTGGGTTAATTTCTGTTATTTCTCCAATTTATATGAGCACTTTTTTGCTTAAGTCAATTGAATAAGACTCCTTTTTAACCTAATTTTAAAACTACAAATAAAATTTGGCAATACTATTGAGCAGTAGAAATCACAGACAAATACAGAGATCTCATAGCTTTCATTTTAAAACTCTAGCTTTTGTGTCTTAGGCACAATACAAAACTAAAAAGAAAAACTGGACCCAAATTATGTTTCTGGCAGGTGGACTAAATTAAGGTTTCACTCAGATAGCCAAAGCTTTTTGTGTGCTGTAAAAATTCCTTTAAAGCTGTTTTTAAGACCAAAGAATACATTCTATTATCTCTGAGAGGTCTGAGATCCTCTCCTTTAAGTGTGCCCTTTAAGATGGACTTATCAACAAACACAAAGAAAAATAGAAAGCAAATGTTCACAGTAAAGTTGGAAAGCTCAGAAAGTAAGAAAGAGACTTCAGAAGGCCTGAATTTAAAAGGAGCAGATTTTCCTAGAGGAAGACAGGGCCAGGGTGGAGCCTGAGTACAAGATGGTGGCTGCCACAGGTATGGAGACAAAGATAGGGGAGGTAAGAACAAGCCTCAGATGCCATTTTAGCTGTAAATCATCCCAGGTAATTTTTGTTCAAAGACCTAGCCAATTATAACTTTAACCTGGCTTACCCATTTGCACTCACCGGATGAAGGCATCCCTTTGGGTGCACCGTAAGTGTGGCTGTCCTCACAAACATTTATGACATGGTAGACTCTGAGCCTTATGGACAAGGTCCACCACCATGTGGACCAAGCCTGAAACTGGATGATGTCTCCCTTCCCTGGTCTGAAAAAACCATTTGGACCAAGCCTTAACCCAGATGAAGTGTCCCTTCTCCGAGGTGCTACGTATAGACAAGTGGAGACGAAAAAACTAAACTTGAATTGACGCAGGACAAAGAGAGGAGGAATACCCCCTCCTGCTCCAGGACATGGCTCTGGAATTTTTGCAGACCACCCAGTTTTAGACCCGGCAAGGGAAGATAAGTCAAAACCGGTCTTTTACAGCTCAGAAGCCATCTTTGGCTAAGGCAAGACCTTTGGCTAATTATAATATCATTATAATCTCACCCACATTGCAAATACTGTGGCTCACTTCATGCACCTAATTCCTTGACAGTTCCAGAAACACATATACGAAAGAAAAAGTGGGAAACTGAGCTCATCACTACATTTCTGGGCTCCGAACAGAAGACAGGAATTGAGACATCCTCTCCCTTTCACCCATCCCCTTTCCTTCTT
The DNA here is from genome assembly GCF_000325575.1 of Pteropus alecto. Classification (NCBI taxonomy): domain Eukaryota; kingdom Metazoa; phylum Chordata; class Mammalia; order Chiroptera; family Pteropodidae; genus Pteropus; species Pteropus alecto. Next base: position 557,119 of record NW_006436637.1, on the reverse strand, counting down.
CCACTCTCTCCCTCTCTCTTTCCCCCTTTCTTTCTTCATCTTTCCCTTCCTATCTCTCTCAAGCCCACACTCCCCACTTGAGTGTGTAATAAACCTTGCACTTTCCTGCTTGCTATTCTTCTTGCCCTTGAATTCCTTCTCACAGCATAAGACAAGAACCTGATCACCAGAGCTCTGAACTCTTCAGTAACATCTTCTCCAACTTGAAAACAAAAGGAGACAGAAATCTTTGAATCTAAGTCTCCCATTCAGATAAGTGAAAGCCAGCAAACAGAAGGAAAGAAGGAAAGAAGGAAAGAAAAGAAAAGAAAAGAAAAGAAAAGAAAAGAAAAGAAAAGAAAAGAAAAAAAGAAAGAAAGAAAAAGAAAGAAAGAGAAAGAGAGAGAGAGAGAAAGAAAGAAAGAAAGAAAAAGAGAGAAAAGAAAGAAAGAAAATGAATGTTCAAATAAAGTCCAGAACCTCAACCAAGGAAGGAGGTTTGGATATGGGGGGACTAACCACAACAAACCAGAGCTGCTGGAGTAGACGATAGGGAACAATGGTGTCTTACTGGTACCTTGCATGAATCCATGGTGGTGCCAGGGATCAGAAGACAGTCACTCTGGAATCCCATTGCTGCCATCATTACTATAAACCAAAATTAATTTTAGACTGTAATAAACAACAAAAATCATTTATTTGAGCAAAAAGGAGCTGCAGCCCAAGAGACAAAGATTCAGGTAGCATCCTAAATTGTTTTCCACTGAGACAAAGAAGAGGCTGCCTTTTATAGAGAAAGTTCCCACCCGGGTTCTCAATTAGGTCTATTTTATGTAAATGAGGTATCTAAATTGTACAGTTCTGATTGGACGGTGCAGGTCTCGATCCATTGGTAGAAAGATGAAACCGGTTTCCCTA
>NW_006436637.1:552129-556190 GCF_000325575.1 Pteropus alecto | reverse complement strand
AGCTGGCATAAACCAGTGGGACATAATGGGAGAAGCCAAGAGTTCAGTCTGAGGTTCTTCTTGATATACAGTGTACATGAGCAAATGGTTGCTAGGCTCTTATTATTCATAAAATGTGGGCCTTTGGCTGACAATGAGGAGTCCATCTCAGCAAATAATTCCTTCTTGTAGTTCACATCAAATGAATCTTTCTTCTTGGGGTCCACAAACACATGTGACTTTCTAATGCATCTAAGGTACTTGCCTTCTTCCTGCTCATTAAGTCCATTCAGTAAGATGTCATCAATGTAATGGATCAGTGCCAGGTTCTGTGGAATGTCAGGAAGATTAAGTTCCCTGCAGGCAAGATTATGGCAGAGAGAAGGATAGATGAAATAACCCTGAGTATAGACAAGTGAAGATGTATTGTTATCTCTGAAATATCTCCTTCCTGACTGAATCCTAACACAATAGCCATTTAAACCATTGCAATTTGAAGATGAACTAAACTGAGGTTGCAAAAAAATATGAGCTCTTGTAAAAAAAAATCTTAAATCTCTTGACTCAGAAAAAGAAACAAGATTGTTTTAAAATAATGTTGGATAGACAAATTGTGGCATATTCATTCAATATGTATTGAATGGCATAGTAGTCTGTATAGTAAAGAAAAAAAATAAACTATAGCCGCACATAATCAAAGAGATCAATTTCTGAGACATAATATTGAACAAAGAAACCATATTCAAAAGAATACATATTATATGACTCCATTTTTATGATATTCAAGAACAAGCAAAGATATTTCATGGTAACAGAAGTCAGAATAATGGTTATCTTTTGAAGGGGGATTAGTACCTGGGTGGAGGCACAAAGGGAGATTTATGGTCTGCTGGAAATTTCTACATCCTAATTTGGACGGTGATTACATGTGTATACTAATGTAAGAATTCATCAAACTTAAGAATTGTGCTTTCTACGTGTGTATGTTAAATGAAAAAGCAATACAAAATTCTTGGTACAGACTAGACATTAGGAGTATCTATAGAACAAAGGGATGTGTGACTTGAACTTTCCAACTTGGTTTCATTTATTTCACTGGTAATACTAGTAGAAGTTTAGAAACTTTTTTATATTTGTGCGAAAAGAACTGACTTCATCTTGAGCTAACCCATCATCTTAACTTCTGAGTGAATGAACCTGGACTTTGAACTCCTTCCCTTCCCCAGGGTGGACTCTGGAGTGTGTACAGAGCCTTCTGGCTAATGATGGAATTTCTAGAGGTACCTTGATGTTAGCTATCTTTTAGCTTACCTGGCACCAAAGCCCCCCAGTATCTGGTCCCTTTGTTTCTGCTAACCACCCACGCATTGCTTTACTAGCACTTAGGTTCATCTCTAAGGGAGAATAAAAGTGGGTTGTTTAGGTGGTGAAAGATGCAGATATCCAAATGTCCTGCTGCTGCTGGAGCGCCCTGTAGGAGGAGGGGGAGGGGAGAAGGTGCAGCGAGATCCCTGAACAGCCCTGCTTTGGAGGGCTGTGAACTCCACATGGCTGGCAACAGTGCCCAGTCATTAGCGCATAAAGCAGAAAAGCGGGAATGGCAGAGAAACAACACTTGATTTTTACCAGCCAAGGTTGCAAAACCGAGGCTAAGCCACAGGCCCCATCTCCTAACCCAGAGGGCTACTCCCCGCATACCCTCAGAAACCAAACACCGCAGAGCCCCAGGGGAATCTGAGCAAACGCTACCAAAACTGTCCCTAACACTGACAGAAACTGAGACTGAGGGTAGCGAGCGTGATTAAACATCAATAAGGGGGAAAAAAGACATTACTAATATTTTATATAAATCAGGGATCCAAAAGGCTTAGACACCACCTACTGGAAACCAAAACAAAAACACCTTCTTTGCAACAAGCTAGGGACCATTACATAATAAATTTTTCTGGGAAAAAAAAAAATCAGAATACACTACCATTAATGCCCAGGCAGAGAAATAGTCCATTAAACACCAGGAACAACAAAGGTGACATGGCATCTCAGAAAGAAAGAGAAAATTTTCCAGAAAATAAGCTTACAGACATAGAAATATGCAACTTAAATGACAAAGAATTCAACATGGTACCTCTGAAAAAACTCAATGAATTCCAAAATTTCAGAAATTGGAAAAATAACTAGATGAGCAGAATGAGTTACTTAGCAAGGAGACTGAAACCCTCAAAAAGAACAGAATAGAACTTCTGGAGATAAAAAAACACACTGCAAGAGTTGAAAATGAAATATCAAGCTTGGGAAATAGAGTCGACCAAATGGAGGAAAGGATCAACGATATTGAAGACAGAAATCTAAAAATAAATCAGAAAGAAGAAGAGAGACACTTAAGAATGAAAAATAATGAAAGAGAAATACAAGAACTAGCTGATACCATCAGAAGAGGAAACATAAGAATAATGGGCATTATCAAAGGCGAGGAAAAGGAGCAGAGACTAGAAAGCATTTTTAGACAAATAGTGGACAAGAATTTCCCAAATCTAAGGAATAAGCTGGAGCCTGGAATTCAAGAAGTCAACAGAACACCCAATGATCTCAACCCAAAAAGACCTTTACCAGGAAACATTGTATTAAAATTATCAAAAATCAACGACAAAGACAGAATTCTCAGGACAGCCAGGGAAAAGAAGACAGTACCCTATGAAGAAAAATCCATTAGATTATCATTGGACTTCTCAGCACAAACCTTACAAGCCAGAAAAGAGTGTAATCAAATATTTAAATGAAAGCAACTACCAGCCAAGAATAATGTATCCAGCTAAGCTCTACTTTTGATATGAATGAAAAATAAAAACCTTTACAGACATACAAAAATTGAGAGAATTCTCCATTATAAGGCCTGCACTATAGGAAATATCGAAAAGAGTCAGCACACCTAAAACAAAAAGACAAAAAAAATACATAATTAGGAGTAATGTGACTAGCAGACTGATAGAAGCAGAGGAGGTGCAACCCATACTAGGAACAGAGCATTATAAGCTTAGACAATAAGAAGAGATTTGCTATAGCAAGATACTAATGAATGTTCAGCCTACATAGGGACAAATTGAGACAACAATGACTGAAAAGGGAAGGATTCAAAGAATCGAATTCGCAAAAGGGAATGGAGAAAATGAAGAAAATGGCCAACTGTCTATATGTAACTATCCTTAACATATTCATAATGGTAACCACACACAGAAGATTCAGAACCGTAGTATATAACATAAAACAAGAAGGACCAGAGGGAAAATCCACAAAAGCCAACCAAAATAAAGAAAACAGAAACACAAGGACAAGGAAGCAATGGCAACACCGAACTACAGGAAAGCAAAAGAAAAATGGCTATAAGAAGACCTCATACTTCAACAATCACTCTAAATGTAAATGGACTGAACTCACCAAGAAAAAGGCACAGAGTTGAAGAACGGATCAAAAAACAAAACCCAATCATATGCTGCCTCCAGGAGACACATCTCAGCTCCAAAGACAAATATAGACTCAAAGTGAAATGGTGGAAAATGATATTTTGAGCAAATGGCATTCAGAGAAAAGTGGGAGTAATGGTACTAATGTCAGATGAAATAGACTTCAAAATAAAAAAGGTAAAGAAAGATACTGAGGGATGCTTCATAAAGATAAAGGGAATCATGCACCAGCAATACATAACACTTATTAATATCTACACTCCCAAACGGGGAGCCCTAAAATATGTAAAGCAATTACTAACAGAACTAAAGGGAAAAACAGACTGAAACACTATCGTTGTAGGGGACCTAATTACCCGACTGTCGGATATGGACAGATCATCCAAACTGAAAATCAATAAGGAAATAACATCCTTGATGACACATTAGACCAACTGGACATATTGACATATGCAAAGCCTTCCATTCCAAAACAGCTGCTTATACATTCTTCTCTAGTGCACATGGAACATTTTCAAGAATCAACCATGTACTGGGACACAGATAGAGCCTCAACAAATATAAGAGGGTTGAAATCATACTAACCATATTCTCTGATCATAATGCTTTGAAACTAGAGATCAA
>NW_006436637.1:530522-549968 GCF_000325575.1 Pteropus alecto | reverse complement strand
CAAAAGAAACTGTCAACAAGGTAAAGAGACAACCATCCAAATGGGAAAATGTATTTGCAAGCAATGCCTCTGATAAGGGCCTAATTTTCAAAATATACAAAGAACTTATACAATTCAATAACACCAAAAAAACAAACGATCCAATCAAAAAATAGGCAGAAGACCTGAACACACACTTCTCCCTAGAAGACATATAAACGGCCAACGTATATATGCGAAGATGCTCAATATCACTAGATGTTATAGAAATGCAAATCAAAACCAGAAGGATACCATCTCACACCTGTTAGAATAGTTATAATCAACAGGACAAATGCTGGAGAGGATGCAGAGAAAAAGGAACCCTCATACACTGCTGGTGGGCCTGCAAATTGGTACAGCCACTATGGAAAACAGTGTGGGGTTCCTCAAAAAATTAAGAATTGATCTACCATATGATCTAGCAATCCCTCTACTGGGTGTTTACCCCCAAAGACTTGAAAACCCATATCCAAAGGATATTTACACACCAATGTTCATAGCAGCATTATTCACAGTGGCCAGGACATGGAAGCAATCGAAGTGTACGATGTACCACAGCTTCTTTAGCCAATCATCTATCCTACAAAGAAGGATAAAGAAGCTGTGGTACATATATACAATGGAATATTACTCAGCCATAAGAAGAGATGAAATACTGCCATTTGCAACAACATAGATGGACCTTGAAATAATCATGCTAAGCGAAATAAGCCAGGCAGAAAAAGTTGAAAATCACAAGTGAGATATAAATCTAAAAGCAACAAATGAACAGGACAAACAGAGACTCATGGACATAGATAATGAACTAGTATTTACCAGAGATGTAGGGGGGAGGTGGGAGGGGGGAGGTAGACGGGGAAAATAAATTTTAAATTATTTCTTCTTTTAAAAACAATAAATAATAAATAAATTAATTAAATGTCCTATTGCCCCTGGGGACCACATTTCTGTATGTAAATTCCCTATTAAACTCATTAACCAACATACTGGACTTGTCTGCCTCATTCTTTGGTCTCTTCGCTCTTTCAGCATTTGGGGGCCACTTTACATATACGGCCCTTTCACCCAACGATGTTAAATTGTGTACCAAAGTGACATACACAGTTTAAAAACATATCTCAGAGTAATATAGTTTAACTCTACCATAAAAAAAATACTGAGTCTTATCAGTTTATTTAAACTACTTCATATTTCTGAAATATTCAACCCATGTACACATTTGTATATTCAGATAAAGATTTGTTTTATCAGATAAGTATTCGTCATCCCTTTTAAGTACCCAACTGAACTTATTCTGTAGAGGATACAAAGGAGATAGGCACTACCTCTGGAGCTTAGAGTCTCTCTTTCTCTCCCTTTTGTGGAGACCAGAGCACAGATTCAGACTCTATCTCCTACCAAGACCAGACTCATGTCAACCTGGGAAGTGGGACAGATGAAATCTATTACCCATCAATATCTTCTTCTATGAAACCAATATATTAATATAGGTTGGCAAATGCCTTTATCATATCAATGCATTGCTTATCTGAGGTGCAAATCCAAAAGAATGTGTATGTCTGGTGTGCAGGCTAATTTCGCACTTAAAACTATACCCTAAAATTAATGAGGCTCACAGATATTGAGCATTTTTGACATGCTAATCCTATAACATTATATGTATACATTCATTTAAATCATAACAATGCTGAGTTAGATACTGCTACAATGCTGAGTTAGATGATAAATTGAGTCATTGTCCTAGGTTCACAGGTATTCAGAGTCAGGGCTAGAATTTAAACCCATGCAGTCTGATTCCAGAGTGCACTTTCTGGTGGGAACAATTAAGATCTAGTCTCTTACATTACACTGCTTGCTGACTTTCTTCTTCACTTACTCATTCAGGCTTCAAATAATTATTGTATGCCTACTATGTACCAGGTTCTGTATTATGTGTAGGAAATGAGAACATAAATAAGACGTAGCTTCTTCCATATTTATGGCATATATTGCCCTCAGTTTCTTCCTCCGATTCATGATTTCATTGTTTTATCTTTACATCAGTTCAGACTGTTGCTTGATGTTAAATGTGTCCAAATAACTTTCTAAAAATCCTGATCTTTTGCCTTTCAATATTAAATTAAAGCAGCAGCATCTAGGTCCTACTTCTTAATAAAATGCCTTTTTGATAGCACAAAGCAAGGTTTCTTTTTGTTTTAATTTGAGAGTGTTTCAAGTCCAACTTAGTTCCATCATTTATCTCCTGGCAGCTTGATAACCAGGGACCAATAACTCTCTTATCTGTGGGCTGTTTAATGATGATATAGTACTACCCTGGGAACAATAGACTAAGGCCCTTTTCCAGATGCCATGTTTTAATACTTTCGGCTGGAAAGAACTTCACTATGTGAAATTTATTATTTTAAGTCAGGATTCGGTCTTATTCAGAAAAAAAAAAAAATTGACCTCTGGAGTGCGGTCTCCTGCCTTTCTGGCACTAGGCCAGATAACCATCGAATTTGTAGTTTTTCAGACAGAAAGAAGTTAGAAACGGACACATATGGCTTCAAGAGCAGATAAGTGTGTCAAGATTGAGAGGAATTATAAAAACTGCAATAGAAATCGCTTTAAAAAAAAAAAAGTCACCTCCTGTTGTACAAAGCACCCCAATCTCTTCCTTTCTCTGGTGTCCTTTGCCAGGTTCTCTTTGACAGCCCCAGGTCCAAGAGGCACCAGACACCAAGCACCTCTGGGTTTTGTGGGTTTGCCGCCTACAGGTAATTATGCTAAAAGTCTCCATAGGTAATTACGCTACAAGTCTGTAGTATTGATCTTATACTTTAGTACATTTTGCATTTTATATTAGATGTTTTTCTTTGCTCCTTGAGGACAAACATGTTAAAGATTCCTTTGTGTATAAACATAATAGCAAAACATAAAGCAGTCTATCTGTGGGCTGAAGTCTGTGTTAACGAGACGGGCATAGCTTTAAACACAGCATGCACACGCTGCAAGGCCTACAGTTTGAAGTGGTTAGGGTGACAGAGCAGGGTGCAAAGAAGACTTAGTGCAACTTCATCCGTAATTAAAAATAAAAATGCTAAATCATCAACTCAAATTAAATAGCAAGTATGTAAAATTAAAATAATTTACTCTTAATTTTAGAAAATGTTTTGTTCTTTTTGAGGCTTTTGCTCTGCTAGCTCTGAGGACTGTGCTTAGTAGGTGTACTGAGTTATCCTCTACCGTGGGTAATTCCACTTAAGTCACTTCCAACCTAGGGATTCAAGGGGGTCAGGACAGAGAGGTGAACTAAGGATATCACCCAAAACTGGGTGTAATTTGCCCTTCCCGGTCCACCAAGCTGGCACTGTGGTTGGAAACCTGTGGGCCTGGCCGTGCTAGTGGGTCGGCTTAATTTAAAGGTGCTCTGAGCCGCCCTTTCCTGCTTTGGAAGGCTGTGGCTAGATCGGGTGAGGCAACGTGAGCCTGGGCGCTTGTGGAGAAAAGCCGTGAGCAGCTAAAGGTTGGCCCCTAACGTGGGACAGAACCAAGCAGCGAGGACCGGCATTTCGGTGGCCGCCGGCTTTGGGCGCCCTGGCCGCGTAGCGGACAACGCCGCCCGCCCACTCGGGCACGAACTACAACTCCCGGCGTGCACTGCACCGGCTGGCCTGACAGCGAGCGCCGTGCTCGACCCTCTCAGCCGCTTGCGGGCCCGCCAGCTTCTTATCGATCCTCGCTGCGCATCCCTCTCTATTCCGACTACCGGGGACTCGCCTCCACCAAAGCAAAGAAGCTTGCCAAATTCAATCCAGCGGTTCCAGCCAATAAAGTGTGCGGACTCAAGCCACGTGACAGTAGCGGGGCGGTGCTCGGGCGGTGCCCTGATCTCTATGGTTTTCGCGGCTTGCTTAGAGGGCGTGTGGTCCACTGGAGGACTCACTCTTATCCTTCCATTACCTCACTGCCTCTGGTGGCTGCTGGGATACCGGAGGACTCGGGCCCCGGCTCGACTCAGTCCTCCAGCTGCTAGCGGAATACCTCCAGTTCTTCCTGCCGCCGCCTGTCGCTTCCTCCTCCGTCCGCCCAGCCGGCCTTCCTCGCCTCGCCCCGCCCCGCCTTGCCCGCGCATCTGGCCTGCTCGCGGGCCCGCTTCTCTCGAGAGCCCCCACCCAGGCGCATGGCTCCATGAAGCAGGAGGAGAAGGCAGAGCGCGAGAGGTCCCGTCCGCCCCGGCTGCGCCTGGGCCAGGAGAGAAGGTGAGAAACTCAGGATGCACCTCCTCCGCCGGGCCCAACTCCCTTGGGCCGCCACCGCCGGGCCCACCGGGCCCCCTCTGCGGGTCGAGCGGAGCAGCCGGGGCGCGTACCCCTGGGGTCCGGGCAGCGTGGGGGAGGGGCTCCCGGGCGTCGGTGGGAGGAGGCGGCGGGCGGGCAAGGCCTGCGGGCCGCGTGTCCCAGCTGAGTGCGGAGGTTGGGAGGTGCTGCTGGGGAGGGAGCGGGCGGACGCCCGTGCCCTGGCCACTAGGCGAGGCTCCCGCTCCTTTCCGCACGCCCGCCACGAAACAGTCTCGGGTCCGCATAAAGTTTGGTGGTCTCCGGCGCCGCCTGGCGGCCCTTCCCCCGCCCCCTCCCCCGCCGGGTGTCTGGATTCCACCCCCGCGGCTTGGCCCTCGCTGCCCTACCCGTCGCTGGGTCGTGTCCCCAACTCCTCCCAGCTCTTCGTACTCTCCTTCCCACTCCTTTTTTTCTTACCTTTCCCTTTTCTTTTGGCCTACTTTTCCCGGCCTTTCCTTTCCCCACTCTGTCTTGTCCTTCTCTTGCTTCTCTTTTCACACGCACGCTTTCTTTTCCTCTGTTCTTTTTTGCCAACCTCAGCCTCCTTTCTTACCCACCTATTGCCTCAGTTTTCATTGTCTCTCCACCTTATACTCTTAGGATTTTATGCCTCTCTGCTTCCAGTCTGTGGAGTTTGCCCTTCATTCGCTGCCCTTTTCCATTCCGTGTCCTGATCTGAACTTCTCACTTTACCACACTCCTTTCCTCTTATCCCTGTGGGCCTATCCTCTTTCACTGCCCTCTTCTTGGATAGAGTGGGTGGGGCCTGGAGTCTCCTGTTTACTTCTTTGGGAATAGGTCAATTCTCTACTACTGGGGAGAGTGAGGAGAGTTAGCGAGAGATTATGAAGAGATTTGTGCAAGACTAAGAATAAAGATGAATTTACCAACAGTTATCTCCATCTGGAGTAACAGGATGGCCTGTCCTCAGGACCTTGGCCTGCTGTCCAGTAGTTCTTCAGCACCATCTTTGCAGAGAATTTGGGAATATGTTTGTATTCTGAAACCAGTGCAGAGTCTCGAAATGGTATATCTTGGCCTGAGAGCAAGTTTTGATCTAAAGTAGTGGTAGAGGAAGTTTTAATGTCTGTCTCATGTTCAGGTTCAATAAAACCTTTGATCCTCAGTGTCCTCTCTTGTAATGACGCCAAGGATGAGGTGATTCAGTGCGTGGGACTGCCATTGCCACCTTACATTTAGATTTTGAAGTAAGGAGAGCCTTTTCCTTAGCTTTTTTTTTTTTTTTTTTTTATTTTTTTTTAAAGAAATTGCTCTGTTGAGTTGTAGTTTTTCAAAAACCATCTCTTACCTCTGCACTACCTTGATTTTGTTCATTCACTGCACCTGCATTTCCATCTTAGGTACAGGAAGAAGGAATGGAATCGGAAGGAAGAAAATTCATTTCAGAGACAAAATAGCTCCCCTCCTCTGTTATAGCTGTTCCCCTGGCAGTACAAACTTTCTGCTTTCAGTGAGTATTAACTTGGACATACTTAGAATAGAATTTTGTTGCTTTTTTTTTTTGTCTTAGGCCTCTGTTAGGACTTTAAAATGTAGGTTTACTTTGTTGACATATATTTTTCTACTTCTATGAGGGGGTCCTAATGTTGATGAAGTTCCTTCCACTTGCTTCTAAAATAATTTAAATATGTGAAGATAATTTATTGTTTATAATCCCATTAGAGTGATGTAGATGGTGGTACAGCATTATACTTGCCCTCTATGTTTTAATACATAAGTCCGGCTCTGCCCTCTTCCCAAATTCTTTTTTTAAGACAAACAAAGATAATAACTCAAGGGTTAATGCAGTTCCTATCAAAGTCAGTTATTGGGTCTCTTCCATGCAGTTATAATCTTCAGAGATTTTTGGAACATTTCGCCCTAAATCTGCTATGGTGATACTGTCATCTTGGAAATTGTTAACAAAGTTCTGGAAAATTTTTTACTACTGTTGTGTCCCTTGAGTTTATTAATAACACTCGTAAGAGAGTTTTTCAGAGTGCTTCACATCTTAATGGAGCCTCACAAACCCTTTGTGAGGGAGGCAGAGAACAAATATTTTCATTTTACAAATGGAAGAACTGAGGCCTAAAACAATCTGTCCCCTTGCCATAGGTCACATTAAGGGAGAGGATCTGAAAACAAAACAACGTTTGACTTCTATATTCATTTTTTCTTAAGTTGAAGTGAAAATGTATAGTCCTGTGCATTTTTCTAAAACTTTTTAAAAAGTAGTTATATGGGTATGTATATTTTTTTCAGAGAAAAATTTCACCTAGCAAGTTTTTTTGGGTATGTGTATGATGTATATGATGAGGTTTCAAAAATATAGAAATGATTATTTGAAATGATTATCAGAATGTTTGTGGGTTTTTCACCTGACTATTTTTAGAATAGTTCCATAGTAGGCCAGAATTACAGTTCAGGTGCAATTTCTCTACTCATATAATACAATAATTAAATTGAATTTTAGTTTAACTCTGTCACAAAGGAAACAATATGTTCTCTTCTTTATAAAGCTTGAATGGAATGGACATCCGGACACTAAGGAAATAAGAGAAGGAAATTCAGAGACCCTATTTTTCTTTGTCTCTTTCCTACCTCACAAATCTGTTTTCTTTGTTATAAGGTCATGCCCCATAAAAAACTGTTTTGAGACTTGTCTTAATAAAGTGAATCTAGATTTTTTTTAATATGGTTATTGTTTGAAAACAAACTACTTTGATGCAGTAGTTCTGTTAATGCTAAGTATATATCAAGATTTCTATAATAGCATATTCAGTAAATTTGGCTTTTTAGTGTAAGCTTAAAAGAAGACCACGGTAGAATAGAACTGTAAACTCTAAGACAACCCAGTATTTTTTGGGGAGTGGGAGGGCATCCACAATGAAAAGAACAGTGGATTATTTGTTAGAAGCCATTGTTTTCAAAAGAGGAAAAGCGTTAAGGTCATTGAAGTAATAATCCCATGTTGTTAATATGATCTTTTAGACTACAAAGTAGTTCTTAATAGAATTTTATTACAAAGTCATTTATTTCTCTAGAAATCGTAAGAACTTAGAGGCATGTGCATTAAGGTCATTGAAGTAATAATCTCATGTTGTTAATATGATCTTTTAGACTACAAAGTAGTTCTTAATAGAATTTTATTACAAAGTCATTTATTTCTCTAGAAATGGTAAGAACTTAGAGGCATATGCATTAAGGTCATTGAAGTAATAATCCCATGTTGTTAATATGATCTTTTAGACTACAAAGTAGTTCTTAATAGAATTTTATTACAAAGTCATTTATTTCTCTAGAAATGGTAAGAACTTAGAGGCATGTCAATTTTAGAAGCAACCCTACATTTATTAGTAGAGGTAATGGTAGTATTGGTAATAGCAGATGCTTTAATAAATAATAGTCACTAGATGCTTTTTATGTCTTAGTCATTGAATACTCACAAATAACCGTACATGGTAGCAGGAGCCCAAGTCCACAGAGATGTGACAGCCTGCGTGAGTTTGCAAAGCCAATATGTGGCAAGTCAGAGTTGGGATTTGAGCCTAGGCTGCAATCCCAGAGCCTAGGCAAATCCCTCAGAAGATGGGAGCTGCTCTAGGAAGCTTGTTGTTTTCAGTGGAATTAGGAGCCTTGGAAGAGATCTCTCCCAGCGAAGGAAGAAGGTCCTCTGTCCAGTCAGCTACTTCAGTCAGGGCATCCTCACATCCTCCCTTCAATACCGGTCTCCATACTTTGTTTATAAATATCAGCAGTTTACAAGACATCATTTGTATTAACTCTTGAAATGATCAGTTGCCATCCAAGCACATAATGCTTCAGTGGGTAGTAGCTCTTAAAGTGCTCCATCACTTGAAAGAAAAAAATTTTTCTCAAATCAGTTGAGAAACTAGATATGGCTTGTTAAAGGAAAGCCTTGAGCAACCTAAAGTTAAATAGCACCTGAGGCAAAGTTCAGGACTTACCAGTTACTGGTGTGTTTTAGCAAAGGAGACAGCTACCAGCGTAAATCAAACCAAGAAGTTAATGAAGGGGATATTTGACCTAATTTTTTAGTGAATTGTCCACACTGGCTATCCATTTTGCTATGAATTAAACCATTCCCAGGTTTAGGCTGAACAGAGTTGACATAAGAGTAGATACTTATAATTTACTTCAGCTGCTGACACTCCAAGGTTAGCACCTCACGATGGAACCGAATGTGCAAAGATTAGATTGTGCTGTAAACATTTTTTTTGTTTAAAAAAAAAAAAAAAAAAAGGCAAACTTAAATGAAATTACTAGGAGATTTGCAGGTAAGATTGTTGGTGTGTATATTATGTGCAAGGCACCGTGTTAGCTGTTGTGAAAGATAAAACACAAATGTGACACGATCTCTGAGACTAAAGGTGAGGATGATTTCATTGCTGGCTAGAATTTAAGTGGCAATGGAACATTGCTCAGCTTACCCCAGAAAGGGAGGAAGAGTTGCCATCTGGCCTTTGTTGAAGACCCTAAGGAATAATATTACATGTCAGGTAAAGGTGTAATTTTCAACACCAAGAACATACTTTATTTGACACTTGATAGGTTAGGAAGTCTAAAGTAAAGAGGTAAAACAGTAATTCCTTTTATTTCCTCCAGCTTTTTGTAGAAGTATGGCTTTGGCTCCATCTGGTGGAAATCCAGTTTTAACTAACTCATCCTCATTGATCTCAAGTGGACAGACAGCAGGAAAATGAGATCATTTCTGCTGGCTCTTAAAGTGGCCCTTGAGTTTACCTTTGAAAGAGTAACTAGCTGAAGGCTTTAGAGGGTCTCGGTGATATATGTGTCTATAAAACAAGGGTTTTTACACCTGACTTCCAGTTATTTTAGATAAACCAGCTTCACAGTAACCATTCAGTTACTTCTACTATGATCAGAGTATAATTGCTGGTAGTTTTTATGAGGTGTTGGGGGAGGGTAAGAAAAATTCCCACACCATTTTAGAAGACATGTTGAGTATATCATTAGGAATATTTGTTTTTTGTTCGTCAGACAATAGGTGAGTCTTGTATTGAAATGCTGTTATCCTGAGGTGTCTTACACTGCGCTCTCAGCCAAGCTATTGGAGAAACAAGTGTCTCTGGCTGTTGTAAGCCAGTCCTGGAAGCAGAGTCTGAGACCACTTCCTTGTGAGATGCCTGCTTTATTCTAATAGGGTTAGAAGAGTCTCTAACCTAAAGAAAGTTTTGATGAAAGTGGTGGATAGTGGTTGATGTTGTAAATAAAAAGTATTTACTACCAGCCTCATGATTTACTTCACATTCTTTACTGTTGTTCACTTAATATTTGCTTTATGCTGACAGATAAGTAAAATATCAGCCCCCTTCGAAATAATTCAGTGGAGGAGGGGAGATGGAGTGAGTAGGTAGGCTAGAGATGAAATAAGATTGCCCGTATGTTGAAAATTGTTAAAGCTGGGTATTGGGTTCATTATACTATTTCACTTTGTTTATGTTTGAAATTTTCCATCGACTTAAATTCATAGAATAAAGTTTTAAAGAAGTGCCTTCTAATATTTTTGGTGCGGAAAGTCTCTAACTCTGCCTTTGGTCACTAATTGAGAGTATTGATTGAATTGTTTGCATGGGATGGCCTCCCAAGAAATGCTTGGGCCTAAGGAGCCACAAGATTTGGGTTGGTTCTGTTGATTTCAAATCATAGTTTGGGAGGCTGGGGGGTAATTGTTAAATGTAATCAGTTGTGATCATCCCACTGCAGATCAGTGATTGTACGAGGTGTGAAGGCAGAATATACAGACTTGACTTCTGCCTTGGCATGGTTTGAAAAACCCTTCTATTGCTCTGTTGTGGATTGTTTCACTGTCAGGTAGTTGATAACATTTGCTAAGGAACACCTGAATTACCACCATCATAATGTTTAGCTTTCCTTCAGGTATACTTTAGTGTAATGAGAATGAGGAAAGATTTTTTTTTTTAACCTTTGTGTTTCATCCCCTCTCCTTGTTTCTTTGAATTTTGGGGCTCTCCAGAGGCAGAGATTCCGGGTCCTGTTAAAACTCCAGCTCTCTAGAGATAGTTCTGCTGCTTCATTCAACATGTGTCCTAAACCCCCTGCCCAAAGTTATGTACAAGATAGAAAGTCAAAAGCTCAGGGGCTAGTGACATCATTGTGAACTAAAATGATAATGTCAGGGTTACTGGTAATTGTTAGGGTGATGCCTGAGATTCTGGCTTTGAACTTAGGTTTTGATTTTTTTTTTTTCTCTGCTCTATTTTTGTTGGCAAGATTCTGTAAACTATTAGGCTTGTTCTTAGTATACCCTTGAATGTAATTTGTTTTTCATCATGCACTTAGGAAAGGGACTGAATCCAATGGCTATTATTGGCAGGCCTTACTCTTCTTCATGGCTTAGTGGGAAAACCCAGGCCTTGGACTCTGATGGATAGATTACAGTCCCAATCCTAACTCTGCCACTGAGTGGCAGTCTGGCTTTTGGCAGGTTGTCTGGCTTATTAATATTAAGCCAGAGGTCCTGCCTCTGTAAAATGATGGTAACATCGTCTGCCTTGCTGAGTGGTTTTGAGGATTCTTTGAAACCCTACTTAGCACCTGTTCAGTGCAAGCAGTACTCTAAGCCCTGATTGAACAGTGAAGTCTTGGCCCTTGGGGAGTTCCATCCTAATGGGAGCGGTCAAGGCCCAAATATTGAGAGCATCTAAGTAAATTGACACTTACTATGCCAGACACTTTATTAAGCACTTTACATTTATTAAAAAAGTCATTTAATTCCAACAACCACATAAGGAAAGTCCTGTAGTTCTTGTGAAGAAACTGAGTCAGAGAGGTAATCCTTAAGCAGTCAGAATTTGAACCCAGGCCATTTGGCTCTGGAGGCAATATTTTCAACCAAGACATTCTGCTCCCTCTCTTAACAGTCTAAATAAGACACGTACATGCTCAGAAACATTCTAGTTTTTGGAGATTTTAATGTATCAAGTGCATAAGCCTTTCTCAAAAAGAAGCCCATGTTTCAAGCGAGACATTGAAGTGTACAAGCTACTATTTCTTGGCAACTGACAACTTTCATCTCACTAAGAATTGCCCCTACATACAAAACTGTGTATTTTGTTATGGATCAGCATATATCAAGAAGGTAAACAAATAGTATTTGATTTTCTTGTATTTCATTCAACTTAAAGTGACAGGTTGTTTTGTAGAAATAATGGCATCGCAAGTGGGTATATAAATATCTAATTTGATTTAAAGGGTTGTAGAATTTACAGCCAAAACTCTATGTTGTAGAGCAATGCCTAAAAAGGCAGTTATGTGCTGTGTGTTCAAATCATAGAGAAAATTTTAGGTAGGATAATACATATATAATTGAGGGAGAGGGCTAAAACTAGCCTGTCATGACGAGGAAAACAGTATACTTTTTGAAGTCAACAGAATTTTACAAACTTTACAATCGAATTTTACAATCAACTTTGAAATAATGGATCTAGATCTGATTCTGTTGATTATTGACACAGCAGAGAAAGGATTTTGGTAATGTTATAGCTATACATTTTTACCTTAGGCTTTTTAAGAAAAAAATTTTAGTAAAGATCCTTCCTCTCCTTCACATCATCGGATATGGGACACTGGTTTCCTGGCCCATCTGATGCCGCATTTTGTTAAACTGAGTTGCTCTGCATATGTCTGCTTTGCTAGGACAGAAATGGCTACCTCACAAAAGGACTGTGAAGCTTGGGTCATTTGTGTGAATAAAGGTTTCTACTAGGTTGTAGCATATCTTGAACGAGGTCTTGAAAAGATAGATGTATAGATATTAGAGTGATTTCAGAGAACCAAAGAAAATGAGTAAGGCATTGGAGAATGAGAGCAGTGACGGCAGGAAGGTGAGAGCTTTATGTTAGAAGGTGTGCTCTTTTCAGAATGGCAGCTAACTCCTTTTCATCTTCAGTAAGATCTGGGGCTGAAATTACAGAGATTTAGGTTAGCGATGAGGAAAATACAGAAAGAATGTGTTTAACAAGGAAAACGTAAAAGTTCTTCTGGGGTCCTTTAAAAATAGAGCAGTTCAATTTAGAGCCTCTAAAAGGGTAGAGAAAGCAACCTGATGAAGAGTCTGACAGGTCAGGTGGACTCTTCTAGTCAGTCTTGAAATGTCCTCATCAAGCTTTACAACGGCTGCCATTCCACCCTGTGTTCTGCCTGAGAGTCTTGGGCAAGAGAGAACGGTATTACCTGCCTCCATCCATGGTGATCATAGCTTTATGGAAAATAAATTATTCCCCTTTGGGAAAAGGTTGGGAGTTCTGCTCTGGAACTCAGGATCTCCTCTATCCCTGTTGGTCTGTGCCCCTTTGTGACCATGTGACCTGGATGAGCAAGAGAACTGATGACTTTTATCTCTCCATATAGACTCTTTGATTTTTGTTTTCTCCTTTTAACCAACCATTTGAATCAATGCTTACCTATTCATTCTCTTTTTGGTTAGGGTTCTGTAGCATTCCAGACCTCGAGCACTGAATCAGGATGGGAAAAAGACGTTGTGTTCCTCCACTCGAGCCCAAGTTGGCAGCAGGCTGTTGTGGGGTCAAGAAGCCCAAGTTATCTGGAAGTGGAACGCACACTCACGGGAACCAGTCCACAACTGTCCCCGGCTCTAGTTCAGGACCTCTTCAAAACCACCAGCATGTGGATGGCAGCAGTGGTCGGGAGAATGTGTCGGACTTAACTCTGGGACCTGGAAACTCTCCCATTACACGAATGAATCCCGCATCGGGAGCGCTGAGCCCTCTCCCCCGACCCAATGGAACTGCCAACACCACCAAGAATCTGGTGGTGACTGCAGAGATGTGCTGCTACTGCTTCGACGTTCTCTACTGTCACCTCTATGGCTTCCCACAGCCACGACTTCCTAGATTCACCAATGACCCCTAGTGAGTAAATCCTTCAGGACGGGAGAGTGAGAAAGGCATGATGGCATCGTTCCAGGGTCATTCTCCTCAGAGAGAGTGCTCCTTGTAAAAGCTTTAATGTGATTTGGGCAAAAGGTAATGGGAGTAGGATGATGAGAAATGTCCAACAATATCTAGAACGTTCACTGGATTCAGTAATGGAAGGGGGGGGTTAGGTAATATTTGGAGGAGGTATAGGCTTGTGGTTAATTTTCTAGAAATTAAGAAAATTTTATCTTCGGCTCTTCTCTTGGTTTGTATGGGCATGAATAGGTCATTTAACCTCTCAAGTGTGGAGGTTACACCACCATCACACCATTGTAGACCCCAACAGTGTTGATGTCCAAGTGAATTGGGAGTTTTGAGGGCTAGGCTGGAGACTAAGAGCTTATTTAGTGGGAGCTGTGATGCTCTTAACAAGGGTGTTTTCACTTTGATCCTCAGCAGACCCGTGGTAATCCCCTAGGGCCACTGGCTGCCCATCAGAAATGTCAGAATATGCCTTACTGTTTTTAGTTCAAGACTTTGTTGTTTGTCCCAAGCCCTCTCACGTGTCAGTGATATAAACAGGGAACATACATAAAGCATAAAGTAAAGAAACTCATGCCAGTGTTTGCTTCTTTCTCAGAATTGGAGGAAACTTAGAGCTCACTTTAAAGCGCACTGCTGCTTTTTGATTTTCGTTTTTAGGAATGCTTTTGGAGCACTCGTTGACCTAAGATTATTTATTCCCTAGCTGTTAATGCCACACTGGGGCATCGCATAGTCCCACTGGGCAGGGAATGGAGGGGCATGAAGGAAAAGTCTTTGCTCTTGAGAGACTTGTTGCATTGGCATATCACACCCACAAAGCTAAATAACGTGTGTGGCACACTGGACAGAAGTAGAGGGGAGGTTACTCCTGTGTGATTATGTCAGGAGGAAATGTAGAGAAAATGTGCTAACTTTTCAGGGAAGTGTTGCCATGGGATACCATGGTCAGAAGAATCCTGACTGAGCAGATGGAGATTCTGAGCCTTGGTTGGAGTAGGATCAGGTGTGTCCCATAAAGGGAGAGGGACACAGGTTTGGAAGAGTGGGTGGTGGCCACAGCATTATCGGGAATGGGCTATATTTCCATCCTGCAGACAGTGGAATTCTTGAAGGGTTTTTAAGTAGGTGTTGAGACAGTAACTTTGGCTGGCGCTGTTCAGGTGTTTTGGTGCAAGGAAATGATAGGTGGGAGATCTGCTTTGTAACAATGATCCAAGAAGTACCTTTATCAATTAAGGTGCTTTTTAGAAGTGTTTAGCTCAGGGATCTAAGAGATAAGGACATAGGAGTATGGAGGAATCTCAGGAAGAGAGAACAGACTTGTAACCTAAAAAATCTGTCACTATCAATCTGATGTAGCCTAATGAAGCATTATTTTGGCATAGAAACAAAGTGGCAGCATCTGCTAATAAGCAGCTCTCTTCAGTAGACGTTGTTTTTCTTTTTTGAACATTTATGAGCAGAAGGTATTTGAAGTTGCCAGGGGCAGAAATAATTAGGGGGAAAATGTGAGATTGTAGGGAATGCTTGCAGATAAGGAAGAGAAGGGTATACAGGCTCAATGTGTCTTCCTGAAGGATGGAACTAGGAAACTTGGACATTCAAAATGGAATAAAGAAGAAGAGAAAGATATGGAGAAATAAAAGGAAAAGTTCTGGGCAGAGGAGGAATATAGCACATACATGTGGTGCCTAAGCTTGTCAGTAAGGCACATAGGCAAGGCTACCCTGAGAGCCTTTCTTCATGCTGCCTTGTTGAGCTGTCCTCTCCATTTCCCTCCAGAGACTCCACCACTCCCCAAAAGGTACCTGGCAATTCAGAAAATCTTTTTGGGGAATAACGGAAATGAAAAGGAAAAAAGCCAAGCTTTTGTTCTTATCCATGGTTGATTTGGGGCTAGAGCGTGCTTTGTGTTTTGCTTTTTAGTCCGCTCTTTGTGACATGGAAGACAGGGCGGGACAAGCGGCTTCGTGGCTGCATTGGGACCTTCTCAGCCATGAATCTTCATTCAGGACTCAGGGAATACACGTTAACCAGGTAATTAAACCAAGCATAAGGTCTATATATAAATTGCCAATCGAATTTATCTACAGAATTGAAAACAGCTGCCTGACTTTGGCTCTTCTAAGTGATAAAGAATGAGTGTTCTCTTTTTGGTGATCGGGAAATGTGGGGGCTTTAATGTGGTGAGTCACTTATCAGTTCAGCTACAGACAGTTAATATCAAGTTTTTTAGCACATTAGTATTGACGGATAATAGATGTTCTCTGCATAGCTCAAGGATCATAAATATTTGGGCATATGATGTTGACTCCTAATTACTCCAGAGAGCCCCACTTACGTTTTCTTTCCCCTTCCAGTGCACTTAAGGACAGCCGATTTCCCCCACTGACCCGAGAGGAGCTGCCTAAACTTTCCTGCTCTGTCTCCCTCCTTACTAACTTTGAGGATGCCAGTGATTACCTGGACTGGGAGGTGAGAACAGCTGCATTTGGAACTCTGCGTCTCTCGTTGCATTTGGGTTCGGGTTAGTACATGGTAATGTATCTCCTTCATTGAGAGGGCATAAGAATGTGAAAGCTGAGTTTGGAAGCAGTTGTGGGCAACATAGGTGACAGAAAAGGTGCTGCAATATTATAAGCAGAAAATTGTGAAGGCTTTTTTTCCATTTTTTCTCAGTCCACTCTGGTCTACATCCTTCTTCCATGTCCAATAAATAATAGGATAAAGCAGAATATTCTAGATCCCTCTTGGTAAGCCCTTGAGTAAAAGTTGTTACTTAGAGTCATTTGTGAAGGGTTGTAAACCCAGATCAAACCCATGGCATGTTCATTTAATGGAATAGATTAAAGGTGGAATATTCAAGTTATCAGATGAACTGTTAAAAGAATTTATATAACCTTCATACTCTCTGAACTGGCGACATGTCGAATCACACCTTCCCTCAAGCTAAAGTTTCTTTGGCTTCTATACCTGAGAGAGAGTGTTAGTCGTGGAAAGCAAAAGGTTCTCCTTTTCTCAGACCTGGGTCAAGCTGGTCAGGGTACAATATCAGTTTATATGTGGATGGCTTAAGTTCCCTTAGAATGAGTAAATGCCATTTATTTGGTTGTGTTTTTCTGTAGGTAGGGGTCCATGGGATTCGAATTGAATTCATCAATGAAAAAGGCGTCAAACGTACAGCCACATATTTACCTGAGGTTGCTAAGGAACAAGGTGAGTTTGACAAATGGAATTGCAGTGAACTATACTGTTCACAGTGTTGCCAGTTAAAGAAAAGGAAAAGGAGTGTGTTGTCTTTCAGCCCAAAGGCAACTAAGAATGAGTGCCTTTCTTCTTCTTAATACCTATCAGATTCTTATTCAATGATAAACTTCCCCAAAAGATGCAGAAGCTGGGGGGAAAAAAGGGTTAAAGATTTCTCTTACCTGCTTGTTTCACTTACTTTCAGTGAATAGTTTTATTTCTTGGCCCCCAAAACTACAGTGATAATTGTAGCAAAATTCCACCAGTTTACTTGACAATATTATGGAGTTCATTGTAAAGGAAAGTTGCCCATATCAATGGGTTTTGAACTTTTGGTCATGAATTATTAAACAGTGTTATATTTGAGAAAAGGCGAAACATAATTTCTCCTGTTTTTTAAAGAACTCTGTAGTTTAGAATGCTACATTAAAGGTAAGAAATGGGTCAAGCAGATTTTCTCTTTAAAAGAATATTTAAAAGAATACCTTTAAATGTTGCTTTTGCGTTTAACCCGATTTTTGTCTTTCTTGGAATTAGTCTTTTTTAAATTAATATGTGGAACACAGTATTTTTGGCGTGTGAACGTAGAATAAAGAGTAAAGTCCAGTTCAATATGTCAGCGAACTAATTACGTGGAGAGCTGCCTTATTGGTTTCCATCGTGGTTGTGCTTAAACCTTTTCAAAAGCAGTGTGGATGTAACATAAAAAGGAAGTCTTTTATCCATCTCTTTGAGATTACAAAGGTAACATTTCTGTGCAGGGTGGCACACCATAAGTATTTTCTAATACTGAAATGTTACAATAACTTAGGTAATCAGATTACTTTTGCTATTTGAAAATTGGTTAGGAAAATTTAAAAATTGGCACATACTGTAGTAATTTAGGGGCTTTTCTTTGGTTTTCAATATGATAATATTAGGTTTTATCTGTTAAAAATGCAAAAACAGCAGAACTATATGTGTGAACAACTTTCCCATCCTTCCTAAAGGAATAGCTTCATTCCCTACTATTATTTCTCTGTAATAGGACACAAGACTCCTAGAAATAATCAAAATGAAGAAAGGTCACACAAAGGAATGCAAGCTGCAGAATTTGAATTTTCTCTTCCCACAGACCAGCCCTGGTTAACGGCACTAGGCCAATAGGCCAGTCTAAGTTGGGACTGTGCTTGTTCTAGATTCTTATACTGGGATCACATCTGATAAGAAAGATGCAGAAGCAGGGGTGCTCAGGGACACAGCCATTATGGTGTGTCAGGCCATAATCTCATGTCTTCAAGATTTTCCTTGGACTTTCAGTAAGACTGACAACTCAGCACCCAGGGCTTCCTCTGCCCCTCCCTAACAGATTTAGCTACTTCTCTCACCATGTTAGAGTGTGTCCCACTATGTCATTGTACACTGACCTCAGTGTGTGTCTCTTCTCCTCAGACTGGGATCAGATCCAGACAATAGACTCCTTGCTCAGGAAAGGTGGCTTTAAGGCTCCGATTACCAGTGAATTCAGAAAAACGATCAAACTCACTAGGTAAGCCACTGTCTCATTTTCCTTGTCATTTTAATTTAGTCGGGGTTGGATGGAGGATACTTCCAATGCAAAGGGGAAGAAAAAAAATTACTACTGTTTCTAAACCACAGAAGTATGATGAGGTCGAGGCTCTGAGGAGACAATGGCAGCAAAGGCAGACTCCTCAGCATCCTGAGTGTCTTAACAGCTGAGCTGATAGCAGAGTAGGAGCAGGGCTTAGGCCACTAAGCAAGTCATGGGTGTCTGTGCTAGACTTGCTTGTTGGGAAGCTAAGGGGCAAGATTGAAGTCAGGAAAGAAGGCTCTCAGTGCAGAAGGCCAGAGTCAGTTGAAGCCACATGACATCAGGTGGCAGAGATACAAGTGGCATGTTAAAGGAATAGTCAGAAAATGCTTTTTAAAAAGAGTTACAAGGTAATACCTCTGCCTGTTTGGGGTGAATGCTTTGGGGAGGTTGCCTAGTGTGGTAGAATGCACATGGATTTGGGGTCTGAAACCCAGCTCCACCACCTTGCTGCATGACCTGGGTCAGTTATTCTGCCTCTCTGAGTGGAAAAAAAAATTTTCTTGTCTGTAAGAAATGAATGATAATGCCTTGGGGTTTTTGTAGGATGTGGTATGTTAATGTATAAGGAATTTCTAGACCAGGGTCAGGCAGTATTTTAGGTGGTCGGTAAACGTCAGTTCTCTTCCCATCCCTACTGAAATCAGAAACACTGAGAGGTTTAGTTTCTGTGGGCTTTTGTGGGCCTCTGGCCCCCTCATCTGTAAAATGCTGAATAATCATATAGTAACGTCACAGGTTTATTTGGAAGGTAACCCAGTGTTTTTGAAATGCTTTGGATTCCAAAAAATAATCTTCAAATACAAAGCATTATTATTATTATTATTATTATAATTTATTTGAACAGCCATTTCCCTGTCAAAATTCAGGAATAATCACCTTGCAGTGGAGGAGTGATTACAGTGGGAAAGAGATGGCTCTGGGTAAGGATTGTCACACCCAGCTCCTGTGGTCTGTAGTAGGCTCCATAGGTTTGTAACACCACATGCTTTGCATCGACTTGTGGCTCTTTCCAGAGCAAAGCCAAAGTGCTATGAATTCTGTTTCGATGACCCTGTGATACAATATGGCATATTCATCCAGGAATTAAGACCCATCCTATGTAGTCCCAGGATCCTTTAACCTGCTTCATGAGAATTTGAGCCAGAATTAGGTATCTGTGCCCTTTTGGTTATAAATAACTTGTTTATAGCTTTTTGCAAATTGAGGTTGTATTGCATTTCTGTCAATTTATCACATTTTAACCTGAAAGTAGTTACGCAGTTTACCCTGGACATTGGAG
>NW_006436637.1:500726-530267 GCF_000325575.1 Pteropus alecto | reverse complement strand
CTGCTACCCATGTAATTTGACCTTGAAATTCTTCATCCAGACCCCAGTAGCAGATGGCTTAAGAGCAGCCTGATGATAAGCATATGTAGTGTTTAAAGGTGGGATGTGCAGAAAATACATTCTCAGGGGTGATTGTGATTGTGCTTTTTCATCTTGTTCATTTGTAATAACAACATTGTTTCCTTGTGCTGTCTTTCATTTTCTGTAAGTAAGGTTGTTCTTGTTCTTCCATTTTATTCTTTCAAAAATGTGGAATAAGCTTTTGGTTTTCTCTGCTGAGTGACTTTACTAAATGAAGTGTTTGGAGTTTCTAATACTCTTCCCTGTTTCCTTACACAGGTACCGAAGTGAGAAGGTGACAATCAGTTATGCAGAATATATTGCTTCTCGACAACACTGTTTCCAGAATGGCACTCTTCATGCCCCGCCCCTCTACAATCATTACTCCTGACACACGGCTGCATGACCAGTCTCACCCCCCTGTGGCCACCAATGGCTATGACATCATTGGAGCAGATGCCTCCTCTTCCTGGTCCAGTTACTTCTATTACTGCACCATTTTATGATGCTAGCTTCCGTTGCCAAGTCTGCCTCCAGCTGACTTGAGGGGTGGGGGGGCACGGGGTTATACTGAATGAAACAGAACTTGAGGTGCCCAAGCCTTATCTCAGCCTTTCCTCGTCATGGGGTTCCGTTGGATTGGGGCTCCTCCATGACTGGTGAGAATTACTGTGTGAGTGCAGAAGACCTTTGGCATGCAGGTGTCACTGGTGATTTGCTGCCTGTGTGTTGGCCACACAGTGGAAGCTGGAATTGATGATTCCTGAAGGCTTACCCCACATACACCTCTGCAGCCTCCCCAGATCAAGTAGGTGTATTCCCCTGGCAGTCTGGGCAACGGAGACCAACAAGAAACATTTTTAGGTTGTTTTAAATTCCTTTTTTTAAACTTCCAGTTTATTGCATACCAAGAATTGATTACAACCTCCATGTTTCATAAGTGGACGCCATGTCAGGGGTGAACATGGGCACCGTGAGTCCTCTGAGGCTCCTGGACAGAGACCCACATCAAGACCGAAAGCCCTTTGGATGGCGTTGCAGATCTCATTGCTCAATTAGCTTTGACGGTTTTAATTCTCATTTCACTGTCAGTTGGATTTTTTGGCACTCTTCTTACATTGAGTCTCCTGGTATTGAACAGAGCTCTGTGGTGTAACCTGCTGAGGAATGAACTGGGATGTCCACAGGAGGTCCTGATGCCATCACTGCATGCAGTGTGAAAGGAGAGACCTCTTCCTTACCACCCGGCTACCTCACTCCTCTACTGGTAGCAGTGCCTATAGCTGGATCTAGGATCTCAGAAGACAGATGTTCGTGCAAGCACCTGGGCTGGGCTTTAAAAAGACATTGCCATAGAGAATTCAGGGTCTTCAAGCTGTTTTTCTTTTCAGGCATACATCCTAAGGGACCTTTAAGCAGAGGAGTTCCCTTTTTCTAGTTTGCCTATAAAGTGGGAAAACAGTTGATGATTCAGTCCTTTACAGGACTTTAGAACAAAGCGGTGTAAGTAATCAAGGTGAATCTTTATCTTGCCTAATATGCTGGGACTCTTCACCCCGCCAGGGCAAAGTTCCAAATAGCTCATGTTATTCTAGGTCATTCAGACTTTCATGTGGCATATTTCCCCTTCTCATGGTCGCTGACTCCAAACAGCTGTCAGCAAGTGTCTCCTCCCTCTTGCCTTTTCTTCACTCATTTGGTGGCAAAGTTCATAACAGTTGGGGACTTGGAAGATGCTTTGGAAACACTGTCACAGACGCACTGCTGAAAGTATTAACAGGAAGAGGTGGCCAGTTGGAAGAAAAGATCCTAAGGGTGATATACTGGTTTTCAACAACATGCTTAGAGAACTCAAAGTGGATTGGGTGTCAATCTGGTGAATGCAATGTTTTGATTTAATTTATTTTTAAAAGTTTATGTGGTGATAGTGTGGCTTTCTAGAGTGGGCAAATATTCAAGTCAAAAGATCTTTTGAGTTTTCTGCCAAGAATGGAGGGTGAAGCAGAGACACAGTCTAAGAAATGGCACATGTGCTGTTATAGGCACTGCTGTCTTGTTTCTTGGACGAGATGTCTAAGGGTGAGCAGATTTGCATGGCACCATCCTCTGTTCATGAGGATGTGGAATGTGGAAGGGAAATACGGGGCTGACATTCGGATGCCCAGGCCAGGCTGCATCACTCCATCTTATTTTGTGCTGCATTCTCACATCCTGCCACTTTTCCCTTGCAAAGTTAATGAGAAAAGCTATTGAAGATGAAGGGATTATTTCATGATTTCCTGCTGCTGAGAATAATGTCTTGTTACAAACGTGACGACAGTTACTCTTAGGTGCCATGGATTGATGTCAGGGTGGTCAGCTCTGGAAAACCACCCACCTTTAATTTGTACAACAGTATTGATACATAGGGCTACTCTCATTACTGTTCAAGTGTTCTATGTTAAAAGTTGTGTTTAATTTCTAAAGATTAAAAACAGCAAAAAAAATGGTGCTAAACTTTCACCCCTGAGCACGCTCAGTGAGACTGGTCATACAAGCATTTACAGTGCCATGCTCTTCAAGCCTATTTTTTCTTGTAGAAATGTTGCCCTGTTTGTCTTCCCCAATGTATAGTATGTTTTTTATTTTATTTTATTGAGGGTGGGATAGGATACCTGCCATTTAAGAAAATGAACAGGAAAATTAAAACCCATAAAATGGGGGGAAATAATCAGTGCACAAGAATTGGGCTGGTTGAGCCCGGCACCACACTGAAGTGGGCTCAGTGGTTTTGGAGTGAAGAAGCCTTACTCCCTGCACATTCCCTCATGCTCCCATATAAGTCCAGCAGTGGAGATGTTCATGGTCCTCTTGTCACGGGGACTCAGGAATCGACCAAGGAAAGTTATTTGCCTTGGTTGTGTAAGAAGTGGCACTGTTAGTGTCCATCCTAAATGGGTCTAGTCAGGAAGCAGTCAAATTGTATAGTCATGGTCACCTCGTGAAGATGTGTGGCGGGTGGCTCTCAGGAAAAATACTGTCTGGATCATGCGTGTGGCAGCTTTGCATAAGGAGATGACGGCTCCGAACTGGAACTGAACTTCCTTCCACGCACTTGACCAATGCAGTGATGAGGGTGGCCAGTAAATCTGTGAGTGGCAGGTTTAAAGAGAGGGAATGTTTTCTGGTTGGTGTTCTTTGTCTTTGGGCTGCTCAAGCTGAACAGTAGGTGACCACTGTTTTCAAGGGGCCAGCCCAATTTGGCTGGTTTGGTTCAGAGTTTGTTTCATCCCTAGCTGTGAGTGCCTTTTGGTCTGGAAAGTTGGCTTGTCTCATAATTACCACAGCTAGGACATTCTCTGTAATTATGAATTGTCCTTGTTTTACATTAACTAAAAGAGAATGTCTTTGATCACTAGAATTTGTTGGTGTTGGATTGTTTCCACTGTGAGGTTCTTAATCTTTTTCACTTCATAATATTAAAGCAACTCATGTTAGAGACCCTTTCAACATGAAAGGTTTGTAGTTGAGACATAACGTATATTTTATTGTTCATAATAAAAATCATCTATACAAAAGTCCCAAGTGTTAATTTTAATATTTGCACAAGATCTGTTTTCCATGATGTGTTAATACCTACAATTTCACTAACTGTTGGTGTTATTTTCTTTTGAGATTCTGGAGCCTAAGGAGCTTGTGTTTTTGTTTGTTCGTTTATTTTATTCTTCCCTGAAGCAAGAGACTTTGTATGGCCTTCAGTGCAAAGACTTCAGACCAATTCTTCATATATTACACTTGGTTGCCTCTTGGCTATATAACTTCTGAGTGCAAATCATTGAACTCTTTAACGAAGTATTGTAGAGAATAAATCATAATGGGTAAACAATGTTCTTTGTCCTGCCTTTTTTTTTTGGAATAGTGGTATCTGTCATCTTATTTTTGAAGACAGCCCACTGGACTCTTCATGTTTTGTGTGGTGTTCATGATCTCCAATAACCTTGCACTTGTATATTTGTAGTTGGTAGCAATGCCACTGGTTTTTAGAGCCAAGTTTCCTAAACCAGCTTCATGAACTCTTTAAAATTTGGACTTTTCTAGGAAGAAGGTTCATAGATCTCAGCTTTTCCAATGAAATTGGTCTTGCCCCAAAAGCTACAAACTAAAGAGAGAAGAAATGCTCAAATTTAAGATACTTGATGGCATTAATCCAACCAAACAAAGACTCTGGGACATTGGTGTGTTCTGACCTCAAAGAAAATGTTTATTGCTTTTGGGTGGCCCAGAAAGATGAGATGTGTTTGAAGAAAATGACAAGTAGTTTTTTAAACAAACATATTCTGGGATTGTCTTCAGTTTAAATTTTTATTCACAAGGATGTAATTTCTTAAGATACCAAGTTCTGAGGCCCTTACACTTGGCAGAACTCAAGCATATGGCCACAGATATACATGGCTTTCAGGGCTAGATGATAACTTTGGAAATTAACTATAAAAACTGGTTAAGCATACACTTCGGTGGTAATGGATGTGTAAGAGGAATTTTCTTAAAGAGAAATTAAGGTTCTAGAGTTTACTATCCCATGTTACCTGGTAATACCATCTGTTAGCATAGAATTCATACTACTGTTGGCAGGGGGTGGTAGTGGTGATACACTGTAACAAAATTTGCCATATTAACCATCCCTATATGAAATGTGAACTAAGCCATCAGGATAGAGATCAGTGATGCTAATTCCTGTGGGAGTGGGGGTGAAGAAGGTGCTGTAAAGCTGCTTCCAGATCAATCTGGATTGAATATCTGGCTTTGAAATACTATTCACTGAGCTGGTTGAAGGACTTGACTCTAAACCAATACTGTACAAAGAATCCACAGTAGCTTCCTGAAGAAAGTAAAGCAAGTCCTGTCTTTTCTGAGTCCTTATTCTAAAATGAAGCTCTGACAAGGATTCTAGGGTCTCCCTCTTCTTGTTGCTTGTTTGATCTATTTCTATGTAGATTCTGTATGCTACAGCAAACTGAAAAACAAGTGACCCTTCCAGTTTCAAAACTTAGCTATTGATGGTGGACAGGGGGAAAATGAGAGAGGTCTCAAGCTCACCAAGTCAGTCACTCAAGTTCCTGTTGCCAGTCAAACCCCAACACCCTACCCCCAGTATGGCCATTCTGGTCCTCAACCAAAGAAGTAACCCAGGGTGCTGACATTTGAACCTTCATAGGCTGGTAGTCTGATAGGCTTGAGCTTAAATCTTGGTCCTGCCACTTACGAGCCAGACAGGTAGTTATTACTCTGAGCTGAATTTCCTGCTTTGTGACAGGGCTGAATCTCCTAGGCAGCATGGTGAAAATGCTTTGCCCAGGCCCCAGCACATGTTGCAATGGCTGGATGGCTGTGACTATCTAGACTGTCATCAAGTGCTAGGTGTAGATGGGAACAACTGGGCCAGTGTGAACCCTCCAGAACCCTAAGCTACTCTGGGCACAGAAAAGAGATGGCATAATTGGTGTGCTCAGCCCCTCAAGTCAGGACAGGTTTCCTAAAAGAGGTGCGTGCTGAAGTAAGCTCAGCTTGATCTCAAGAAAGGAGGGCTTGTCAGAATCAGAGTAACATCACAGCACAATAGGGTGGATGAGCCCTCTCATGGCTCACTGCCTCATCACATTAGCATAGGCAGACAAGACTTAAAATCCAAGTCCAGGACTCCCAGGACAGCCTTCTGAAGGCTTTTGTACCCGAAGCTAAGGTTTGTTTGCAGAATCTCACACACACACACACACCCCCATATACCCCATTCCTTTGTATCTCTAGAGACTATTAATAGGAAAAGGGAGAAAGTTACATATTTATCCCTTTGGTTTTATAGCACTTACCAGCAGATTCTAGCAGGTGGTGCCAAAGACTTTTAATTTGAGAGAATAGCTTAAATTGGAGATTCTGTACATTAACTTTGAGTATGTGGAAAACTGGGAAACATGTCATCATTCTATTTTAGAGGCAAAACACCTGGGTCCAGGTAGAAAACATGAGTGATTCAGCCTACTAGGGATTCTTTGAGAAGCACTCAAAAAGGTTATAAAAGGTAGAAATTCTTTTGACTGAAAAATGATATAGCAACATTAATGAAAAATATAGCAAACGTTCTGTGTTTGTATAAGGTCTACGTAATTATTGTGACATTTAAGGAAGTTGAAATATGAATTTACCTTAAAGAGTGAATATTCTGCTTATGTACCCGACAATTTTGTTCATGTTACCCCTCTCCCATCTCTGACTACATATGAAGAAGCAGATTCCATGCTAGCCCCTGCGCCTCTGAACCTCTTGTGACTCACCACCAACCAGAAGTGACCTCTTTCTATATTTTTCTATAGCACTTTCTTTGGACTTTCTCTCATACCACTTGGCATTTCTGTCTTTTATTATGGAAAATAGGTCTAGATCTTGCATCAACTACTTTCGGTGAGCTCCCAGTGTGGACAGGTCAACGACTGACTCTTTTTAATCCCAGAGCATTACACATAAGTGTTCACATTGGTTTCCTGAATGAAAATGTTGTGGACAAACCAACTTGTGAAATATCACCGAATGTATTATTTGTTATTCTCCTTTCTTCTCTATTCACCTATTGTCTACTGCTGTGTGTGCAGGAGATACCAAGTGTTGGATATCCAGCTAGCCCTTAGGCCAGCACACGGTAAGGTCCAGTAAGTAGCAGGTGCTCTTTAAAGGCCTGTTAGATAGATAGATGGAAGAAAGAGGTCTACACTGAGTTCCAAGGCCATTTCCACACCCAGATTCCTTCCTCATTAGTACATCTGTCCATAGTTCTAATGAACTGTGTAGGAAAGTACTTTGAAACAGTAATAAACTCTGCCAGTACTATATAACATACTATTATTTTACCTGTGGACCAAACAGGGGCCGCATACTAAACCTGACAAGCTCAAGAGAGGCTGGCATGGTGGACCTTACAAACCCGAGAGACCAAAAGTAACCACACAGGATGGTCTAAACATAACACTTCCTAACTCAAAGCAGGTCATGGTGGGTAGTCACATCCTACGCCTGTAGCTTAACAAAGGTCAGTCTTTACTTTTGAAATTGTCCAGTCTTTGTGCATCTAAGATAACATATCTTTGAAATAGCAGAGTAATTTTCTTTTCCAGACCCCTCAAAGGCACTACCAAGGGCACTAGAGCACGAAACCACATTGTTACCACATGGTATGCCCATATACCATATATACTATAAATGTTCACTATCCCAAACCAAGTAATGTAAAAGAAGTATGCTTCTGTTTTGCTTGTTATTCAATCCCAGAGATTTCTCCACTTTGCTTTCCTCTCATTCTCTTAATCTACCACCAATGGATTTCATGTAACCCCTTATTTCTATTCTTTTGATTCTAATGTATTAAGTAAGCTGTAAAACTGCCATTCTCTGGAGCATTTTCTCAATTTGTTGAGATTCTCCTTTCTGGAAATTGTCTGACTCAAATAAACTTTTTTTAATATGAGCACCTGAACCCATTATACAGTACAATTCATACATGATATAAGGTGACAGCTGCTAGCAGATTACATTGGCATTCCTTTAGAGAAGATAATTGCTCAACAGAAGTCTATCTGAATCAATTAATCAATCCAAATCAATTAATTGAGCCACAGCTCAGCTATAATGCTGTGACATTCTGACACCAGGAAAAAGGAACTACTTGAGCATTCTGTGCCATATCTTTGCCCATGCAGTTTTACATTGCTGAGTTTATCAAGGTCATTAGGTTCTTGACAGTAATCTTATCCAACACCCTTGGCCTCCCGCAATGGATTTGAGAAAAGTTGGCTCTTTCACTCTCATTTTTGCCTGATAGAGTGGGTGTTAGTGGGTGTAGTGAAATTAAAAATACATGTATTTCTGTGATATGAAATTAATTGAATAAGGGTATAGTAATTCATGAAAAGTATAAAATCTACTGCTGTGATTATGACCTTGGGGAATTAGGATATATTAATTAGCTATGAAAGCTGCCTTAAGAGTCTCAGAAAAATGGGATTTGAAAATGTATATAGGAATAAAGAAATATTTTAGAGATGATGGTAGGGAATTACAGTAAAGGACGTAGACCTGAGTCTTCATAAATCATATGTGTCTAACCATTGAGCTGTACACCTGAAACTAATATAAAATTTAAAAAATAAATAAAAAGACACTGGATCTGAAAATAACATAAAAGAGAAGAAAAATCCATTGAACTAGAAATCAAATAAATTCATAAGACTTTTTCTTAGGTTGGATGTTTTTTCACCAGCATACTCAATACATTTCCTCTGGAAATACACAAAGCAAAATAATTTTGTAAAAATTATATTTATAAAACAAAGGAATACAAGGTACATATTCTTGTCTGGTAATATCTTAACTCATTTTTTAATGTGATACCAAAACATTGTCCCCTACTGAGCCAAGTAGTACACTATGATTTACTTTATAACCATCTGCTTTCCCTGAAATTGAAAATAGCATCAGTTTTTCTTTTTAGGCGAGGTAACCCTTGGTTGGCCTCACAGATTGCAAGGACCCTGTCAGTTTATAATCCCTTATTTTTTATTTTTTACACCTACAGGACCTGGTCTTCCTAGGTGGTCCCCCATCCAAGTACTAACCAGGCCCGACCCTGCTTAGCTTCCGAGATCAAACGGATCGGGCTTGTTCAGGGTGGCGTGGCCTTAGATGTATCAGCTTTTCATTTGCTTACTTTTCTATGTATCATCCAAATGTTCCAACAGATGTGTTAAAGGCCTCCAATATCACTGTCCACGTGCTCAGTAGGTTCAGAATAATACACTACAAATCAATCAAAGTTTTTAAATGCTTAAGGCATTGGAAGAAATTCCACAGTGTTTTCGGAGTTACCTACCCATCAAGGGGAGTTCCCTGGTTTCTGTATCTCACCTGGTTCTTTCCTCCACCCTAGGATCAGGTGTCCTTATCCACAGTTCACAGGTGAGAAGGCTGAGGCTCAGAAAAGCCAAGTTACTGGCCCCAGGATTCGTGGCAAAGGGAGTAGTGGGGAAGAGCACGATTTCTCCCTAGCTGGTCGCAGCCTTCTCAGCCCGCTACAACGCTAGGCCCCGCCTACCCCGACGCTAGGCCCTTTCCCGAGAAGCATGCCGCGGCCCTGCGCTTCCGCTTCCGGTGTTCTGGATGGCCGTGCGGCTCCCTGCGATGGCGGCAGGCGGTAGCGACCTGCGGGCTGGCGACGTAGAGGAGGATGCCTCACAGCTCATCTTTCCCAAAGGTGGGGTCTGGGGCTGCCAGACGGTGCCGCCATTTTGCGTAGTCACCACAGGCCCGGCGTCGCACCGCGCCTCGTTTAAGGCCCGGCCGGCCCTCGGCGCCGCGGGAACCAGGGAGGAGGGCCTGCAGACCTGGGAGGGTCCGGGCCGCTCCAGCTCCGTGCACGGAAAAGGGTGCTTGGCGCCCTCGCCGCACTGCCCTTGCGCGGCGCCGTCTCCCTGCTTCAGTAGTTTATTTTCTCTGAGAGACTGCGAAGTGCTGGAGAGATGGGTCAGAGATAAGCAAAGCGGCCACTAACGTGGTCAGTAAAATACTGATATAATAGAGAAAAGCGTCTAGCGTGGACTGAACTCAGCTTCCATTTGTGTAGAAGTGGCTGGGCGTTTTAAAGGAATAAGGAGGGGTGGTGAGCGGGCCTTAGAAGGATGTGAACAATTACAAAAAGTGGTAATGTGGGTGGGTCCATTTGAAACCCATTTGGGTGTATCGCCTGTAGCTTATGGAAGTTAGGTTCCTAACCTCCCTCAACCCGCCCTCTGTTGACTGGAACGAACAGTAAAATGTTTTGGCAGCTTTCAGTTTTCACAGGCAGGCGCTTTGAAAGAGCTAGGGTCATCCTAGGATTGCAGTCTTAAGCTGTTAGAAATCATGTTGGTGTTTTATTCAAGCTTTTATGGGCCAAAGTTGAGGCCTAGTCGAGAAGGGAGCTCAGAGGAGCCTGGCTGGAGTTTGCTTAAGGAGAGAATCTTTGTCAGATGGCCTCAACTAAAGCACATTTTCTGTCAGGGAACTTCCTCTGTGCAGTGTGATGTCCTTTATTTGTAATTTATAAACTCAAAATAAGCAGAAAGTTTAAGATCTTAAAATACCGTATCTTAGAGGTACTGAAAAACAAAGTAAATGGAAACCTTAACGATACCCTCCTGATTTAAAAATTATATCCACAATAAAGAGTGAAACTTCACACCCTTGCATCCAGTGGAAACTACTGTAAACAGTTTAATGCCTATCCTTCCAAACTAATTTTCTGCTTATTCATATATATATACATATACACATATACTTTTTCTTTGCAAAAATGGAATTATGCTATAGAAATCACACAGCTTTTAAAAATTCTGATGCTATATTGTATAGAAATGTGCTATTTTAAAGGACTAGATAGTACTTAATGGTCCTACCATAATATAGTTTATATATTGATAGACATACAGGTTGCTTCCAGTTTTTTATTTCCTAGACTCAAATGCAAATATTTCACTGGATAACTTCACAGAAGTTTTTGGCATAATGGAAATATACATTTGTTTCTTTTTTAAGGTGTAATAACTAAGAAGGAGATGGTTTTTTTAATTTTATGATAAATTGAGTTCGTTTTTTGTATTTGGGTTTTGTCTAGGTACTACTTTTTATTTAGTTTTTTTTTTTTTTTACACTCCAAAAATACTTGTTTTGATAAAATCAGGCAACATCTGGTCTACATGAAAATTTGAGTCAGGTATAAGTAGATCTTAGATCCTATCAACTGATAGTGTGTCAGAGTTCTGAACATCTGTTATCTTTAACTTCTCAGCTAATGTAGGCATATAAAGTGTTATGTATTTTAGAATATATGTAGATCTATAGAAACAACAGTAAGTGCTTAAAAGATATGAAAAGCGTTCTCTGTAGAATGGAAAGTAAACAAACATAATACTAATTGCAGGACTGAAAGAATGGAGACCACTGAAAGCTTTTGAGTACTTTTAGTGGTAATTTTCACAAGCATATTTGCTCACGTTGTCTTCATCTTGTGTTATAATTAATAGCAACTCTTGAAGAAATTAGTTACCTTTCTTTTCTAAAAAGGATTATATAATCCCAGTCACTCCCTTCCTCAACTAAAGAAATCCCCTAAATCATTTTGTACTAGAGAGAATAATGTACAGTATAAGAAAAGTACCTGAAATTGTCACTCATCATAAAACACCTACTAGTGGTTGCAGTTAAGAATCCTCAAGGAAATTCCTTGATAAAGTACTGGTCAAGGAATTGTTTTCCTTCTTACAGGAACAGGGATTAGTAAATTGTGGCAGTTGCTCTTAAAATACTTGCACAGAGGGAGAATAACCTGTAGATTCCCTAATCTATTTCCTTTTATTTTCTAAATAAATTATATGTGTGTGTGTGTGTGAGAGAGAGAGAGAGAGAGATTACACTTAAAAAAGGTTGTGGTTAGCCATGAGGAGAGTTCTTGGGTCCCTCTTCTCCATAGTTAAAAAAAAAAAAAAAAAAAAGTGTTTGAAGTACCTCTTCCCTCCCCATCGATTGATTCTAAATCCTGGAAGTGCCTCCCCAGAGCTCTGTGATAGGTTGCAGGCACCACTCTCCTAGGTCCTCCAAGTCACAGTTTGGCTGCCCTGACTGTTCATTGGTTGAAAAGAGTGAGGGTGATGTGTAAATAGTACTTGGGCATTGCCCTCATTGGGGAATAGAGATGAGTGACTAGTCTCCTGGTGTCCTGAGTTCCATCTTATTATATTTCACAGGTAAATTTGTTTAGTACAGAATGGGAGGCATCTCTAACTTTTGGCAATTTTCTGGAAGCCTTAAAATCAACAAACTTGGAGGTGAACGTTATTAGTAACTCTTGTTTAGCCTCTTAATTTCCATTTTCTAAGGCTATATTAATGATGCAGCCTCAGAAGCTGAGACTGACCCACTGTTTAGCTGTTGATGCCTCCCCTGCCCCTATGTCACTTGTTGCTCTCACTTGATATTTGGGGTTATATGTCCTGATATTTAATGCTTTCTCCACTCTTTGCTCTGAGGCAGTAGTTTCTTTACCTGTACACTACTTTAGAGGTTTGGTTGGAATTAACTCTGAGGTTCATCTTGTTCAAACTGTGCTGACCTCAGGTAGAAAATAACTTTTGGTTGCCTGTTATATTCAGTAACAGTGAGAACCTTTCAAATAAAAAGTTTCTTCCTACACACTCCCTACACACTCGCTACACACACACACACACACACACACACACACACACACACACACTGTTGTAAAAGGAGAGTGAAGCTCTCGCCACCTGGCCTGAGAAATACAAGGCATTTCTCTGATGGAAGTGTCTGTGATTTCCCCAATAGTAAACACAAACATAAATGCCAAATTGCAAGTAATTTTGTTTTTTTCTCACTATTGCCTCTCTTCATCAATGTGGAATTAAACATGAATTCATGTTTATGAATGGTTTCTGCTCTGAGGGAACTCACTGATAAGGGAAAGGCAGATTAAAACCAACTCTAATACTTAGTATAAAGTATTAGGAACATAGACTCCTATAGGACTATGAAGGAGATATTGATTTTCCCAAGGAGATAATGGCATTTTTAACAATGTTATCCTAAAAGTATAGGGAAAGGCTGCCATATATTATGGAAAAGAGCCAAGGGTTTCTTTTTCTCTTTTAAACTTACTTTTTAAAAGTTGCTTATAAGTATTCTTTCTAGTCAAGAGGATTATTTTAAATGTATCAAGGGCAAGAGATTTGCATCATGGTAAATATTTGAATTAGGTTTAATCGATAAACTACCTTCGACTGTGAAATCTAGAGGGTAGGGGCTTCTAGATGCAAACCCAGTTCCTAGTACATAATAGGCAGTGACCTGGTGAATGAGTAAATAATAGATTTGTGCAGGTACAAAAATAGAACTTGGGGTACATTATTACTATGTGTTTCCAAACACTTGGCCCTCTCCAATATTAATAATTGTTAAAATTGAGAGTATATTCACAAATAATATATCCGATAGGGGGTTGATATGCAAAATATATAAGGAAAACATATAACTCAATAACAAGACAATAAACAAGCCTATCAAAAAATGAGTGGAAGACATGAAAAGACATTTCTCCAAAGAAGGTACACACAGATGACCAACAGACATGAAAAGATGATCAACATCACTAATCAGGGAAATGCAAATCAAAATTACAATGAGTTATCACCTCACACCTATCAGAATGGCTATTATCAGTCAACAAATAACAGTTGTTGGCAAGGATGTTGAGAAAAGGAAACCCTTGTGCACTGTTGGTTGGAATGCAAATTGGTGCAGCCACGATGGAAAATAGTATGGAGGTTCCTCAAAAAACTAAAACGATCTACCATACGACTCAGCAATTCCAATTCTGGGTATTTATCTGAAGAAAGCAAAAACATTAATTCGAAAAGACATGTGCACCCCTGTGTTCACTACAGCGCAATTTACAATAGCAAAGATCTGGAAGCAACCTAGGTGTCTATCAATAAATGAATAAAGAAGATGTGGTGTGTGTGTATATGTGTATACACACAAGGGAATATTATGCAGCAATAAAGTGAAATCTTGCCATTTGCAATAACGTGGATAGATCTAGAGGGCATTATGCTACGTGAAATAAAGACAAATACCATTTGATTTCACTTATGTGTGGAATCTAATAAACAAATGAACAAACAAAAACAGACTCAGAAACAAAGACCAAAGAGATGGTTGCCAGAGGGAAGAGGGATGGGGGGTTAAGTGAAAAGGATGAAGGGGAGTATAGTCAATATTACAGTAAGTTTGCACAGTGACCGATGACTATTAGAATTAGTGGATGATCACATTGTATAAAAATGTTGAATTCCTATATTGTATACCTGAAACTAATATAACTAATATTGTATACCAACTAGAAGTTTTTAAAAAGTCAAAAGAAATTGAGAGTATAGTATTAGTATTATGGAAGTAAAAGATTATTAGCTTATATGAGCGAGGGAAAAATAATTGTTTGTTATGTTCCATTTTGAAATGGAACATAATTAGGATAATGATGTGTCATTATTTAATAGCATGTCTACGTCAGGTTCTTTGATGTCAGAAACTCTAGCCCAAATGAACTAAATTTTAGAATCTCAAGAACTCTACTGTGACTTGTGATACACAAGTCTGGGTGAAGGTAAAGTGGGATATGAAGCCCCTGGATTTCTTCAGGGACAGAGACTTGCTGTTAGTCTCAAAGGCAAAAATCAACATTTAGCAGTTGACTTATGAAGGAATATTTTCATCTGACATTTATGCTTCTCATAAATAGAGTTTGAAACAGCTGAGACACTTCTAAATTCAGAAGTTCATATGCTTCTGGAGCATCGAAAGCAGCAGAATGAAAGTGCAGAGGATGAACAGGAACTTTCTGAGGTCTTCATGAAAACTTTAAACTACACAGCCCGTTTCAGTCGTTTCAAAAACAGAGAGACCATTGCAAGTGTGCGTAGGTGAGTGCTAAAAGAAAGTTTTTATTTATTCATATTATTGGACATCTTTGGGCAGAATGTTGTTTCCTCCCTGTCCCCCATATCTTCTATAGGATTATTGTATGTACAATAATTTTTTGGGTCAAAAATCTAAAAATTTAAAAGGCCAATTTTCTTTCTAGTTGCCTTCTCTCATACCCCAAAAC
This sequence comes from Pteropus alecto, assembly GCF_000325575.1. Taxonomy (NCBI): domain Eukaryota; kingdom Metazoa; phylum Chordata; class Mammalia; order Chiroptera; family Pteropodidae; genus Pteropus; species Pteropus alecto. The sequence continues at coordinate 515,473 of NW_006436637.1, read as the reverse complement.
CCAGTTAGCTCCTTGCAAAGTAACTACTCTTAGCAGTTTATTGTTATCCCTTCACATCTTTTCTACTCATTCATTCACAAATATATTCATCCCTATAAAAAACACATAGCATTGTTTTGTAGATTTTTTAAAAATAAAGTGGGCTTATTTATTAATTATTCACCTGAAATGCCTTAGAGATCTTTATAAGTTAATAAATACATTTCAAAGGAGACTGGGCAAAATGAAGTAGATGATAAAAGCTTCATTCTTCCAACCAAATGAAAGTTGAGATGGAAACACGGAGCAAACAGCAAGCAGGGTTGCCTTGGATCTAGATGAACAGAAGCCCTACAGCTAGGGAGAGAAATAAGAAATCACCCTGCAACAATTGGAGGTAGGAGCGGGTAAAGATGCGAGGCTACAGGTTCCCGAGCAGCTGAATAGGACAGAGGCTATGGCAGCTACAGACTCTAGTTAAAGGGGCCTTGTCTGCAACCAAACTTTCCTGGTGACTGACTTGCTCTCTCTGAGTACCAGCACTGGGTTGGCTGCTTGGGCGACACCAAGGACTTACAGGGGGATGCTGAGTTGTCAGAGTGAGGGGCAGAGGCAAGACTTTCTCCCAGGTGGTATCCATTGTTCCCTGTTGAGCCCTCCCCGCTCCCAGTGTGCGAATGCAGCACCACCATTGCAGAGATGTCGTCAAACTGGATGACAGAAGTTGCTCTATCCAGAAGATTCCCTGAAACTCCACCTCTTCCAACTTGTGGTCCTACCCAATTCACATCCACTTGTTCCTTGGTGAGTCCTGTACCACTTGCTGAGCACCTCTAAGACTCATGCTGGTGGCAGCTGACCTCGGTTTCTGGCGTGGCTTCTTGAGGCAACTGTAAGCACAGTATCTGTGGATTGCATGCTGAATCTAACAGGTGGTCCCAGAGCGGCACAGCCTGGGGCTAAACTTGGCCTGCAGAAGAACCCCTCTCAAGATGGTGCTGTTGGACACTTAATACACAAAGCCATGCTAATAAGACCAGGAGACTTAAGAACTTTGCTGAGCTCATAGAAACAAGCACAGAAAGGCAGCCAAAATGGGAAGACAGAGAAGTAGAGACCATATAAAAGAACAGAACATAATAACATAGATCAAGGAAAAATAGAGTCATGAATCTCACAGATGCAGAGTTTAAAACACTGGTTATAAAGATGCTCAATGAAATTATGAGAAGTGTAGATGAACTCAGAACTTTAAAAAAGAGATTGAAAACATAAAAATGGAAATGGAAATTATAAAAGAGAACCAGTCAGAAATGAAGAATACATTATCAGAGATGAAGAGTATATTAGAAGGAGTCAACAGAATGGATGAAGAAGAGAATCAACCACCAATACAGAGGATGGGGAAATCAAGGACACCCAATCAGAATGTCAAGAAAAAAGAAGCCAAGACTATAATAATAATTTAAGGAGCCTATGGGACAAAATTAAGTGTAACAACATCTGTGTCATAGGAGTACCTGAAGAGGGAGAACAAGAAGTTGAAAATACATTTAAAGAAATAATGATGGAAAACTTCCCTAACCTGGTGAAGGAAATAGACATACAACCCCAGGAAGTTCAGAGAGTCCCTCAAAAAATGAACCGAAAGAGGCCCACACCAAGACATATAATTAAAATGCCAAAGGTTAAATACAAAGAGAGAACCTTAAAAGCAGCAACAGAAAAGCAGTTACCTACAAAGGAGCATCCATAAGACTGCCAGCTAATTTCTCAAAAGAAAGTTTGCAGGACAGAAGTGCTTTGTCACAAAATATTCAAAGTGTTGAAAACTCGGGATCTACAACCAAGAATACTTTTTCCAGCAAACCTATCATTTAGAGTTAAAGAACAGATAAAGAGCTTCCCAGACAAAAATAAGCTCAATAACAACAACAAAAAACCCATCCAATAAAAAAAAATGATCAGAGAACCTGAATAGACACTTCTCCCAAGAACACATACAAATAGCCAACAAACATGAAAAGATGCTCAACATCTGAAAACCACTTTGAGATACCATCTCACACCTGTTAGAATAGCTATAATGAACAGGTCAAGTAATAAATGTTGGAGAGGATGCAGAGAAAAAGGAACCCTCATACACTGCTGGTATGCAAATTGGCACAGCCATTATGGAAAACAATATGGAAGTTCCTCAAAAAATTAAGAATTGATGGACCATATGATCCAGCAATCCCTCTACTGGGTATTTACCCAAAGGACTTAAACTCATATCCTAAAAGATATTTGCACACCGATGTTCATAGCATTATTCACAGTGGCCAGGACATGGAACAACCGAAGTGTCCTACAATAGATGATTGGATAAAGAAGCAGTGATACATATATACAATGGAATATTACTCAGCCATAAGAAGAGATGAAATACTGCCATTTGTGACAACATGGATGGACCTTGAGATAATCATGCTAAGTGAAATAAGTCTGACAGAAAAAGTTGAAAATCACATGATATCACTTCTATGTGGAATATAAACCCATATGTAAACAAACATGACAAACAAACAGAGACTCATGGACATGGATAATAGACTAGTGGTTACCAGAAGGTAGTGGGGGAGGGATGAGGAGGGAGGTAGATGGGGTAAAAGGAGTCAAATAAGTGGTGCCAGAAAGAAATCTAACTATGGGAGGTGAATGCAAAATGCAATATATATAAGCCTTACTGTTAAGTTATATACCTGAAACGTATGGGATTTCGTTAACCAATGTCACCATTAAAAATAAGTGAATGGAGTTTTTCGGAAAACATGGCAGAGTGAGAGATGTCCTCAGATCTCTCCCCTTGAAACAACAATAAGTTGAACATCTAAAACTGAACAAAAAACACCCAAACTGCACACCAGCACGTCTGAGCGTGGGATCTGTGCATAAAAACTACCAAAGGTCAGAACCCCAGGTGTCGGGGGTAGACTGAGAGAAATAAAGAAGCTGCCTCCCACAGCTGCCAGAGCTCCCTGCAGGAGGAGGGGCTGGGGAAGAGGTGTGGAGACTTCCCTGAACAACCCTGCCTGGAAGTGCTGGGACTTCTTCGCAGACGGCAGCAGAGTCCAGTCATCAGGGCAGAAAGCAGAGAAACGGGACGGAGCTGCAGAGAAACAACAGTTGATTTTTATCGGCCACAGTTGCAAAACTGAGGTAGAGCCACAGCCCCCAGCTCCCAACCCAGAGGGCCCCTCCCCCCATTCCCTCCAAGACTAATCACCGCAGAGCCCCAGGGGAATCTAAGCAAATGCTACCAAAACCGATTGCTAACACTGACAGGAACTGAAACTGAGAGTAGCTAGTATGATTAAATTTCTAAAAGAAAATAAAAGAAAAAAAATTATTTAGGCTTTATATAAAGCAAGGATCCAAGAAGTTTAGACGCCACCTACTGGAAACAAGAAAAGCGCCTTCTTTGTAGCAGGCTAAAGAGAGACCTTTATGTAATATCTTTCTGGAAAAACAGCAGAATACACTTCCATTGATGCCCAGATGGAGATAGTCCATTAAACACCATGAACAACCAAGGTGACAAGGCATCTGAGAAAGAGAGAGAAAAATCTCCAGAAAATAGGCTTACAGACATAGCAATATGCAACTTAAATGACAAAGAATTCAGGATAGTACTTCTGAAAAAACTCAATGAGATCCTATGTGAGTCATATCAACAATTTCAGGAATTGAAAAAGCTAGATGAGCAGAGCAAATAGATTGAAACCCTCAAGAATGGATCTTCAGGTGATAACACACTGCAAGAGCTGAAAAATGAAATAGCAAGCTTGGGAAATACAGTAGACCAAATGAAGGAAAAGATCAGTGATATCGAAGACAGAAATCTAGAAATGCATCAGAAGGAAGAAGAGAGAAACTGAAGAATGAAAAATAATGAAAGAGAAATACAAGAACTAGCTGATACCATCAGGAGAGGAAACATAAGAATAATAGGCATTATCAAAGGTGAGTGAAAGGAGCAGGGACTAGAAGCATTTTCAGACAAATAGTGGACAAGAATTTCCTAAATCTAAGGAATGAGCTGGAGCTTGGAATTCAAGAAGCAAAAAGAACACCCAATGATCTCAACCCAAAAGGCCTTTACTAAGACACATTGTATTAAAGTTATCAAAAATCAGTGACAAAGATAGAATTCTCAAGGCAGCCAGGGAGAAGAAAACAGTAACTTATAAAGGAAAACCCATTAGATTATCATTGGACTTCTCAGCGCAAAACTTACAAGTCAGAAAGGAATGGAATCAAATATTTAAACTATTAAGTGAAAGAAACTACCAGCCTAGAATAATTTATCCAGTTAAGCTCCCCTTTAGATACAAAAGAGAAATAAAGACGGTTACAGACATGCAAAAATTGAGGGAATTCTCCACTAAAGACTTGCACTACAGGAAATACTGAAGCTGACGGTCAGCTCACCTAAAACCAAATAACAACAACAAAAAAATACACGATTAGGAGTAAAGTGACTATCCAGGAAATAGAAGCAGAGGAGTGCAATCTTTACTAAGAATAGGGCATTACAAGCTTAAATAATAAGAGATCTGCTATAGCAATACTAATGAACATTCAGCATACATAGGGACAAATTGAAACAACAATGACTGAAAAGGGGAGGATTCAAAGATCCAAATTCGCAAAGGGGAATGGAGATAAGTCACGCGCAGAAGAAAATGTACGACTATATACGTATATATAACTATCCTTTTCATATTCATAATGATAACCACATACCAAAGATTCAGAGCTGAAGTATATAACATAAAATGAGAACTAGAGGCAAAACCCACAAAAGCCAACCAAAATAAAGAAAACAAAAACAAAAAGACAAAGAAGCAATGGCAACACCAAGCTACCAGAAAGCAAAAGGAAAATGACTATAAGACCTTACATTTTAATAATCACTCTTAATGTAAATGGACTGAACTCACCAATAAAAAGGCACAGAGTTACAGAATGGATCAGAAAACAAAACCCAACCAAGCGCTGCCTCCAGGAGACACATCTCAATTCCGAAGACAAATATAGACTCAAAGTGAAAGGATGGAAAATGATTTTTCAAGCAACTGGCATTCAGAGAAAAGCAGGAGTAATGGTATTAATGTCAGATGAAATAGACTTCAAAATAAAAAAGGTAAAGATACTGAGGGACACTTCACAACGATAAAGGGAATCATGCACCAGCAATACATAACACTTATTAATATCTATGCTCCCAAATGGGGAGCCCTAAAATATGTAAAGCAATTACTAACAGAACTAAAGGGAAAACAGACTGAAACACTTAATTACCTGACTGTCAGATATGGACAGATCATCCAAACTGAAAATCAATAAGAAAATAACATCCCTGATGACACATTAGACCAACTGGACGTATTGACATATGCAAAGCCTTCCATTCCAAAACAGCTGCTTATACATTCTTCTCTAGTGCACATGGAACATTTTCAAGAATCAGCCATGTACTGGGACACAGATAGATCCTCAACAAATATAAGAGGGTTGAAATCATACTAACCATATTCTCTGATCATAATGCTTTGAAACTAGAGATCAACTGCAAAAGGAAATCAGGAAGAACCACAAATACATGGAGATTAAATAACATGCTACTGAAGAATAATTGGGTCAGGGAAGAAATGAAAAGAGAGATCAAGAGATACATAGAAACGAATGATAACGATAATACAATATATCAAAACTTTTGGGACACGGCAAAAGCAATCATAAGAGGAAAGTTCATATCATTACGGGGCTATCTCCAAAAACAAGAATGAGCCCAAATAAATAACCTAACGCTTCATCCAAAAAAGAAAACTAGAAAAGGAAGAACAAATGAGGCCCAAAGTCAGCAAACGGAAAGAAATAATCAAAATTAGAGCAGAAATAAATGAAATTGAAAACAAACAAACAAACAAAAAGAAATACAAAAAAGAGCTGGTTCTTTGAGAAGGTTAATAAAATTGACAAATCCCTGGCTAGACACACTAAAGAAAAAAGAGAAAGGACACAGACAGACAAAATGAGGGATGAAAGAGGGGAAATTATGACTGACATCGCAGAAATACAAAGGATCATACAAGAATACTATGAAAAAGTATACAATAACAAACTTACTAACCTAGAAGAAGTGGATTAGTACTTAGAAAAATACAACCTTCATAGACAGAATCAAGAAGATCTGGGAAATGTAAATACACTGATCAGCAGTATGGAAATCGAAACAGTCATCAAAAACCTACCAAAAAGTAAAACTCCAGGACCAGATGGCTTCACCAGTGAATTCTACCAAACATTCAAAAAAAGGTTTAATTCCTGTTCTCCTCAAATTCTTCCAAAAAATCAAAGAGGAGTCAATACTTCCCAACTCATTTTATGAAGCCAATATTAATCTGATGCCCAAACCTGGTAAAGATAACACAAAAAATAGAAAACTACATACAGACCAGTATCTCTCATTCTAAATAAGATACTAGCGAACCAATTACACCAACGTATTAAAAAGATTGTACACCACGATCAAGTGGACTTCATCGCAGGGTCACAGGGATAGTTCAACATACGCAAATCAATTAATGTGATACACCACATAAACAAATTAAAAAATAAGAATCGTGATCATATCAATAGATGCAGAAAAAGCCTTCAACAAGATATAGCACCCATTGATAATAAAAAACACTTAATAAAATCAGCATAGAAGGAAAGTACTTTAACATAGTAAAGGCTATCAATGACAAACCCTCAGCCAACATTATACTTAATGGTGAAAAACTAAAATCCTTCCCTCTAACAGCAGGAACAAGGCAAGGCTGTCCACTATCGCCACTGTTATTCAATATACCAGTGGAGGTCCTAGCAAGTGCAGTCAGACAAGAGAAAGATATAAAAGGCATCCAAATAGGAAACGAAGAAGTCGTACTGTCACTATTTGCAGATGACATGATTCTCTATATAGAAAACTCTAAAAACTCTACAAGAACACTGCTAGAAACAATAAGCAAATACAGTAAAGTTTCTGGATACAAAATCAACGTTCAAAAATCCATAGCGTCCCTACACTCTAACAATGAATTGTCAAAATAAGAAGTGGAAAAAATAATTCCTTTTGCAATTGCAGCAAAAAGAATCAAATACCTATTCTCAAGACTCATCCATGTTGTTACAAATGGCAGCATTTTATCTTTTCTTATGGCTGAGTAACGAAGGCTGTGAAGGACCTATGCACTCAAAACTACAAGACATTTTTAAAAGAAATTGAAGAAGACATAAAGAAATGGAAAGATATTTCATATTCATGGATTGGAAGAATCAGCATAGTTAAAATGACCATATTACCTAAAGCATTATAGAGATTTAATGCAATCCCCATCAAAATCCCATTGGCATTTTTAAAGAAATAGAACAAAAAAATCGTCAGATTTGTATGGAAGCACCAAAGACCTTGAAGTGCCAAAGCCATCCTGAGAAAAAAGAATGAGGCTGGAGGCATCTCTCTGCCTGACTTCAAATTATACTACAAAGCAGCAGTAATCAAAATGGCATGGTATTGGCAGCAAAACAGACACATGGACCAGTGGAACAGAATCAAAAGACCAGAAGTAAACCCATATTTATATGGGCAAGTAATTTTCAACAAAAAAGCCAAAACATTCAGTGGAGAAAGGAAAACCTCTTCAATAAATGGTGCTGGGAAAACAGGAAGGCCACCTGCAAAAGAATGAAACTAGACTGTTGTCTATCACCACACACCAAAATTAACTGAAAATGGATTAAAGACCTGAATGTAAGACCAGAATCAATAAAATGTGTAGAAGAAAACATAGGAATGAAACTCAAGAACCTTGGACTTAAAGGGGATTTTATGAATTTGACCTCAAAGGCAAGAGAAGTAAACACAAAAATAAATGAATGGGACTACATCAAACTAAAAAGCTTCTGCACAGCAAAAGAAACTGCCGCAAGGTAAAGAGACAGCCATCCGAATGGGAATATATATTTGCAAGCAATGCGTCAGATAAGGGCCTAATATTGAAAATATACAAAGAACTCATATGACTCTAACAACAAAAAAACAAATGATCCAATAAAAAATGGGCAGAGGATCTGCACAGACACTTCTTCCTAGAGGACATACAGATGTCCAACAAATATATAAAAAGATGCTCAACCTTGCGAGCTATTAGGGAAATGCAAATCAAAACCACAATGAGATACCATCTCATACCTGTTAGAATAGCTATAATCAACAGGACATGTAATAACAAATCTTGTAGATGATGCGGAGAAAAAGTAACCCTCATACACTACTGGTGGGACCACAAATTTGTACAGCCACTATGGAAAACAGTATGGAGGTTCCTCAAAAAACTAAGAATTGATGGACCATATGATCCAGCAATCTCTCTACTGGGTATTTACCCCAAGGACTTAAACACATATCCGAAAAGTGATTTGCACACCAATGTTTAAAGCAGCATTGTTCACAGTGGCCAGAAAGCAACCAAAGTGTCCTAAGATAGATGATTGGCTAAAGAAGCTGTGATACATATATACAATGGAATATTACTCAGCCATAAGAAGAGATGAAATACTGCCATTTGCAACAATGTGGACAGACCTCAAGATAATCATGCTAAGTAAAATAAGCCAGACAGAAAATGTTGAAACTACATGCTATCACTTATATGTGGGATATAAACCTAAAAGCACCAAATGAACAGGACAAACAAAGAGAGACTCAGGGACCTGGAGAATGGACTAGTGGTTACCAGAGAGTAGAGGGTGGGGGAGGAGGTGAGCAGTAGATGGGGTAAAGGGAGTCAAATATAGGAGGTAAGGGTAGTGTGGAGTGGATAAAGGGGATCAAACATATGGTAGCTGAAGGAAATTGGACTTTAGGTGGTAATTACACAATAGAATATATAGATGTCAAATTATAATGTACAATTGAAAATTATGTAATTATTAACCAATGATACCCCAATAAACTTAATTTAAAAAAACCTTTTTTTAAATAAAGAAGTCCCTCCATTTCCTGTAAAAAAAAAAAATGATAATTAAAGTCAATGAATGAATGAATAAAGAATGGAAATAACTAATCTATCAACAAGTACCTCAAATGGAAAAGAATTAAATGCTCTAACCAAAAGATAGGGAGGCTGAATGGATAAGAAAACAAGACCCCTACATATGCTTACAATAGACTCACTTCAGATTAAAAGACACACACAGACTACAAGGAAGGGGATGGAAAAAGATACTGCCTTGATGGGCCTAGAGGGTGTTGCACTGAATGAAATGGGTTGGATAGAGAAAGACAAATACCGCATGATTTCACATGTGGAATTTAAATAATAACAAAAATGGAAGCAGACTTATAGATAGAGAGAATATTTCGAGGGCTACTAGACAAAAGGGAGGGTTAGGGGTATGGTGGAAAAGGGCAAAAGGATTAAGAAGTACAAATGGATAGATACAAAATAGTCATAGAGATAGAAAGTGTGGCATAAGAAAAATAGTCAACAGTGTTGTAAAAAATATGTAAGGGGAAAGGGGTACTAGATTTAGTGGAGTGATCACTTTGTGAGTTGTGTGATCTCTGATCACTATGCTGTACAACTGAAACTAATATATTGTATGCCAACTATAATTGAAAAAAACCTCATTGAATTGTACAATGTAAATATGAACGGCATATATCGAACATTTATTCTGGATCTTTATTTTACCTTTCAAAATCAAAAGGTGACTAGCTTTTAGCATTTTTTTCTAAGACTGCTTCTCAAACTGGGTTGGATGTAACCTGGGAAACCGTGACATGCTGGGGCATAGAGGAGACCACAGCAAAAACAGCACATCTTCCTGAGTATTAATTTTACTTGATGGTAGGTGATTTAAAACTTTTCAACATTAAAGCAAATAGATACCAGCATATTATGGAATAAAACAAAAAATATATATGAATTCTTGAATTAAATTATGAGACTTAAAACCTTGCAGTTGCAGAAAGTCATTTGAGCCTATGCCCCCAAGTCATCTAGGGATACTTGTTTGCTCTACTTTGGTGAAAATGTTTGAGAAATACTGTCCTAAGAAAAAGCAGATGTTCTTCAGAGAACTGTTTATTACAGCCAAAGGTAAAAAAGCAACCTGAACATTCAACAATAATTAAATACATTGCAGTGAATCCATTTGATAAACTACTATAGTGTCATTAAAATCTGTGATAGAAAATAAAACTGAAAGATGTTCACAAATGTTAAGTATGAAGAAAATGAAGATGATAAAACTATATTTGAGTATAGTGTCTGTTCTGACAAGTTCGTATGTATGCACGGAGAAAATAATGGAAGGAACTATGCAGAGCTTCCATACAAAACTAAACTATTGGACTTAAAAGATGACTTGAATAAATGAAGGTACAATTATACATTCATGAATGAAAGGTCTTTATATTGTAAAAATGTTGGTTTGCCCCAAATTAATGTATACATTTATTGCCATTCTAAATCTTCAAGGGAATGGGGAGCTGAATGAAATTATCTTAAATTTGTAAGAATTGTCAGAAAGAAAATTTTAAAAGAAAAATGAGGAATTTGCCCTACAAGATGTTAAAATATGTTAAAAAGTGACAGTTATTAACAGTAATTAAAATAGTAACACTTTGGCATGAGAATAGACAGTCGATCATTGGAGCAGAATAGGTAATTCAGGAACAGATTCAAATACAAATTTATATAATTTTATTTGAGTCATATATAGTGAAGCTGGCACTGTAAGTTAGTAGGGAAATATTTTAAAACAAAGTTGGAACTCTATATGTTATACCAAAATAAATTCCTAAGAAATTAAGGATTTGAATATAAACTATGATGTATAAAAGTGCTGTGATAACATGAATGAATATGTATATTATCTTGACCATGGTTAGCAAGACTTTAAATGTGGGGAAACTTGGTTGACTCTACTTGAATGTAAGCTTTGTGAAGGCAGGGACTTAGCCATATTCATCACTGTGTCAGTCTCATTGTAAGCACTAAATAATTAGTTGAATAAGTAAATGAATTTGTATAAATATCTTTAAACTTTCCTATATCAAATAAAATGCCATATGTAAAACGTAAATATGAATAAACTGGGAAAGGATTAATATCCTTAGATAACACCCAGTTTATAAAAATGGACTTAGTCTCTAATGGCTTGATTTGTATCAGAAATTCAAATGGCTATTTAATTTATGTGAAATAATATTCATCTTCAAGGAAGTCAAAGAAACAGTAAAATAACTAAGCAGATTTAAAAAGATTAAAAAGAATGGGAAACTTTAGTGTAACAAATAGGGGAGATGGGCACTGTCATTTATTGCTGGTGGAACTATATATTGCTAAAGCCATTTTTTAATTATTTTTAAAATTGTTTATTAGATACCATTTTCCTTTTAATTTAAAACTTACTTAGTATGAATAGTTACCTTACTTTTAAATTTCATTTGCACCAAATTCAAAAATATGCAATTTGATTTGATTTATTATTACTGGGTAAAATTTTCCTCAATAATAGAGGAAACTGGGCTGGATTCCCCCAAATGTACACTGGTTATTGGGAAACGCTGCTGAGCTGAAGTGTGTCTGCATAGAATCTGACATTGGATAGCTATGTATGGTGGCCAAAACTAATCCACCCAAAAATATCTTCCATCTAAACCCTACATTGATTCTTCATGTTCTAGTAGTAACAAAAAAGTGCTAGTGCTCAAAATATAAAAATAATGAACTTCTTTCAAACACCAAAGTGAAAATTTAGCAGGACCTTTTTAAGTTAATGGCAAATAACATTGTTATATTTCTTAATTAAAACGTCTCTTTTATTTGTCTTTTATTTCTTTGGCCTCAATGTTACTTATGGCAAAAAAATGTAATTTTATAAAAATTGTATAAATATAACTTGTGGAAATTATATGCTTGGCTTAAATTTTATGATTGCTTTAAAATACTCCCAAATAAAACATTCACAGATTTCCTTGGAAATCATAGATAACAGAAGGTCCTCTTAATTTTACATCTTGTTTAAAGACACTTTGAACAAGTACTTTATTAGTGCTACTCCAAGTAACTGAATTACTATAATTAGTTTTCCATTGATCTATCTAGCAGTCTTGCTGAATTTATAGTTTCCATAGTTGTGTGTATATGTGCTTATATATGTGTTGGGGGGAGGTTTATAAATCCACTTACAGTTTTCTACATAAAAGATCATGTCATTTGTGAATAAAGGCAACTTCTTCCTTCTCAGTCTGGATGCATTTTATTTCTTTTTTGGTAAAGACATTTTAGGGCATGTCTCAAAAGCCTTTCCGACAGTCATGTCTTTTGGGTAATTCTGCTTCCAGGAATTTATTTTTAGAACACAGTTATGGATCAAGTGGACAGAGAAGTATGAACTCATAATGTTGTTCAAAAAGCATTATTTAAAATGGCAAATAATTGGAAACCCTGAAATGTTTAGCAACAGGAAATTTGATATATAAATTATGGCACAAACTTTCAGTGGAACGCGCTGTTCAAGATAGGGTTATGTGTGTACTAACATGTAAAACAGCTACTGTATTGTGGAATGAAAAAAAGCCAGTTACAGAATAATATTTGTTATGATTCTTGTTGTTTTAAAAATGTTAATATAAAGAGAGGAGAGAAGGGGATCTCCATGAAAATGTTAATACTGGTTATTTCTGGATAGGATTTCAGGTTATTGTCACCTTATTGATATGTTTTGGTATTGTTTCTAAATGAGCATGTGTTTATTTTACAAGAGTCCCTCCACATACATATATTACATTATGAACCTCTTCCCATGTAACTAGGTTTGCTTTCTTTTCTTTACAAAATGAAAATAGCTTTATTGAGTGACAAAGAGGTACAAAGCAGAATGGGTAAGTTTATATTCTAAAACATAGAAAAATGTTTGGAATGGTATACTAAGATGGTAATGTTGATTTTGTTTAGGTGGTAATATGGGTAGCTTTTTTTCTGTATTTTCTAAATTTTGTACATTAACTACTGTGCTTATAATAGGGTGATAAACAGAGTGTTTCGTTTCGGAACAGATAATTAAGATCCTCTCTGAAACCACATTTACCATAAATGAGCTCTATTTTAAGAGGCAAAGTAATGAAAATCCAAGGTATGATTTGTATTAATAGTGTTCTTTTATGCAGCTTGAACTAGAAGTACATCTAAAATAAGATGCAGTATATACATATATTTGTATAAAGTAAGGTATGCTTCTATTTATTTATCGATTGATAAATTTAAAAGAATTTCCTCCATGTCAAATACCCAATATATTGGAACATCTAACGTCCTGTGTTTGACATAAAATTAATAGCAAAGGAAGCAAGAAAGAGTGGTAGGAAGAGCAAAGAGCAACAAAATAAATTCCTAGGGGAAACGTTGTATAGTCCTTGAGGCATATGGTGATTTTTCAAAAGTTACATTAAGGGTTCTGTGCCTGAATGTGCTCTCTTCACTTACTTTGTCTCTGCCTGATTTTGTTGTAACTTCCCATTCCCCAGCTGATTTGAAAGTGAGATTTTGCAGCCATCCTAACTATAATAGAAAGATTGTAAGTCCTTTACTTTTTCTCTTCATTGCTATATTTAATCCCCTTTTTCTAGTCACTTTTTGAATTATTTGTTTTGTTTTGATTTCTTCCGTACAATCAGCTTGTTGCTTCAGAAGAAGCTTCATAAATTCGAGTTGGCCTGTTTGGCCAACCTTTGCCCAGAGACTGCTGAGGAATCCAAGGCTCTGATCCCAAGGTTAGTTACCAGTTATGTTAAGTTCTGTATGTATTGGATATATTCCTACAAGTAGAATTACTGTGTCTAAAAGATGTACGCATTTGAAATCTGCGTAGATAGCAACATTGAATGAGAGTGCCTTTTTTGACAGTGTGAAATGAAGGTTCAATAGCACAGCAACTGTTAGCAAAAATGGGGAGCAGCAGAAATTCTTATATATTGATGGTAGGGGTGCAAATTAATATAGTCACTTTGGAGAGCAATTTGGCTATGTCTAGTAAAGTTAAAAATGACTATACCTCGTGACCTAAAAATCCGTTCTGGATACATGTCCTTAAGAGCCACTCATAATTTAAAAGGCAACATGTATTTCAGTGTTCATTGCTGCCTTGTTAGTGATAACAGAAACTGACAACAGTTTGTCAGTCAACAGAGACTGAATAAATCATTATTGATCATATGGTGTTTATTATATAGCAGTGAAAAAATTAATGGACTAAAACAACATGGAGTAATGTTAATAAATACTGAAGTGAATTTTGAGCAAAAAAATTGCAGAAAGATACATACCACAGTGTGATGTCATTTTTTACATTGCTCCATATTGCTTTTAGATACCTATACATACAGTAAGCATAAAAATGATAAATACCCAATTTCAGATTATGGTTACTTCTGGGGAAGGGAGGGGAAGTAATTGGGATCAGGGTATATGCACAGAGGCATTAATTTGTTCTTGTTATGTTTATTAAAGAAATCTAAATCAAGTAGTGATAACTGTTAGGGTTAACTTATTTTCTATACCTTTTATATGTTTAAAATACTTCATAATGTTTTTAAAAGGAAAGTCAGGAAAATGCAGTTGAAAGGTAAGAGTGTCATTGTTTAGGAGTAAATGGAGAGATGGGCA
>NW_006436637.1:470409-500486 GCF_000325575.1 Pteropus alecto | reverse complement strand
TTGTCAGTCGCTAAAACACATTTCTTTTGGTTTTCTTTTCATAGCCTGGAGGGACGGTTTGAAGATGAGGAGTTACAGCAGATTCTTGATGATATCCAGACCAAGCGCAGCTTTCAATATTAATCTCCTAACATTACTCTGCTGCTAAGAGAACCGCATCTCCAGCAGAGCACTACTGTTCCCCAGGATCTGGGGCTGACTTGAACAGAAATTCTGTTGCAGAAGACAGTTGGTCTTTTGGATACAACAGCCTAGCTTGGTCTTGGTTTAGGTTACTGTTTCAAACTTAACTGTTGGACCATGATGACCCTGTAATTTTGGAGAGGGCTCATAGGGGCCGCCTGTTGCTTCCTGGCTTGCCTTTAGAAGAGTGAGGTGGGTTGATGTCCATGTAAGCTACGCCGTTGACTACCTCATACTATGGTTCAAAAATACTTTAACAGCTAAACATTCTAGCTTTGATTTTTCTGAAAGGAAGTATGCCTGTTTTTTCCACAATTTGAGGATTTTTCTTTGGAGTACTTATTGGCTGCAAATGAATTCATGATCCAAGGAAAAGTTTGAGGAAAGAACAAAGTTGGCTTTAAAGGTCAAGATAGTTTTATATCAGCTGCTGACTAAGGCAAAAATAAAATATTCTTGTCTTTATAAATTCTTTCAGTTTCTCATATGACATGGTTTCTCAGTCACCAATATTCTTGATCAGTATTTAAAGGAGATGATAATTATTCCTCAGTTTTAAAAATTGAAGGAAATAATCTTTTCATCCTTGGGCAACTTCACTTTAAGACTCATCAGTGTTCTCAGTTGGGAAATGTGAATGATAATAGTATCTATTCCATAGGTATTTTGAGAAAATCTTATGAGAAAATGATTAAAAACAGCCTATTGGTGTCTGGCATACATTATGTCCCAATAAATGTTAGATATTATTATTAGGCTCAGTAGATGAGCAAGTATACATAGGTGATAAATCAGCTTGCTTCATAGAAATTAGTGCAAGAATTTGGTAGCATATCAACTGATATTGGTATGAGACAAAACAAAAATTGCTTACTCCTTAAGTCTGCAGAATTCTTTTAAGAAAAGTAGTTACATGTGCAGGTTGGCACCAAGCAGTAGAATAGAATAGACGTGGAAGACAGACCTGAGTTATAATCCAGGTGTGTGTGCTATCTTGCAAGAGCAGCAGTGCAGTGCCACCATCTTCACTGGTGTGCCCACCTGTACATGCCAGGAGTCTGAGCTATATGAGAGTGTGGAAGTATGTAAAGAACCTGGCATACAATTAGGCACAGATAAATGGTAGTAAGATGATTAGAAGCAGATTTTTTAAAATAACTCATACTAGGGAATTACTTGTAAAAGCAACCTCATGCTCTGTTCTGGATTCAAAGCCTAGTGAACACATTCTGCTGGATAGCAGCTCACTGTTTAATCATCAGGAGACCCTGCAAAATCTTTAATCATCTGTGAAATATTGTTTGGCTCATTTCACTTTGCATGGCACTTAATAGGTACTTATTAGTAAATGAATTAAAACACATTTTCAGAAGGGTCAATGTGGAGCTGCAGGGAAAGCAAGAATACCTGAAATAATAAAATTGGAGGAGAGGGTTGAGGTGGTAGAGAAACAGCTCAGAAGACACCAAGGAATTTGGAAAAGACAAGGCAAAGCTGTCCAACAGAACTTTCTGCAAGGAAGAAATAATCTATATCTGGACTGTCCAATATGGTAGCTGCTAGCCACATATAGGTATCGAGCACTTGAGGCTAGTATGACAGAGGAACTAAATTTAAAATTTTATTTTTAATTAGTCAGATATACCTAGTAACTACTATATTGGACAGCACATCTATTAGTTCCCAAGACAAATGTCCTGCAGACCATTGAAATCTAAAAGGATTTCAGCAAGATTAACAACATTCACAAAAGCAGCAGTAATAATAGGGGACCATTAATCCAAATTTGGTCCCCAAATTTCTGAAGTCTGAAGTATATCATTTTCTATACATCATTGAGTCTAATTTTTCTAATATAAGTTCTATTTTTAAAAATCTGCCTCTTCTCTGCTGATGCTCATAGACAAAATTATGAAACCTGTTTTAAGAAAACATCTGGAAATAGCAAAAAGGTAAATACTTCATCTTTTGATAAGAACCTTGCTTAATTTTGCCTTTTCTGTAGGCTGGTAACTTTTATGTTGAATGTAAAAACCCAAAGATTTATCATCTTTTAAGGCTTCAGTATTCATATTTTGTTATTCTAATAAATGTGGTCCAGGCACAGGATATTACCAGATTAATGGACTGATGTCCTTTTAAATTCAGACTAGCCTCTATCTCCTGAGCCATATCAACACCAGCCTGTGGCCACACATCCTAAATATATTGTCTTTGTTAATAGAGAACTTAATAGTTCTCCATCTTCAAAGCAACCGAAGTTGTGAGATATTTGCAAAACAATATTTTCTAAATAGTGATGGAAGAAATAAAAAAAGATGGAAAGACTCTATTATGTAAAAATTAACTGTAGAATCACTAAAAGCAATCAACAGCCTGATAGAATTTATAGCAGAGAGCACAGGCAATAGGTGTAAATGTTTATTATATAAAGAACTTTCAAAAATATTAAGACCCCAATTTAAAAACTGTCAAAGGATACAGACATAAATTACATCCGGTTTCCAAGTTAATGGGTAAAAGTTGACCATAGTTTTCAAAGTTAATGGGTAAAAGTTGACCATAGTTTTCAAAGATTTCAAGTGAGGTGATATTTTTCTTATAAAAATTGTACAAAAAATGAGCGTGTTGCCATTTAATGAGCAATTTCTTTGTGTCAGGTGCTGTTCTGTACACATGAGGATACAGAAACAAGTCAGGATGTGAGCTGTCAAGAGTCCACCTTTCACTGAGAGGACAGCCCTTCAAGTTCCTGGCTTTATTTAGGGGCTAAGCCTCAGTGGGGCAAATAAAACATACTTCTTGTTTACCATGTTAACTGTTTCTTTTTCCAGTCTTCCACTGGAGTTGAGCAAGTATTGCCTTTGTCTTCCTTGTACTGTTTTAGAAGTGATACCTTCTATATGTTTTTAGAAGTTACCCTTAAATTTGAACACTCAATTGTCTCAATGAAGTCTTACCCTCTTAGGTAATACAAAGGACCATGGGATGCTTTAATTTTAATCAAATGTCATTCCCCCAAATCTCCCCGCCTTTCTTGCTATTTTTATCCAGGACTTTAGTTCAATTACCCGCAACAAACACATACACACGTTAGTTGTTTTATAGTCAATGCATAGATTTACCCACATTTTTACCAACTTATTTGCTCAATGTTGCTGTCTGCACCCCTCCTTCCTCCTGGATTCAGTTTTCTTTTTCACAAAGATCTTCCTTTGGTAGTTTTTTTAATCGGGTGTAAAGGGAAACATTCTTAGCCTTTCTTTGGCCAAATATGTGTTTCACCCTCATTTTGAATAGTAATTGCAGAATTCCATATTCTACATAGGTGTTAACTTCCTAGAGTACTTTGAAAATACTATTATTCCATTGCCTTGTGACCTTTATTATTGCTGGTAAGAATTCTGACAGTCTTAATCCTGTTCCTTTGTAAATAATCTGTTGTTTCTAATTGTTTTTATGATTTTCTTGTTTTTTGTGTTTTACAATTTCACTACAAGGTGGTGAGTGATGGATTCATTTTTATTTGGGGGGAAATTTGTGCTACTTCTGTATGTGAATTCATGTCTATGATTTGGGACAGTTCTTAGTCATTGTCACTTTACTGCCGTTTCTTTGCCATTGTTGCTCTTCTTTATTGACTTTCATTAGATCTATAATTGACTTTCTTATTCTCTCTATATCTTCAGCTTCTCATATTTTTCATCTCTTTATCTCTCAATGCTATATTTCGAATGAGTTTCTCAAATCTATTTAATCACTAATTTCCTCTTCAGCTATGCCTAATCTGCTCTTTAATGTGTCCAGAGTTTTTTCACAGCTTTATTGGGATATAATTTACATACCAAAAGTTTACTCATTTAAAGTGTACAAATTAATGGTCTTTAGTGTGTTTGCTAAATACACCATCACAACAATTTAAGTTTAGAATGTTTCATCACTCCAAAAGGAAACCTCACACCTGTTAACAGTCACTTCCCATCCCGTTTCCCTTGTTTCCATACCCCAGCCCTATCCAGTGAGTACTCCCGACCAATAACTACAGTTTTCTATTTCATGATTTTCAATTCAGTGTTTTCCAAATTAACCTTTTTTTTTTTCCAGTATCATCATGGTTTCTTTTATAATTTTAAATATTTTTTATATTCTTTTTCATACTGGTTATCTCAACTTTTTGGTGTATGTTCTTCATTGGCTTTGTAATTATTTTGATCTTTCACAGAAATTGCTTTTACTGTGGAAATGTGCCTGCATTGTAGAATTATTTCTACAGAGAGGTTTGCATTTCTCCCAAATCTGTAGTGTCAATGGCCTGGGCCTATTTCTTATTATAATTGGTCAGCTTAGGGATTCCTACACTATATGAGCAGTGTGAATTTTAATGCAAACCCACGCATGGCACAGGTTTCAGATTTGATTTCTCAGAGGAGGTTTTTTTTTTTTTTTTAACTCAGAGCCATGGATAGTGACAAGCGTCCTTGTCTTCCTGGGCCTGTGAGCAGAGCCCACCTTTCACTGAGGGGACAGCCCTTCAAGTTCCTGGCTTTACTTAGGGGCTAATCACTAATTTCCTGTGTTCTCAGCCCTTGAACCCAACCTGGAGGATAAATCAAAATGCTTGCCAGACAGACCTGATATTACTACCTCTCGGACTCTAATCAAGGTTGCTGTGGCATCACTTTGAACTTGACCACTGTGGCTTTCAGTTCTCAATCTGTTTCTTGCCCCTGGAAGAAACAAATTTCCCTTGGTCTCCTGAAAGTTCAATTATACATTAGCTCTTTTTTGTTTTGGTGGTAGTGGGGTTCCCCTCCAGGCATATTGTCCAGGTTCTTGATGTCTCAAACAAAGAATTGAGCAAGACACTGAAATACAGCAGAAAAGAAAAGCTTTATTAGAAGCGATAGTACACTTGTAGATGTGGAAGCTGTCCTGAACAAGAGAAGATTGGCTCAAAGGCCTGGTAACAAAGCCTTTGGAGTTTTTATCCCTACTTGCTGTGGGTGGTTACTTTTCTTAGAGAAGTGGGCTTCCTTGGTTGACGACTAAGATTGACAGGACTCGGTGATTCATCATTTGCTTTCTGTGCATATTCATTCCCAGAATTAAGTCTTATAATTATGTTAATGAACTTCTGGGTATGTGCTTCATATTATAATGCTGATAAACTAAAGGTCATTGGGGTCCTTATTGCGCAGGTGTGTGTGACTGGCTGAAACTAGTACCCAATTTTCTGCTCACTTGTTTCTATGAGTTAACTTTTAGCCCCAAAATGCCTTCTATCTTGCTTAATTATGGGCAACCCCTTCTAGAATAGGATGACCTCAATGTATTTGCAGGTGGACTTGAAACCCCTTAACTAACTTTCCTGCCTCTTTTCTAAGAGCCATAAACCCCCTTATTAGTATGGATGTTGAGGGACGGGAGGTCTCTTCTGTATCTGTTTCCTGCTGTGGAGGGTCGTAGTCCCTGTCTCTTCCCTTTCTGCCTTAGTCAGGATGGGGTCTTGGGTTTCCTGCCGAAGTGCTGCCTCAGTCTCTAGATAAGGAAAGGAAGATATGAACTTGTTATTTAAATCATATATATTCTTTATTGATTTGCCTATTAAGCGAGTAAAGGAAAACAGGCTTGGTTAATATATTTCTTGAAGAATAAAAAGACCTTTGGGCTAAAAGTCCCCTCCCCTCTCAGACTCTAAGGGCCCTGACTGGCCTATAGCCATTTCTGCTAACAATGGACCAGTGATCCTTATCAGTAGCCAGAGGACTTGAAACACCAGTTTCAGGTAAATTAAGGGGATTTGAGGGAGGGCCTTTTCTCAAAGAAAGGAAGAAAGAAAGGACTCAACCAGGTTTACTAAAAAGATTAAGAACTCTGCAAGTGATGTCCTATTTCATTTCCTGCTAAAAGATAAGAATTTTACAAGTGATGTTCCATATTGGTGGTGGCGGTGATGGTGGTAATGGTGGTAACAGGCATATTCTATCAATACAGTATTTCTAGGTTTTTGTGTCTTAAGGGGCTTCATCTGCAATGATGCTCCAGACAGCACGCTGGCATGTGAATACATACATAGTGAAATAATTTCATATCCCATCTATCCCACAGTTCTGCCACAATGAACTTCTTGAAGTTCCTGAAACCAACCAGTGCTGCCTGTCTTGAGCAGAACATGCTGCTCTCCCTGTTTAGAATGTCCTTCCCTCTTCTCTACTTGATAGATGCTTTCTAGTCCTTTGAGACTCTGCTTAGTCTTTCCTCTGTCTAAAGTTTAAACTTCCTGCAGATTTATTTCCTTATGCTCTCCACTTGTATCTCAGCTACATTCCACATGGCATTCACTAGTTGGATAAATATATACTGAATGCCTAATAGCTCTCTAAAACACTGTCCCAGGCTCCAAGGATACAGGGATGAGCAAGGCCAACAAGATCCTTTCTGGAGTTTACAGTCTAGTAAGGGGAGATAATAAAGTAAACAAGATAATTTCCAGTAAGTGATGACTGCATGAAGAAAGGTAATAAAAAAATATTGACCAAAAGAACTACTTCAGCTTGGCTGCTCTGAGGAGATCTGAATGATGAATGAGCAACAGCCCTGTGAAGTCTGGGGTTGAACCCGCAGGGCAGAGAATGTGAAGTGTAATTAAAGAGTTTGGGAGAAACAGAAAGGGAAAGTGGGCCCGGAGGTCTCCACTAAGCGGAGAGGTGGGCTAGGAGCAAAGACAGTGTTTTAGTAAGAAAGAAGGCAGAGAATTTGAACACAGGGCATGCATGTAGCCTAGTAGATTAGGTCCTGCAAAGACAGGCGTCACTTGTCTTTAACTATAGATAGCCCTTGTGTCTAGTGGGCCTAACTGTCCTTTATCCGCAGAGCATACGCTCATTTTATCAAATATCTGTGTCACCAAGCTTTAGTATGGAACATTTCATAATCTTGACAGTGCTGTCGTAATAAACATGTTGTTACCGGAAAATGCAGTTTGAGATTAGAGAAGGTATGAAATAGTCATTTTGGAGAATGGGAGGTTGAATGAACATGGGACATGTAGTCAGATTGTCTGGAGAGGCCTGAGGCTATCTATATGAGTCTATTAAGGTGCTAGAAACCCAACAAAAGTACAGAAAGGAGGACTTATTGAAAGGGCAATGTATTCATTGAAAGAAAATTGAATTTCCAAACTTTGGGAAGGGCAGGCATGCAGGAATAATTGGAACCAGGCACTCAAATGCCATGTGTCTTTTCTTAGTCTCCACTTGTCTCTATACTAACTCATTACTGTCTACCTTCTTCCATAGAGCAATGAATAGGCTTCTGACTGCTCCTAGGTTTCTTGACATCCTGCCACCTGAGGGACTGGTGCAGGTTCTCTTTGGACCCAGATTCTGAAATTCCAGAGAAGTACTTTGAATAGTCTGGTTTGTGTCAGAAACCCGCTGTTCTGCAGGTTCAGGGTACCGAAGCTTCCAGCTGCACACTTCTGGCAGCTGGAAGAATATGCGATGAGCCGTCAGCAGATGCAACATAGCTTTATCCAGGCATAGCAAGACACAGCAAGGCACAGGCACAGCTCCAGCTCCCCACGGCCTGCACAAGTGGGGCTGTTCTTATAACAAGGTTCACAATAGTGGCTTAAGGCCAAGTACTACAATCATTCACAATCTACAGGTTGTATAGGATGCTGTATCTAAGGTCACCTGGGATGCTGTAGCTAAGGCAGCCCAGAAAACACACAGCTTGCTGGGAGGGAACCTGACTGCATTGATTTTGTCAGTCCCCTCACCCAACACTCCACCCCTTCAGGGTTCCTCCTTTACCTAGCTGTGGGTTTTGTTGATGGCCATGACAATAGGGCCAACCCTTGTACCCACATCCCACAGCAACAATATAGGGAGCAACAGCATGTAACCAAGACACAGGCCCTTACCCCAAGGACAGCAAGGACTCATCACCATGTCAAGGAGAGGTTGGCCTAATATGCCTGTAGAGTTAGTTGTTGGATGGGCCGTATCTCTTGGTTCAGACCTCTTAAGGCTTGGGTAATATTTTTCTTATTGTCTGGGATGTATACACAGCATTGGGTGTGGAGGATCACACAGGTTCCTCCTTGAAACTGCGTTAGGATGTCTAAAGCCATCTGGTTCTGCAGCACTACCTTTCTTATTTGGTCCTTTATTATTTCATCAGTGAGCAGACTCAAGGCAGTATGGGTCAGATTCAGAGCCCAAGCTGTGTGGGCAGCCCAAACCGTGATTTGTGTTTCAACTACAATGTCATCTGCAGCAGGCAGGAAAATGGCCAAGGGATAAAACTAACGAGGTGTCCGCATCACGCAAGCACAGTGGGCATAATAAGCATCTCAATTGCTCGGCGGTTTGGGCAAAGTCTTCCACACTTGGGCAGGGAGATCTAGCCATCCCCAGGTACAGCGTCTGGTCCACCCAACCCTATGACCACCCAAGGTTCCCACACACCCAGAGACTACTGGGGGGTAGAGGGAAAGTGGGGACCAGCCCCTGATGTTTCATTTCTGTCTACCAGTGTGTGGGGGAAGTAACAACTGTTACATTGGCACACAACGGCCGAGGCAACCAGCCCAGAGGGTAAGTACCATTGGCCCTCTCAGTACAGTAGGGGACCATTCCCTTTATCTCAACTCCCTCACTATTAACCACTTCCACCCAGTGTACCATCCATCATCTGGTCCATGCGTGTTCAGATTGAAGATAGCCTGTCGCATTCCCAGCTTGCAGACTGGACACCTCAGTTGCCATGGTCCTGCCGCCCCTCTTCAACATCTCCCAGGGTGGCCTTTGCCATAGTTACTTCATGGAAATGCCG
This sequence comes from Pteropus alecto, assembly GCF_000325575.1. Lineage (NCBI taxonomy): Eukaryota > Metazoa > Chordata > Mammalia > Chiroptera > Pteropodidae > Pteropus > Pteropus alecto. Next base: position 491,462 of record NW_006436637.1, on the reverse strand, counting down.
CCCAACATAGGGGGCCAAGATCGCTACCAAGAACCCAAAAGAAGAGGATGGTGCAGTCCCCAGGCCTAAGTCCCTCATTCCATAGGTGAACCGTCCATCATCTGGTCCATGCATGTTCAAATTGAAGATAGCCTGTCGCATTCCCAGCTCGCAGACGATTTGCACCAACTGGCGTATGATTGCCATTTACTCACTGTGTCTGGTAGTTCTCCTGGGTCATCCCAGACAGTTCATATAGCAGTGGTTATCCACTCCATTAGGGTGTGATTACTCTGCCCATGGGCCAGCTGACAACTGTAGGTGTTGCCATAGGGAGGGGTATACCATAATGGAGATCAGCCTCTCCATTATATCCGGGGAGCAAACTATGCTGTCTGCCCCTTCCTCCCACAAATGCAACAGCTATGCTGGTAGAGGCTTCCCTGATCTCTGCCAGCATTGCTCCCCCAACTCCCTTAACTCAGGAAGGATGTAGGGGGTGTTGGGGGTATATTCTGTCATGGTGAGGCCTCCAGCCTGTACTCCCTCCAGTCCCAGGGGCTGTTCATGTTTCACCTTCTGGTGCATAATAGGCTGGGCTTGCACTTGCCTAGTGTCTTCTACAGGCTCCTCTTCCACCTCCAGTGTCTTGTGCTGAGTCACAGGACAGCTCATCCTCTAACTGCTACAAATGGGCCTCCAGAGCCTCCTCTTTTGTATGCAATTCATGGACCTGTGCAGCTTCTTGCAAGGCTTTGTCCATGTTGTGTTTCAGTGCAGTTAGCAACAGCCAACCTATGTGGCCAATGGCAACTCTGGCCCTTTCAGGTGGTTGTCCCTCCAGGAAGCAGAGTCCCTTCTCAATACTGGCCAGGGAGCCATCTACCTCTTCCCACTCCTCAGGGGAAGTTCAAGTCACAGGACCTGTGGCAATGGGATACCACGTACTGTGTGGGGGCCACATCCCTTCCTCCTCCTTCTCCGGGGTGGAGGATCCCCTTACCTGGCAATCCTGCCGACTATGCCAATTGTTCTGCAGGTTCAGAGTACTGAAGCTTGGGGTGTGCAGTTCTGGCAGCTGGAAGAATATGTGAGGAGCCATCAGCAGATGCAACATAGCTTTTTCCAGGCATAGCAGAATACAGCAAGGCACAGGCAAATGGGCCTCCAGAGCCTCCATTTGCCAGCCTGCACGGGCAGGGCTGTTCTTATAACAAGGTGTACGATAGTGGCTTAAGGCCAGTACTATAATCAATCACAATCTACAGGTTGTATAGGACGCTGTATCTAAGGTTACATAGGACACTGTATCTAAGGTCACCTGGGACGCTGTAGCTTAAGCCCTCCTGGAAACCACATGGCTTGCTAGGAGGGAGCCTGACTGCATCCATTTTGTTTATCAGTCCCCTCACCCAACACCCACTCCTGGAAGTGGTCATAGAGATGAGAGCTATACAAACATTGCAGCTCCTCAAGGAAGCACGTAGTTGGAGAGGCATGCAGGTGGAAGTGGTGTTCCTAGATGAGGGAAGAAGTTCTTGGCAGGATTTTATAAATGAAAGCATCCCCCTCAAATGGGTCACGTACCATAAAACCTAGTGATTCCATTTCTGAAAATTATCTTGTACACCAAATATCCTGAATACAGAAAAAGCCTTACTTCCAGAGCTGATTCTTACTCTTTTTTCAATAAAGAAATAGCGTAGTATATCATGGTCAATTGTTCATGGAATATTACTCACCTATTAAAAAGGTGAGCTTTTCTTAGGAGCTAAATGGTTTACAACCAGAATATTCTGATTAGGCTAAACCTTGAAGGCATTGTGCTAAGTGAAATAAGTTAGAAAAAGACATGATCTTTTTCTGCATGATCTCAGTTATATGTGGAATCTAAAAGAATCAAACTCCTAGAAACAGAGAACAAATTGCTGGTTATCAGAGGTGGGGAATTGAGGGAAAGGGGAAAATGGGTGAAAGTGGTCAAAAGGTACAAATTTCCAGTTATAAGTCCTGAGGGGTGTAATATACAGCATGGTGACTTTGGTTAATACTGTACTATATATTTCAAAGTTGCTAAGCAAGTAGATCTTAAAAGTTCACACCACTGGAAAAAATTATACAATGTTATATGCCAATTATATCTGGAATACATATAAAACCATATAGATTATATAAAAAATATAAACTGGAAAAATATATAAAACTTAAAATTTTTTTGATTTGACAAAGTAAAAATTAAATATTTGAATAAACAGACACACACACACACACACACACACAAAGAAGTAAGCATTTATACTACCTAAAGGGACATTTGAGAACTGAACTTGCCTTCTATTCCAGGTCAATTTACTTCAGTTTGGACAGAAAAGTGCCAAATACCCACCTGTCCTTCCCCTTACAGACATACGAATTCTGCATGCTCATCTCTGCTGACCAGGCTAGGGATGGGCTCCCCTGGGTAGACAGGAGCAACTGGCCTCAGTTACAGCAAAGCCTCCCAAGAAAGGGTCAGCATATTTTCAACACTTCCTCTTATGGTGCCAGACAGCTGTTGTTCCTCCAAGTTACACACTTCCCTTTTACAGCAAATTCACAGCTGGGGAAACCACAGCTCTTCCTCTAGAATTCATAGCTTTCAATATCTGTTATTTGCATTTCAGGATCAAATGAAGAGGAATGCCTCTGTGAAGGGGAAAAATGAACCCATTAGCAATATGTTCTGTTCTTGATAGATAAAAATGGTCTGGTTTAAATCATCATTATCATCATCATTGTTATCATTGCCACCATCTCTTCTTACCTCCTTGTATAAGATTGCACAGAATCAGTTTTTGACAAAACTGGGATTCTTCTCAAAGAAGTCAGAACTTACTTTTTCAGAAACTTGTTTCTGCCATTTTCTAATTCTCAATAAGCAGGAGTGGTTCTCAAAACATTTAACAACATAGGGGCCATTGGCCTTAGTACTACTGTCAGGCATTAACTCTCTAATTGTCAGATCATAGTGAGGTCCTGGGGAACTATAGTGATCAGAGGTTCCTTAGGGAAGTATTTCAACATTTTAGTAACTGATATGACCCGGCCCTGGGGGTACTTCCCAGCTGAATCTCTCCTCTTTCTCTTTCTCTCTCTCATACACACACACACACATATACACACACACACACAAGTGCAGGTCTTGTAACTCCCAGGTGTATTTGCATTCAAAATAGAGAAGGAGTGAGGGCAGACTGCCACTGAGCCCAGATGTTTGTGGCTAGGCACTGTTAAATGTTTTATATATCTTATTGAAACCTCACCACAACCCTTGGGAATTTTTAAAAACATTCTAAGACAGGTCCTTATGTTTTTTGCCCTCTGATGCTCTTATAACCTCAATATCTAATAATTCATTCAGCACCTTTTATTGAGTACAAGGAGAGCAACATGAAAAGGTTCTAGCTTTCTTGAAGCCTACATTCTAGTAGAGAGAGACAGAAAAGAAAAAGCAACTAAGAAGATTAACCTGAGAACATGTGCTGTATTAGATATGGCGCTTGGGGATGGCTTCTTTGAGGACCTGCTTTGTGAGCTGCCAAGGATAGGACAATCTAGGGGTAAATAAGGAGTTACAGATCAGGAGAAAGGATTCTGAATGTAAAGATATGTGTGGGGTAAAGGGTATGGATAAGGAGAAAACAAGCTCAAGTGGTTATAATCTAGTAAATAGAGGGAACACTAGCAGGAGCTGAGATTGCAATGTAATTGATTTTACACTGTGAACATTGGGAAGCTAGCTGAAGGTTTTAAGTAAGACAGAAATAAAATCTGATTTTTATTTTAAATAGGTCATTGTTGGATGTAATGTAGAAAATGGATTGAAGTTGAGTGGAAGGAGAAACTGAGATGAAAAAAAAGAAAGCAGAGAGAACAGTTAGGCAACTGCAATAGTTCAAGCAAACATGGCTTAGACTAGGGCAAGGGTCAACAAACTTTCTGTAAATGGTAAGAGAATATTTAAGGCTTTGTGGGTTACATATGCTCTCCATCACATATTTTTAGATTTTTATTTTTATTTTTTTTTTAAACAAAATCCTTAAAAATGTAAAGCTATTCTTAACTAGACTGCAGGCATAGTCCGTCTACCTCTGGACTAGAATGATAGCGGTAGAGATGAGATATGGTCTGTTTGCAATTTATTTTGAAAACTGAGCCATATTATTCCATTTTACCAAGGAATAAATTGAAACTCAAAAAAATCAATAATATGCGGTCAGTAAATTACAGAGGTAATACATAAACTCCAGAAAAGATTTGAACCCAGGACTATGTGATTAATGGGATTCCCGGTGATAGAAAAGTATTTAGGACATGAATCGGATGAAGCTTTAATAATTGGTGGCATTTGTGTACGCCCAAAGTCAGGGGCAAATCCTGGGCTGGGGACTGAATTTGTTAGGTGCCCCCAATATTCTATAAACAAGCATTTCAATGGAGACAATGGAGGCCAACATTGGTTTACCAGTGGCAAAACCAGAACTTGGACCCAGGCCCATTAACATGGGTTCCTGTGTTCTTTTTTTCCCCTAGCATGTTTTGTAGGCAAATCTGTAGATGTGTACGCAGTACTCTAACTTGAGTTTGTGTTTCCTTGAAACATCAGAACTGTATATTTAAAGAAGCTATATGTATTGTTTTCTTTGATCTTTAATGCAGATACTTTAGTTGATAACTGGGTTGAGCAGGCTTGCTTTCTCTGCCTCCCAAAGGTAGGGAGAACTCTGAATTATCTAGAGCCTAAAAGAACAAGATCTCTACAAAGAGTCTAATCCAGTGGGATGTGATATTTGGAGCTGTGTTTATATGTATAAAGAACAAACAAGGATGGTGTTTACAGCATGTTGCATTAGCAAAAGATTAAAAGTACCCTAAAGGCCATCAGCAGAGGACTCATTAACAAAATGATTGTTCAACCGTACAACAGAAAATGGAGAAGCTGTTAAAAAGACTAAGGATATGGCTATATGTGGACTGAGAAGAAAAAGTGCCAAGATATAGTGCCATGAGAGAAGCAAGATAAGTTTCCATGGTATCCTACTTGTATAGGAAAAAGAAGTACACATATACAATAGTTTCATATATGTGTCTTTGGAAGGACACACAAGAAACTAGTAACTATAGCTGCATCCAGAGAAGTGACAGGGCAAGAGAATGATTATTTTTTCAGTTTTCCCTTTTGTAATTTGAATTTTGTGCCATTTGCATGTATTACCCATTCTCCCCAAATTCAATCTCCTATTAAAGAAAATTTCAAATATACACAAAAATACCATAGCATTATGAACTCTCATTTACCTATCACCTAAGCAATTTGTTTCATCTATCTCCGTCTTCCCTCCCTTTCCCCCTTAACGAGATTCAACCATTTTTTTCTTGAATAAGCATTCCTTAGATTGTTGAAAATTCTTAATTTCCCAAGTCCTAAAAAATGAAAAAGGTTGATTTTGACAAATTTTTGCCAGTGTTTTTTTTGCTTTTATAGAGGAGTCTTTTTGGATGTCCTTATTAACCATTAGTACTGATGTCCTTGGCTGAAATCTTTTAAAGCAAATGCTAGATATTACATCATTTAACCAACAAATATTTCAGAATCTAATGGAAAAAAATTTTAATTTTAATCACATATCATTACATGTAAAAAAACATTTATTTATTTATTTAATGGTGACATTGGTTAATGAAATCTAGTAAGTTTTAGCTGTACACTTTAACAGTAAGGCATATATATTTTTACACTGTGTGTTCACCTCCCATAGTTAGATTTCTTTCTGCCACCACATATTTGACCCCCTTTACCCCATTTACGTCCCCCCTCCCCCTCCCCCTACCCTCTGGTAACCACTAGTCTATTGTCCATGACATGAGTCTCTGAAAAACTGCCATTTTTATTGGGACAAAAAAAGGGGGAGGGGGGACGTAAGCAACTGTCTGTAAGCAACTAAGCCAAAGAAGGGATATATGCAGATTTTGCAGCAAAAGAAGCAAAAGAGACACAGGCAAGCTATCACTCAAAGGCCTGTCTCCCCAGGTGTCTAAGGAGTACAGATTATACAGGTCATGGAAACTAAGGGAGTTGGGTTTGTGGGTGCTATTGATTGGACGATTGGAGGAAGATGAGGTAATTGATCATTGTGTTTGGTTCTGGAATCAGCCATGGCCTCATCCTTTCTGGTTGTTCTGTCTTAATGGGCCTGAGGCTGAAACACATCTAAAGCCAAGATGTTATCCTTAGTCTAAAGTCCAACCAAAACCTATTGTCCTCATGATTACAGACCTGAGACTCAGTTAATGTTATGTCCTAAGGCTTAATGATTAAAGAAGTAGGCATACAGAAGATAAGGGCGGGGTGGGGGGGGGGAGGAAGTAAGTCACAATGTTATTAGAGAAAAAACTATATTAAAAAAAAATGAAGTTTGTATGAGGTTACACCAATGCCTATCCCTATTTTCTCAAAAATGTCTTTCCTCCCTCCCCTTTTTTTCCCCCTTCTTTAATCCCTCTCCCCTGCTCCACCTCCGCCCTTGACCCATGGATGTCACCGTATCCCCTTAAGGACTGGATCTCTGAAGTTGGGGCGTCTCCACCCACACGCTCCGGACGCACACTCAGGGCCTGGGGCACCCGGGGTATGGTCTGTGGCTCTACTTGGGGTGCGAACCCAGGACCTTCTGTGTGTAAAGCAGACTGCTAGCTACTGCACTATGGAGCCACCCACCTCTCTTCCTTTCTTCATCAGTTTATCCAATTCAGGATCCAAAGAAGTGTTACCCATTGCATTTGGCTGATATGTGTCTTAAGTCTGTAATCTATAAGTTAATCTATAATGGTTCCATGCCTCTATTTCTTAATAACTTTAAAACAGTGAATCACTTGCATAAAATTTTATAGAAGTAGAATATGGCTGTTTGCATATTTGTAGTGTATCTCCTAATCAATTTAAAAAATCAGTTAAAAAAAATTTCCCTGGCAGGACCCACAAGATTAGAAGTGTAAATAGCACATGATTAGATTGGTGATTTTGATAGGTGTATACAGTACAAAATTTTTAAGATGACATTTTATGACGATTTTGATAAGCACCTATGATTAGATTGACCCTTTAATTTAGCACATTTTAAAGATTTTCAAAGATCAAGACACTTTAATATGCTTGAATACCTTTCCTACCATTCTGAGATAGTTGTGTCTCGGAAAGGACTTCCTGCTTGTCACTTTTCTATCTTACTTTTAGAACCCAACTTAAGAGTGGATTCCTTAGGGTTACCTTCCTGACCCCACTCCCTTCTTTAGCCCATGAAAATCCTACCTGCTACCCTAGCTTTCCTTCAGGGTTCCTGCCATCCTACACTTATCACATGGACATGGAATTGTCTCATACTACAAGGAACTCCTTAAAATTTGGTTTATTCTGTGCCCAGAAGTTAGAGGAAATGAAGGGCAGTAACTATTTGTTGCATGAATAAGTTGACTGAGTTGAAGGTTCTTTCACACCATCCATCCATGCTCTTCCCAATCCCGCCTCCATCATATTCTTTTAGGGGATATACACACTCATATATCCTAGTATTAAAAACTAGACAACAGGCACCAAATGGAGTCATGTATGCTAAGTCCCACATCACCAAACTGAGACTTAATTACAGTTTTGACTCTCCCAAAAATGAAATCATAAATGGGTCAATTAGAAATTGCCTAATCAGCACTAGTTAGGTAATTCGCTTGATAGACCCCTACTACCTTCTTAAGGATGGTGACGTTGCCATAACCAGTCTTTTTTATCTGTGTAACTTTCTTGTTCCTGCTGCCTTCTTCCTATAAAAGTCTTTCACTTTGTACAGCTCTTGGGGGAGCTCTTTTTCTATCTGCTAGATTGGATGCTGCTCAATTTATGAATCATTGAATAAAGCCAATATCTTTAAAATTTACTCAGTTGAACTTTGTGTTTTAATACTAGCCTGGAGTAAAAAAACTCTTGCTTTCTCAAATCTTTGCTTGTTGCTCCCAAGTTTATCATAATCCCTTCCTGGAATTGAGGGAATGAAGACTAAATTCCTAACATCTGAGGAGTTCAGGGTTCTAATACTTATTAATAATGCCCAGTAGCTTCCAAATCTAGTCCAAAGTGGAGAAGTGGAAAAATCTCCCAAGTGATGTGTGATGTTAAGCAATGGACAAGAAATTAGATATTGTAATTGGTAACCAAGAGACATATCTAATAATAAATAATTTAACATGCAATGTCAGTAACCTATTACTGCTTTTTAAATTTTTGTTACTGCTTAAAAAAAAACAAAACTTTTCAACTCTTGGTGATTACAAAAGCAAAACACATGTATTTGAGGAAAAGAGTCATTCTTAATCCCACCATTTTATTTATTTAGCTATTTCTCATTACATACACATGCACACATTTACATTTGTTCATATTGATGTCCCACTAAAATTAGATCATAAGCATTCCTGATGTCATCATAAAAAGTTTGTACTGTATGCTCTGTAATGTCTGTGTAGTGTTCTGTTGTATGATGTGCTATTATTTAACCATTTTCTAGTGTTGGACATTTAAGTTGCTTCCATTTATTTGCTATCATCAATACTACCTCCGTGACAGGTTTGTACACAAATCTTTTTCACCCTTTACTTAGACAATTCTTAAGGTAGATTTTTATAAGGATTAGAGTCAAAACTAATAAATATTTTTAAGAATCTTGATTCATAGTGCCAAATTACTTTCCAAAAGTTAGAAGACAACATACTTGTTTTAAAGTTGTATTCTGTACTTCACATAGATAGAATCTTTCAGCGTTCTCTTTTGTGCCTGATTTAACAATATCTGTGATAATCATCTAGGTTGTTGCATTTATCAGTAATTATTTCCTATTGCTGTGTAGAAGTTCATTGTATAACCACAATTTACCTGTACAACTACTCATGGATATTTGGATTATTGGTGTTTGGCTGCTATAAATATTCTAGTACAAACCTTTGGTGGATGTATTACTCTTGGAGTGGAATTGCTGAATCGCAAGATCAGGACAGCTCCTGTATACACTGTGGAAGTTTTCCAAAGTGGTTCTATCGTAGGGCTCTGTTCTTGGTCTCTTGACTCTTAAGTGAGGGAAGGAAATAACCTAGAGGCACGAATCACTTAGGGTAATGCGTATACTCCAACTGTGTGCTTCATTCGGCTAGGAACGTCCATTTAAATTCTCAAAATACTGTCAGGTAGGTGCCACCATTTCACGCATGAATAAATAGACTTAGTAAGGTCAACTGTCTTGTTCACAATTTGACTCTTCGTAGGCTTGATTGCATACCTTAATGTATTGCTGCACTGCCCCTAACAAATTATTAGCGCACAATGTGAAGAAAATCAGAACGGCCAAACTCCCTCCACTCATCCCGGATACCGAAGCAGAGTCGGCATCCTATCCGTGAGAACAAAGGAAGCAATCAGCTAGGCCGCGTGGGCATCCGGCCTGCTCCCTGCCCCTCACCTATGCACATGCGCAGTTTGAGCCCTCCGGAGCCTGGCGGCTCACGCTCGCGTGACGTAAAGCCGTACGGCAGTGCGTGGTGACGTAAGGGCGTGCTCGGTGGCTCACCGGGGAAGATGGCGGCTGCTCCTTTGGAGGAACGGGATTGAGAGGGGCGGAGGGAGGAAGCCCATAGAAGAGACATTCCCGGCAGAGAAGACGAACATTTCACTCGCCATTTAGTAGGTTCTCTGCTCAGCGCCAGAGGGTGAGTGCGGTGGCCGCCCGGGACCGCTAGCTTGCAGCAGGTGACGGCACTTTCCGCCATTTTCAAGCTTGGCCGTTGCGTGCTTAGGGGGCCTGGAGGGGCGCCTGGGAACAGGATGAAAAAGCTGGGATGGGCAACGTCGGATAGGTGCTTTGAGGCAGGTTGGAGCCGTAGGAGACGGGGCTGGAGGCTTGAGGCCGACCGGGAAAGGAGAGTATGGTAGGCTTAAGTTCCTGACTTGTGACTGGAGGCGAGAAGAAGACGGTAGGCCACGGATAAGAGTGAAGTTTGGAGGAAGGAAGTGCAATAAACTGAGATTTGGAGCGAGAGTGGAAGGGGTTTGGCTAAGAGTTGAACTGAGTGGGGCTTGGAGTGGTTGGTTTAAGGGGTCACGGGAAATTAATGAGAAACCCGTGAGACAGCAGAAGGTGCAGCCTAGAAATCGCGGCTTGAAATCGGTATTTTTAACAGGAATAAGTCCATAGCTTGACAAGTAAAAACTCTGTTCTTTTGGAATAGTTAAATTCCTATTTTATTTGTTTTGGATCATGCTCACTACAAGAGTCTCTTTAAAAACTCCCTCCATATCTCCGATTTCAAGTTGACTTTTGGCAACTAGATATTTAGGATCTTAAAATTGTTTTAAAAAAAGAAAAAGAAAACAAATGTTGGTACTTGGTTGTAACCCTTGTGATTAGTGGCCCATTCATAGAAAAAAGAAGGAGGCGAGTCTATAGAGAATTCCGTAATTGGGTCTGTTTAAATCAAATCAGAAATCTACGGGTTACTTACAGAAAGCCTGTCAAGAATATTTTGAAGTACTTCCTGCGTAGGTGACATTAAGTTAACTGTTCAGGGTAAAGACTGAACAAAAAAAGTCTCTGTTAAAAGGAATATCTCTTGGGAGCGCTGAATTGACTTTTAAGTACACTCTGGAGATCTAGTTGCACGCTCTATTTTTTCCTTGTGAACGTGATGCAGTGGTATATCTGTTTAATTCATAAAGAACTTTTAGAGACTGTTAGGGAAAAGAAACATTGTTCTTCTGGTGGCATTTTTCTTTCCCATATCTTAATTACATTTAACACTGATATTTTATTACCATACTTTTGCACTTTTTAATTGGTCTTGCCTAGAAGAAGGTAAAAATATTGTATCGATTTGAGTTTGTGCTTCCGGTCGAAATTCCATATTTAGCCTATTGAAACAATGTACAATTTATCTTTCTATAGTCGTGGGAACAATTTTGGTAGAAAGTTGGCTTTACATCACAGTGCTTTAGAAAAAAGTCTTTAGCAATGAAGTCGATGGCTTAACTTGCATTGTTTGGTTGGTGAAAAATGTTGTTGTTTTTATTTTTAATGTACAGCACCTGGTATTCATAAGTGGTCTATCCAAGTACTAACCAGGCCCGACCCTGCTTAGCTTCTGAGATCAGACGAGATGGGGCACGTTGAGGGTGGCATGGCCGTAGACTTGAAAAATATTAAAATGACAGATTTTGCCATCACAGTTTTAACTTGACCTAAGGCTTTAATAACTTTTACTAACCACTTAAGGTGCTTATTCAGAACTCTCTTTGCTAAGTAATAAGTCCACACACTTTTCACATTACTTTTGGAAAATCATTATAGGATTATTGCTAAAGTTTGAACTGTTTCGTATTTAAGAATAAGAAAGTATGGTCACAGTAAAGCTTTATAACTATAACAAATACACTGACAAAGATATTAAAGTATTTCACTTGTGAAGGTATTTATGTAATTCTTTTGAGATTGCTTAGGAAAGTTTAAGACTTTATGAGTGTTTTTAGAATTAGAATTAATTAGTTGGAGCCTGCAGATTAGAAATCTTCATGATCAAAGTATGTTTAATGTCAGAAACTTGTTTAAGCATTCAGTGGACAAAGCTAGGAAATATGTTTTCAGAAATGATCAGTTCGTATTGATATTTTAAATTCCAAGTGAAAGCTAACATTATCATTGGAATTTCCTACAAAGAAAATGGATTCAAATTTACAATGCCATTATTATAAACCTTAGTGAGTGCAGTTGATTTCTTTTCAGTCCTTTTTGTCCCTCCTTAGAACGTATCCCACTCAAGATGAACTGTTAGAGAATTGTGCTCAAAAGTTACTTGAAATAACAACTTTCTTTTCTGTTTGTGATCAATTTGATTACTTCTGATTATCAAGTTTGACTTTTTGTGTTCATTTCTTGGGTGCTTTTTAAATTCTTGATTTAATTTTTTAATGTTATTTTACATGGTTTAAAATTTAATTCTATATTGAAATTAAGTCTTCTTTTTGACTCTAAGCTCTTCACTCGCATTCTCACTCACCCAATGTATGTGTATGCTTACTTTTCCTTTCTTACAAAAGTGGCATAGTGTAAAAACTTGTGACCCTTTTTTTGTTAAAAATATTTTACCATCTTAACCATTTTTAAGGATACAGTTCAATAGTGCTAAGTATATTCACATAGCTGTGCCACAGATCTGAGAACTTTTTTCATCTTGCAAAACTGAAATTCATACACCTATTGAACAGCTAGCTCTCTTCCTCTCCCAGCCCTGACAATCACTATTGTGCTTTGTTTCTATGAGTTTAAGACACCTTGTCTGATGGGAATCATGCAGTATTTGTCTTTTTTGTGACTGGCTTATTTCATGTAGCAAAAATGACCTCAAGGTTCACCCATGTTGTAGCATGAGATGAGATTTCCTTCCTTTTTACAAAAGAATGATGTTCTGTTGTATGTATGTACCACATTTTGTTGATCCATGGGTGAATGGATACTTGGATTGCTTTTACCTCTTGGCTGTTGTGAGTAGAGCTGCTGTGAACTTAGGTATGCAGATATCTCTTTGAGACCTGCTTTTAATTTTTTTTTTTTTTTGGATGTACACTCAGAATTGGAATTACTGGATCATAATGGTAGTTTTGTTTTTAATTTTTTGAGGAAATGTCATCCTGTTTTCCATAGTGTTTGCTCCATTTTACAGTCTGGCTAACAATACAAAAGGTTTCCAATTTCTCCACATCCTCACCAACACTTGATATTTTGTTTTTTAATAGTAGCCATTGTAATGGGTTTGAGGTGATACCTCATTGTGGTTTCAGTTTGTATTTCTCTGATGTTTAAGGATGTTAAGCATTTTTTCATGTTTGTTGGCCATTTATATGTCATGTTTGGAGAAATATCTATTCACATCCTTTGCCCATACCCAAATTTAGTTGGGCTATTAGGATTTTTTTTTTTTTGTCGTTGAGTTGTAGGGGTTTTTTTTTCGTGTGTGTGTGTGTGTGTGTGTGTGTGTGTGTGTGTGTGTGTGTGTGTTGTCATTGACTTAGGTTTTCCCTCTGCAATACCAACAGGTTAAATTTAGCAGGAGTTTTTTTTTTTTTGTGGTTGAGTTGTAGGAGTTTTCTTTTCGTGTGTGTGTGTGTGTGTGTGTGTGTGTGTGTGTGTGTGTGTTCTGGTTATTAACCCCTTATCGGATAATATGATTTGCAAATATTTTCTCCCCTTCTGTAGGTTGCCTTTTTACTCCGCTGATTATGTCCTTTTCTGCACAGGTTTTTAAGTTTGATGTAGTCTCATTTGTGTGTATGAGGCCCTTTTTATCCTCCTAACACTATATCCAAGGAGTCATTCAATATCAATTTAGGAACCTCCCCCTACCCCCAACTTGTGATAATGTGATTTGTAATAAGAAATATATGTTTTTGGTCTTTGTTCTGTTTCTGGCACAGATTTCCTAAAACTCTTGACATTTCCTAAGTGATTAGAGTGATAAAGGTGCCTTGATATTCATAACAAACCCCTTGCGACCACACCTGAGTTTATGTTAATGAGATGACTTTTGAAAAGCACCTAAGGATGGGGGCTGGTTGCCAGGAAAACCAACCCTGTGATTAGGGTGTTGGAATTTTTAGTTCTACTTCTTGGACCTCCGGAGAGGAGAGGAGAGGGACCAGAGGTTGAATCAGTTGCCACTGGCCAATGATTTAATTGCTCTGGTATTGAAGGCTCCATAAAAAAACCAAAAGACAGGGTTCAGAGAGATTCTGGGTTTGTGATTGCTTGGAGATTGGGAGAGTGGTGAGCTCAGAGAATATGGAACTGCTGAGCCCCTTCCCACATACCTTGCCCTATGTATCTCTTCTATCTGGCTGTTCCTAAATTATATCCTTTTATAATAAACTGGTAATCCAGTAAGTAAATATTTGCATTATTTTCACTCTTTAGTTATTATGAATAAAGCTGCTTTGAACGTTGGTGTACAAGTTTATCTCTGGACGTAATGCTTTCAGTTCTCTTGGAATATATGTAGGAGTGGAATTGCTAGGTATTATGGTAATTCTAGGTTTAGGATTTAAGGAAATTCCAGACTTTTCCCAAGAGACTATATCATTTTACATTTCCACCAGCAGTGTATGAGGGTTCCAGTTTCTCCACATTTTCACCAACACTTGTTATGTCCCTTTTTTTGATTATAGCCATCCTAGTGGATGTGAAGTGTTACAACTCACTGTGATTTTGATATGCATTTTCCTAGTGACTAATGATGCTGAGCATCATTTCATGTGCTTAATGGCCATTCGTATATCTTCTTTAGAAAAATAACGATTTAAATACTTTGTCCATTTAAAGAACTGGATTATCTTTTTATTATTGAGTTGTAAGAGGTCTTTATATATTCTACATGCAAGTCCCTTATCAGATACATGACTTGCAGAAATTTTCTTTCACTCTGTGGATGTCTTTTTACTCTCTTTATGTTATTAAAGCACAGAAGTGTCTAATTTTGATGATGTCCAGTTTATTTTTTTTATTTTGTTGATTGTTTTTGATATCCTATCTTAAGAAGGCTTTGCCTAACTCAAGGCCATGAATATATATATTTGCTGTATTTAATGCAGTTAGTTGTTGGTCAAGCAATTGATTTTCCCAACCAAGAATGTGGATTGTTGTCCATTGGTATAAATATGAATTTGAGTTTGATTTTGTGGTTAGAAATCTGTAAGCTTTATTTCATCCATGTAGCATGTGTTAAAGTTTCCTTTTTAAGGCTGCATAATACTTCATTAAATACACCACATTTTCTTTACCCATTTATCCATTGATAAACATTTGAGTTGTTCTTCATCTTTTAACTCTTGTGAATAATGTTACTATGAGCATGGATGTACAAATATCTGTTCATGTACTTGCTTTCAGTTCTTTGGATATATACCAGGAAACCTGTAGCATTTTGTACGAGCTTTTATAGTCTTTTGCCCTGTTGTGTTATAAATGTTTGTATGTCTTAAGATTTAAGCAAAGGCATGTGGTAGGGAAGCATGAGAAATAATAAAATTGATTCAGTGATTAACAGCCTTTCAAAACAGCACCAGACCCAGATGGGTTCATTGATCAATTCTATCAAACATTTCAGAAAGAAATTATACCAGTTCTCTACAATCTCTTTCAGAAAATAGAAGTAGAGGGAATACTTCCTAATTCATTCTTGAGGCCAGCATTACCCTAATACCAAAACCAGACAAAAGACATTACAGGAGGAAAACCATAGATCAATATCTCTTGAGCATAAATGCAGAAATCCTCAATAAAATTTACCAAATTTAATCTAACAATGAATAAAAAGAATTATACACATTATGACCAAGTGTGATTTATTTCAGCTATGCAAGACTGGTTCTGCATTCAATATTGAATTGATGCAATTAATCTATCACATCAACAGGCTAAAAAAATCATACAGTTGTATCAATAAATGCAAAAAAAGCATTTGAAAATTGAATATCCATTCGTGATAAAAATGCTCAGCAAACTAGATGTAGAAGGGAACTTCTCCAGGTTCATATAGAACATCTCCAGAATACCCCTACAGCTTATATACTTAATAGTGAGAAACTAAATACTGAGATCAAGAACAAGGCAGGGATGTCCATGTTCACCACTCCTTTTCAGCATTGTCCAGGGAACCATAGCTAATGCAGTAAGGCAAGAAAAGATAATAAAAGGTATATAGTTTGGGAAGGAAGAACTTAAACTGTTTTTGTTCACAGATGATGTGATTGTCTATGTAGAAAATCTCAAGAATCAAAAAACTAAAAAATTCCTTTTATTCAGATAAGTATTATTAATATCTTTAAGTGGATGGTTACTGGAGAACAGATTATTCTCGTAATTCTAAGGTATTATCCTAAGGTATTAAACATTTTAGATATACAGAAAAATTGAAAGTTTATACCATATACTTGCTTCCTAGATTGAACATTTGTTCTAATTTTGCTTTATTTTTTTTCTTTGTTTACTAGGGCTGCTATAGCAAAATAACCACACATTGAGTGGCTTAAACAAGACCTGTCTTACAATTCTAAAGGTTAGGTGTCTGAGATCAAGGTGTCAGCAGGGCTTTGTTCCCTCTAAATGCTAGGAAAGGGTCTGTTCCACGTCGCTCTTCTAGTTTCTGGTAGTTCCTTGGCTTTTGACAGCATAACCCCAATATTTACATGTGTCCAGATTTTCCCTTTTTGTAAGGATACCAATTCTACTGAATTACGGGCCCACCCTACTCTAGTATGACTTCATCTTCACTAAAGACATCTCCAGTGATCCTATTTCCCAATAAGGTACTGCAGTTTAGGATTTAAACACATGAATTGTGAGGGGATGTAATTCAACTCAGTGTATTCTGTCTCTACATACATACATATTTTGTGGCCATTTGAGAGTAATTGCAGACGTCATGACACATAATGCTTAAGCATGCAATATCTGCATACAATATCACATCTAAGAAAATTAGTTTTCTAATATGTAATATCTAATATGTAATATCTGGTCCATATTCAAACAGTCTTTGATAGCTGCTTTTTCAAACCAGGACCTATTCAAGGTTCATATGTTACATCTGATGGTCTCCTTGGTTTTACTAGAGCAGTCTTCCTGATTTTTTTTACACAAACTTCTTTCTTCTTTCTTTTTCTTTGTTGTCTGTCAGTCAGTCAGTCATTCAGTCTGTCAGTGTCTTTCACAGAAGTATCTCAGTTGTAAATCAAGCCTCTATTCTCTGCCAACCTGATGTAGGACTGGTTAAAACCACCATTTGCTTCCTCTGTCCAAGAGTCTTAATGCAGAAGACATGTCTCTTGATGGACAGTTAAGAGGACAACTGTTACATTGTCTCTGTTAATAGTTGTTCTGGAGGATGGACTGCATCTCTGTGTCTCAAGGGTTGTCCTCCCACCACAAAATGTTTATTTTGTAAATGTGACACATCGTATGTTTTAAGTGAGACTATCCTGAATATACCCCTTCAATTTGGTGAAAATTCTCTTAGGTCATTTCTTGTGATACAGAAACAAAAACTATTGTGAGCAAATATTGTTTGTTGGATCTTTCCACTACATAGTTACTATTTTTCCTTTGTAGTTAGTAAGTATCTTGGAGGAGATACTTTGAAACTATATAAATATACTGTTTCTTCTCAAACTTTTACTCATTATTTAGCAGCCATTGGTGGAGCCTGTCTGCAGCAAGTACTACCTGGTGTTCATTGGTGATTTTCTGTTGGCATGTGTTTTAACAAGTTCTCTTAAAATTTTCATGTGTGCCAGGCAGTATGTAAGTCATTGGGAATATAAAGATTTAAAACATTTAGTTCTTGCTTACAAGGAATTTATAGTATAGATGGAAAGACAGATGTAGTTTTTACCATTGTAATATACGCTTTTCTAGAATTATATATAGTATACTTTGGAAAAGCAAAGACTGCTTAATAAATTCAGCATAATAAATAAGCATAAATTTACAGAAATAATTGGTATAAGACTATGCCAACAAAGGTTGTGAAAATACAGTAATATACCACTTAATGGACAGGTAAATGTCCTGAGAAATGTGTACTTAAGTCGATTTCACCATTGCGTGAAATCATAAGAGTGCACTTACACAAACCTCGATGCTATAACCTACTACACATCTACGCTACAAACCTATACAGCATATTACTGCACAAGACATGAAATTAAATCAAGCACAAGAGAAAATGATGCAATCAAGAGACACAGTAAACACAAGATATATGGGGCTGCTGCCTGCATAACACATACTGTTGTACAGCAAACTTTGTTGTAATAAGTAGGAAGAATACACTTTAAAATAATGGTAAAAAATGTAGAATAAGTAAATATGTAAACTAGTAACATAATCATTTATTATTATTAAGTGTTATGTACTGTACATAATTGTACAATACTTTTAGAGGACTGGCAGCTCAGTAGGTTTGTTTACACCAGCATCACCACAAACATCTGAGTAATGCATTGCACTATGTATGACGTTATGATGGCTACAGCCTCACTAGGTTGGAGGAACTTTTTAGCTCCATTATAACCTTATGAGATCACTGTCTTTATGTAGCCCAACATTGACTGAAATGTTATGCTGCACATGATTGTATTTGACAAAGCTAGAGATTTTAGAAGAATACTTTTAAAGAAAAACACCACTCATCTCCTTATAAAAGTAAACCATATCTGTTTTGGACAACTTGTAAAAATCTAAGGTATAAAGAAAACAGCAAGATTTTACCAGAATTCTTTTTATGTGTTCCTTCTCATTTTTTGGTTTGTGCTTGAAAGTATTCAGTTCTTTTAAAATAATAGTAATTTTTATTTTACAATCTGATTTTTCCGCTTAACTTTAGATCATGTACAATTCGTTTAAAATAGTTCACATTTTAATGATTATATAACGTTTCATGATATAGATATGCAGAAGAAATTTAGTCATTCTCTGATTCCATATGCTTTTGAACTGAACTGAACTGAAAGATTTTTTTCAAGAAACAATTTCTTTTGATTGCCTACATAGATCTCTATTAAGTCATAGACTGTTTTTTTTCCTGAAATTTACAAATATATAAAGGGGCTTCTGGAAATCACAGCCAGTTGTAACGTTGTTTAGAAATAGCAGAAGTTTTCTTGAATGTCAAATACAAAATTGTCATAATCATTCTTTGCTTAACAAATTTTAAGTATTGAGTGATATTAATGGTTCTTAGTCCTGTTCCTTCATTTTGGAGATTAAGCAAACAAAGACCCAGAGGTGTCAAAAATTTCTCCAAGGTAGAGAAGGAAGTTACCAGAACCCTATTCAGAGTCCTAGCTTCCCTAATTCATTGTTCTTTGCACTCTGATGATGTTGTACCCTATTCCTCCAAGGTTTAGGGATTCTTTGAGGGATTATGAATAGTATTAGAGTGGTACAACTTTGCTATATGTCTTGAATTTGCTTCTTAGATGCAGGAGATTTAAAAGAGAATATCCTTACACTGTGTGTACCATCCAATTCTATTATTTTCCTTTGTGAATAGTTAGTGCTAACAACTCCAGTTTATTCTTGTTATTCATGGTAGTAATGTTCTATAAAGTTGTTGCAAACACTGAACTAGCAAATACTGAACTATTGCTCCTAGGGGAAATAAAGGGTTAAATTCCTGGGAGCATCTGCAGACAATATTTGTATCAGCCAGTCAAAACATAACCTTGTTTAATCTATGTTATTGTTTAAAGATACCTTATTTAATGTCTATTAATTCATTAACATTGAGCTCATGGCCAACAGCAATAGTTGCAACTCATGCCTGAACCAATTCCTGAACCAAGCCTATCTAACCATATCTTCTCCATATGGCATTTCTAGGCTTCTTGTGCTTAGGAACATTAGACAGCACTTGAACTTAACATTTGGATGCCATTTTAAGCAGCGAAATCATCAACAAAAGAACAGATATTTAAAAAACATAATAGATTGCAAAAGGACACTTGTTTACAGTGTAGGTTTGTATAGACAGTTGTTTTGTTAACTTGTTTTCTCTGTATTTGAACTGGAGCATAGTTCTAGAGACCTAACTAAATTTTAAATATTCGTGATTAAAAAATGTAATTCTCTTTGCCTGACAGGTGTAGTTTTGTTGTAAAGATTGAACTCATCAGAGCCTTTGGCATAAAAAGTTCCCATTGTATAGATTACTCCCCTTGTACTGATACCAAGGAGCCTCTAAATTATTAGTAGATTGCAATTTGGGGATAGAAAGTATTCCTTAAGCACATGTGAAAGGACAGCTTTTTTCTTTTTCTTTTTTTGAGAGTTGTCTTTTATTTCACATTAAGTTAATTTTTGTTAGACTTGCGCCTTATTTATTTTAAATAATGTAATGATGAAGCTAACGTCAGTTCTCCAGGAATATTATATTGGGTTGATTTCTCCATTTGGAGGGGCCTATCACAGACACATGTGACATGTATGTTGTCTTTCAGTCTTACGGAGCTTCCAGCTAAAAACTATCCCAGGTTTTTGGTAAAAAACTTAATTCGTCATAGAATAAGCAACTGAATTTATATTTGTCGCATTTATAAATTAATACTATCTTGTCATTAAAGGAAATTGGATAGGACCCCTATTGCTCTAGAAAGATTGTACATGTACTATATACTTGAATGGAAAAATAGTCTTAAGAACAAAATTCTGAATTCTGACTTCTATTTTCCAAATCGAGTGAGGGAGAAATTTTACAATGTTTTAAGTTGAGTTTTTTTTTTTAATTGAGTTTTTAGTTATCAACTCATTAAATGTTACCTGTGAAACAAATTTAATTCGGGCATGTGCATATGTGTTTATAGCATACCACTGCCCTGCTTTGTTTGTTTGTTTAATCACAACCAGGGTAACCAACCAAAGTAGTTTTATTTATTGATTTATTTTTAGATCCATAGAACTTTATATTTTCTAAGGTAAATTTCATCAAGTGAAGGCATAGCTTGATCATTTTCATCAGTGAATTTGGAAAGTTGGAAATGGATCACACTTTTAGTATTGGTTACATCTCTTGTGAATAATTTGTAATAATAAATTGCTAACACACTTTGCAGTTGTAAAAGTTTTTTTCTGTAATAGTTATTTAGACATAAGTGTAAGTCAGTAGTGAGTTCTCAAAGATCGGAACTATTTTCATAATAATACTGAGATATTATGAGGCCTTTTTACTCTTTTTTTTTTAATTGACATTTGTGCTTATGATACAAAAGCAATAATGGATAAAACTCCTGATTCCTTAGCGTGATTCAAGGCAGTGGCACCAAACTGTACTAGTAGTAATTATATGTTTACTACCACCTCACACTTGTAGTTAAAAAAAAAGAAAAGCCAATTTCACATAAGAATGTCTTTGATGAAGCAGCAAAAATAATTAAATGTCAACCCTTGAGTATTTAT
>NW_006436637.1:462425-470396 GCF_000325575.1 Pteropus alecto | reverse complement strand
ATAAAATTAAAAATTTTTTTAAAAACATAGGGTGCATCCCTGTAAAATTCATCTCTTGAATCCCTAATGTGATGAGATTTGGAGATGTAGCTTTGGGAGATAATTAGATTTAGATGAGGTCATGAGGTGGGTCCTTGTGATAGAATTAGTGTCCTTTTAAGAATGGACACCAGAGAACTTGCTGTCTCTTTCTGCCATATGGAGACACAACAAAAAGGTGACCATCTGCAAGCCAAGAAGAGATCTTTCACTCTGTGTTGGCATTCTGATCTTAGATTTTCACCATCCAGAACTGAGAAAATAAATTTCTATTATTTGAGCCTCTTTGTTTGTGATAGTTATGGCAGCCCGAGCAGGCTAATATTTAGTGTAATGAAATGGGAGGTGTGGATGAAGCACTTTTGCTACTTACAGAAGTAGGGCAGTTCTCTTGATGAGAAATTTTGTAATGATAGTATTCACTTTTTTTTCATGGAACTCATTTTTTACTTGAAATGGTGACAGACTGTTCAAAGAGAGAGGTGGAAAGAGGTTAGAGAGGCAGGACCCCAAGTTAACATATCAGGAATGAAAGACGGGCTATCATTACAGATCTTACAAACATTAAAATGATAATAAAGGATACTATGAATAAGTCTATGTCCCAAAATTTGATAAGTTGAGTGAAATTGATTAATTCCTTCAAAGACACAAACTGCCAAAACTCACTTAAGAAGCAATAGATAACCTGAATAGTCCTATATCTTTTAAAGAAACCAAATTCATAGTTAAACTCCTTCCAACAAAGGAAACTTTAGGTTCTAATGGTTTCACAGGTGAATTCTGTCAAACATTTGAAGAAATGGGAAGTGTGGATAAAGCATGTTTGCTACTTATAATGTCTACCCATCCTCTTCCAGGAAGTATTAGAAGGAACATTTCCCAATTCATATGAGGCTTGATATAAAACCAGATAAAGATACTACAAGAAAACTACACCAGTATCCCTTGTGAATACAGACGTAAAAGTCACAACAAAATTTTAGTAATTCAAATTGCAATATATAAAAAGGATGACACATCATGACCAAATAGAATTTATTCTTGGAATGCATGGCTGTTCAACATTTGAAAATCAGGGTAATTAATAGACTAAGAAAAACAATGTGATTATTTATGTAGATGGAGAATAAGCATTTGACAAAATTCTTCATACTTTCATGATAAAAATTCTTATAAACCTAGGAATAGAAGAGATTTTCTTTTGCTTGATAAAGGGCATCTACAAACATCTGTAGCTAATGTCATACATAATAGTGAATACTTACTAGTGAAGGACTAAATCTTTCCTAAGGTTGAGAACAGTGCAGCAAGACAAGAACAAGAAATAAAAGGGCTTTTGGAACAGAAAGGAAGAAATAAAATGACCCCTATTTGCAGATTACATGATTGCAGAAAACCTCAAGGAATCTAGAAAGTTTCCAGAACTAGTGAGTTTAACAAGGTTGTAGGATATATGGACAATGTGTAAAAATTGTATTTCTATATACTAACCAACTGGACAACTGGAAATGGAAATCGGTAAAAAGCAGTACCATTTAGCACCAAAAATAGGTATAAATTTGTCAAAATGTATACAGGAAAGCTACAAAACACTGATGAAAAAAATCAAAGAAGGCTTATGTAATTGTAGAGAATTATCTGCTTGTGATTGTGAAGACTCGGTATTGTTTAGATGTCATGTCTCTTCAAATTGACCCACCCAGATCAGAATTTCAGCAACATTTTTTCTTGTAGATAGTGATAAACTGCTTTTTAAAATTATGAGATGACAAAGGAACAAGTTGCTAAAACACTTTTGGTAAAGAACAATATAGTTGGAGAATCTCATCTGAAATCTAGCTGATTTCAAGACTTTCTGTAAGGTTACAGTAATCAAGGTACTGAGGTAGACCCCCACAAAATATAATCAGTTGATTTTGACGAAGGTGTAAAGGTGACTCAGTAGAAAAAGTCTTTTTTTCCAACATATGGTGTCAGAACAATTGGACATCATATGAGGAAAAAAAGGAGAGAATCTCAATGTATCTATAATACTTAATGTAGAAATGAACTCAGAATACATCATATATCTAAATTTTACATGTGACACAGTAAAATTGGCAGAAGACAACACAGGAGAAAAATCTTTGTAACTTTGGCTGAGATAAGGATTTCTTAGATAAGATCAAAAACACAAATTAATAAGTAGGATTTCATTGTACTTAAAACTTCTCTTTGAAAGATACAATGAAGAGATGGGGGTGGCTTCATTGTGTAGTGGTTAGCACATCTGCTTTACACACAGGTCCTGGGTTTGTGCCCCAAGCGGAGCTGCGGACCGTACCCTGGGTGCACCAGGTCCCCCAAGTGTGCCAGTGTTCCAGGCCCTGGGTGTACACCGCGAACATGTGGGAGGAGACATCACACCTTCAGAGATCCAGTTCTTAAGGGGAAATGGCAACCATCCATAGGTCAGGGGTGGAAGTTAGGGGTGAGAATTAAAGAGTGGGGGAAAAAAGGTACAATGAAGAGAAAGAAAAGAAGTGGCAGACTGAGGGAAAATATTTGCAAATCACATATATGACAAAGAATTTGTATGTAGATTACAGAAGGACTCTCAAAACTCAACAATAAGAAAACAACCCAATAGAAAAATAGGCAAAGATTGAAAGAGAAGCTTTGCTGGAGAAAGATATATTGGTGGTAAATAAACACCTGAAAAGATTCTCTACATCGTTAGTGAAATGCAAATTAAAAACCACAATGAGGTACTACCATTCACTTATTAGAATAACTAAGACACAAAACAAACAACTGTTCCTTCACTCTAGCTGACAATACCAAGTATTGGTGAGGGTGTAGAGCAACTGGAACTTTGATACTTTGCTGGTGGGAATTTAAATGGTACAGCCTTTTTGAAAAGATTGGCAATTTCCCGCTAGTTAAACTTATATGACTCAGCAGTTTCAATCCTAGATATTTATCCAAGAAAAATGAAAGCGTATGTTCACACACACACACAAAAACTACACACGATTATTTATAGCAATTTTGTTCAAATTGCCAGGTACTGCAAACAATCTAAATGTCCTTGAATTGGTGAATGCATAAACAAACTAACATCCATAGAATTCATCTAAAAAAAAGATTTCTTGATACTTGCAATAACATTGATGAATCTCAGAAGTATTATGCTAAATAAGAAATGCCAGAATCAAAACGATACAGAAGGTATGATTCTATACATATGGCATTCTGGAAGAGGCAAAAGCAAGAGTGATGGGAAACATTGTTACTGAACCACCCCCAAAATTCAGGTTTGTGTACATGAAGCTCTAGTAAGCTAAACACTGAGGCACCGGTGCTTGAAGATAGAGAAAAGTTTATTTAATTTGGCCAAAGCAAGAGGATGGAAGAGCAAGATTGCTCAAACCTGTCTTCCCCGCAAAAGCAAAGTAGGGAGTTTACGTGGCTAGGGAGTAAGGGAGGGGGAGTTTCAGGAAACTGTGGGAAATGTCTATGTCTTTTCAGTCACAGATAACATTTTGTGCAAGCAGCCTTCTGGACATCAACAGTTGGTCACAACTTTCTTAAAGGCATCTATTCTTTCTGCAAAACAAATTCATAAATTCTCTTTGTTACCCTGAAGTTGTCTATTGCTGCTTGACAAAGAGGCACCACATCAGTAACTTATACCTAAATTATGAGAACAAGGGGTTCCAGACAAGAAGCAAGTGGTTACCATATGCAAGCTAACAAAGACCTAAATCATTTTGTGCTAAACTAGCTACATTTTTCTCTTCTCTCAAGCAGAGTTTATTTTACTCTTAAACATTTCTCCTGGAACTTGCTTTACAGGCAGGCCTTCAGTATATGACTAACGTACTTTCTTAATCTTTGACTATAAGCTATGTGACAACCAAAGCAATTGAAACATTTAGTTAAAGCCTATTTCCTATATCTCTGGACTCAACGATCTAATACCTAAACATGTTTATTGTAGACTATCAATTTCAATTAAGATCAGTGGTCGTCGGGGCCAGGAGTAGTGGTAGGAGATTGCTAACAGAGGGCCAGTTTGAAGGAATATATGGGGATAATAGCACCGTTCTGCATCTTGATTGTGCTTGTTCCATAATTCTGTACATTTGTCAAAGCTTAAAAATGTATACCAAGAAGTGCATTTAATTGCATAAAACTTTAAAAATAAATCAAGAATATGAACGACAGACCTCAGACTGGGAAAATAAATGTTTGCAGAAGATGTATCTGATAAAGGTCTAAAATATACAAAGAACTCTTAAAATTTAATAATAAGAAAATGAAAAATTAAAATATGGGCAAAAGATCTGAACAGATACATCACCAAAGAAGATATACAGGTGTCAAGTAAGCATATGGAAAGATGCTCAAGTCATACATCATTTGAGAATTGCAAATTAAAACAGTGGGATAACACTGCACACCTGTTAGGTTTTCTAAAATCCCAGACACTGACACCACCAAATGCTGATGAGGATATGGAACAAGAACTCACATTCATTGTTGATGGGAATGCAGAAATGGAATAGCCACTTTGGACAATTTGTCATTTTCTTAAAAAACTAAGCATACTTTTACCAGTGGATCTAGCAGTCATGCTCTTTGGTAATTATTCAAATGAATTGAAAACATGTCCATACAGAAACCTGTACATGAATATTTATAGTAGCTTTATTCATTATTACCAAAACTTAGAAGCAACCAAGATGTTCTTCTGTAGGTGAATGGATAAACAGACGGTGGAATTATATTCAACACTAAAAAGAAATGAACTATCAAATCAAAGACATGGAGGGACCTTAAATACAAATTACTGAGTGAAAGAAGCTAATCTGAATACATTTGTCAAAATCCGTAAGATGTACAATACCAAGAGGGAGCCCTCATGTACGCTGTGGGCTTTGAGTGATAATGATGCATCAGTGTTAGTACAATGACTTTAACAAATGTACCACTCTGATACTGGATGTTGTGGGGGGAGGGAGTGTATGCTGTACTTTCTCAGTTTTGCTGTGGACCTAAAACTGCTTTAAAAAAAAGTCTGTATAAAAATGCTAAATTTAAAAGAAGAGATTGACCAGCTTTAGTATTCAGATGAGTATATGGCAACTGTTCTTCTGTAACATCAATATAGGTAAACTGTTGCTTCAAGGAAAACATTCATATTTGTTGTCGGTGATAAAAATTAAGTTTTGGAAAACTTGTGCCTGCCATGTGAAATTGAATTTCCCAATAATTAATAGTTTTTGTAATAAGACCAATGGTGATTTTAATAAAAATGATTATTTTTTTATATGAAATGCGACATTTAGATATGTATAATTCTGTGGAACCAGTGTTTTCCAAATGATTAATGCATAATGTTGTAATCATGCTTGGGTGAAAGTTCCAAGGTGCCATATAAACCAGTGCCTTTAAATGTGACAGAGTTCAAAAAGCTTATTGATGTGATTTCAGGTGATACATTATAGTTAATATTTAATAAACTATGACTTGTCAAATTTTCTTGGAATATCAGAGAATATTACATTATCTGAGGTTATTAAAATACTCTTTTTCCATATATATATCTTCGTGGGTCCAGATATTTTTCATATACTTCAACCCAAAAATAACATTGCAACAGATTAAATGCAGAAGTATACATGAGAATCCATCTGTTTTCAATTAAGCTAGACATTAAAGATATTTATAAAAATATAAAAAACAATGTCACTCTTCTCACTAGTTGTTGGGGAAGGGGAAACCGTTATATTGTTTATCATTTTAAAGTGAATTAAATACTTTGTATGTTTCTGTTTTAATTTCTGATGTGCAAGTATCTATAGATATAAATACCACAGTAAACAAATTTGGGGGAATCCTCAATTTTTAAGCATAAAGGGGTCCTGAAATAAAAAGTTTAAGAACTTGCTGTTGTAAGGAAACTTTCACAAGTAAGCCACCCAAGTTATAGTCCAGTGGTTCCCAAATTTTGCTGTACTTCATTACTACCAGGGAACTTTGAAAAATCTCTGCTGCCCAGTTAATATCCCCATACCATTAAATCAGAGTGAATATGAGAACCTTAAAGGCTGGCTTTGGGGACTACTGGCCTCAGCTCATACTTGAAACTTTGAATTCTTTATTCTTAATTTGGGGGGTCACTTTATGTTTACCTTATCTAGAAAATGTGACATAGTTTTTGTTTACTTTTGCATAGGTGAATTCAGCAATCCAGGGAGAATTAGTTTGCCCAGTTTTAAATGCTTTAAATATTTGATAAATTAATGTATAATTCAGTTTAAAAACCAGTGTAAAAATGGGAAAATCCTCTTGATTTGTATGCTAACTAGAGAAACTACACCCAGTAACCATTGATTTTATCTCTTTTGAGAACAGTTAGTTGATGGTACAGGTTTCTTTATCCCAGAATCACACTGTTGAAATAATAGAGTTGTTACTTTCTAATTAAGTAGACAGCCGGATTTGTGGTTATATATGCAATAAATATTAAAGTTAGTGTTTGAAATGGTACAGAAAACTAAATGTAAAAAGCCCAAGTACAGTGTCAAGTAACATGTATTAAACTGGACAGTGCAGTGTCTATTAAAATGTTTCAGTAACCTTATAGCTAAGTATACACTAGTAACTGTTTACTGCAAGTTATGAAAAATTATGCAGCTAAGTCTGTGGCTGAAAGCTATAATAGTTGGAAAACGCCTACATTGGGAGTTAAGATTGATCTTTAATGTCAACTGTAGTCATCAACAAATTTATAGTAGCAGTTTTAAAATGCTTGCCTTTAGTTGACTATTCCATGTGTGTGTTCTCGACGTGGGTTGTTTGATCTTATCAATTAGCAAATTGCTGATGTTAACTTTTTAAATTGATTTCTTTATTGAGATAATTTTATATTCAACACATTTGTAAGAAATAATACAGAGGGATCCCGTGTACCTTAGTTTCTTCCATTGGTAACAACTTGCAGAACACAATATCACAAGCTGGATATTGACATTGATATAATCTACAGATTTTATTTAGATTTCTTGAGTTTTACTTATACTGATTTGTGTGTGTGTGTCTGCAGTTTCATTGATATGTATATGCATGTGTAGCCACCACCATAGTCAAGATACTTAACAGTTCATCACTATAAGGATTCCTCTTTTATAATCACACCTTCACCCCCATCCCTAACTCCTGGCAATCACTGATCTGTTCTCCATTTGTCATTTTGTTTTTTTCAACAGTGTCATGTAAGTGGAGGCATAGAGTATGTAATCTTTTGGATAGGTTTGTATACCACAGTGAAGATATAGAATCATGTGAACTTTTAAAAATTACCTATTTAAACAGCTGCCTTCTTGTTCATTCTTGTATAATTTCTCCTGATTTGTTCAGGATTCACATTTATTAAAGATTGGACAATGAAGAAAAAGAGAACATGTTGATCATTTTGTTATTGGCCTTGTTTACTACTCATGTAGATCCCCTCAAATTTCTGTGACAGATTAGGTATCAAGTCTCTTTTAGGGGAGATTATCCATCCCAGGACCCACTGGTCTGGAGATACATAATCTAGAGGTTCCCAGGCTGAGGTTCTGACCTTGAGGACCAGACACATCCGTGTTAATGAGAATAGGGATCTTAAAACCATTTATTGTTTTTTTTTAAAAGCCCTACTGCAATTGTGTTCGCTATCCTGGCTATTTAATGCATTAATAATTTGCCTTTGGTTAGAATTCATCTCATTTGGCAAAACAAGCTTTCTTTTGCTGATCAGCTGTGATTAGTGGTTGACACAGTAAGGATTGTTGAGTTTGATAATTGGACCATACTTGGGTGCCATAGAGACTGTAGCCAGGCACAGTACCCACACTGAACAGATGTTATCTGTGAACTTCTTTGACTGTGGATACACAG
>NW_006436637.1:456949-462298 GCF_000325575.1 Pteropus alecto | reverse complement strand
AAAGATGCATGGATAGGAAACCTTGGTTTTCATTTAATGGTTTGTTAATATTAAGCCCTTTGTTTCCATTTTTGACAGATTATCAGGAAAATAATTTTTTTTACATTGTGATCCAGCATACACACATGTACAACTGAAACAAGTTTCACAAAAGCAGTTTTTTACTTAAAAATGTACAATCAATATATTCTATTTTTTAAATTTATGCTGGTTATACCAGTCACTTTGATATCAGGAACCACCAATAGGGTATGACTTCCTGTTTAAAGAAGAAACATTACCTTAGGCCCACTCCTGACCCTTTAGGTCATAGGAATTTTTTTGATGTAGAATCTCAGTTCTACTCTCCTGAATTGTAGTTTAGAGATCTTTTATTCCATTATATGAAGCATTTGGTAAATTCATTTTGGATTGAATTTGTAGGATTAGTCAAGTTTTAGCAAGGATATGGTCCTATAAAAATATCTTTCACCTGTGTTGTAGTTGGAGCTCAGCTATGATTAATAGAGTCAGAAATGTTTGGGGAAAGATTATCTTGGATTATGTTTGGTTGGGGAAGAGATAATGCTGGCTATAGTATGCTGAGTGAATGAGATTGTGTCACTTATTTTGTTTCTTTCCTCACAGTGTCTTTTCCTCCCGCCTTTTCCTATCCTATCTCAAACTTTTTTTTTGCTTTCTTTCTTTTAGGCGAGGCAACCCTTGGTTGACCTCAAAGATTACAAGGACCTTGTCATTTTACAATCCCTTATTTTTTTATTTTTTACTCTATAGCACCTGATCTTCCTAGGTGGTCTCCCATCCAAGTACTAACCAGGCCAGACCCTGCTTAGCTTCCAAGATCAGATGATTTAGGGCTTGTTCAGGGTGGCATAGCTGTAGACCTATCTCAGATTTCTTAAGGCTGCATTATGCTATAAGCATTCTATCATGTATCCCTATTGCCTATATAACAGTCCTGGCAGACAGGCGTAGTAGATTGTCAATGTAATAGTAGATTCTCATAGTGCTTTCTTTTTGAGCTCTTCTGATAAACTCGTCAGTCTTTTGAAAGCAGACTCTGTGTGTGTCTTTCTGTCTTTAGTGCCTGTCAAGTAAAGTAATTAATGCTCGCTGATTAACTCTTGAGATGAATTGCATTTCTTATTGTACTTCTTTATGCCACTGGGATTTTTCAGCTATTTCAACAGCTAAGTGTGTGTTTATTCATAGCCTGTATCTGGTAACTGCCACAGTGATTTTGGTAGTGCCTGCTCATTATCTATGTTAATTTTTCTGTATAATTTCCAGTTTGTCTTACTTCCCTTATGAATTCTATCCTGTTCATTCTGCTATTCATTGTTACTCCAGTTTTTGAGGTTTTGTTGGTACTTGTCCACGGTTTTTATTACTTTAGAGGTTTAGGTTCAGTAAAATGAATTATTGTTTTAAAGAACAATTCTACAATGTGAAATTTCTAATGACTTTTTTTAAAGAAAAACATGGCTTTTTTTCTATCCACTTCAAATATAATTTTGGGACTATAACATGACTAAGATTATAAAAAATTATTTTGTAATAGTTGGGACAAGAAGCAGAATTATAATGATACGGATTTGTGCACGCAAACATTGGAGAACTAAGTCTGGATATTTTATTTTGTTATATAGACCAGTCACTACATAGGCTAAAGGAATAATATATTTCATGCAAAATAATATTTTTAGGAAAAAGAATCTTGGAAGTAATCTATGTTAACGTCATTATCCAGGTTGAGAAAACAGATGCGGAGTTGAGTGTCTTGCTTAATATAGGGGAGTAGTTGAAAGCTTGAAGGCTAAGGATATACTGCAAAGTTTTATGAACCCAGGAGTCTCTGTATTTGCCAAAAAAGAGGAACGAGGACCAAATGCCACAAAGTCTGAAATTAGAAGTGATTTACAGTGAATCAGAAAAATATGCTGTGCCTGATGCGTGGGGAACAGGCACTTGATAAAATTGTGCTCAAAACATCAAAGGCATGTGTGTACAAGAAAGACATGATTAATTCAGTGTTTCAGGTGGACTTTTTTCTTTAGCAATTTGGTTCTATCGTTAGTATATATTTAATAACCATAGGCAAATTACTTGTCCTTTGCTACTTCAGTTTCTCTCTTGTCCCTCTTCCTACTCCCTCTGTCTCCATCACCCTCTATACCAGATATGAGATGAATATGCTTTGGAGACAATCGTGACTTCTAGTTTAAATCATGGTGTGCAAGTGAATGCTGCAGTGTGTAGAAATCACAGTAATTATTTTTTTTATGAAGGGTAGAGCTCTTATTTCTTTTTTTGCATTTGGTTACATAGAGTTCCTTGAAGTATAGTCCTGAGTGAAGCCTGAAAGATAGTTTTAATGACTAGAGTGATGGTTCTTTCTGTCTGAATCACTGATATTTCAACCTCATGTATTGAATTTTCTGCTGTCCTCAGAGAAAGCTATTATATCATTGCTGAAAAATCTTTTTGCAACCCATGTTGAAGGACAGTCAGGAGGTCCAGGTATTTTGCTCTGACTCTGCCACGAAAATAATTAGCTAGGGCTGCCTTATTAACACAGTACCATAGACTTAGAGGCTTAAACAACAGAAATTTATTTTCTCAGTTTTGGAGTCCAAGATTAAGGTGTGAGCAGGGTTGATTTTTTTCTGAGGCCCCTCTACTTTGACTTGTAATGACTGTCTTTCCCTGTGTTTTCACATGGCCTTCCTTCTGTGTCTTAATCTCCTCTTAAAAGTATACTAGTCATTAGGATTAGAGCCCTGTCTCCAAATACAGTCACTTTCTGAGGTCCTGGAGGTTAAAACTTCAACATATGAATTTGTGGGGGGGACATAATTTAGTTCATAACAGCTACTATGAGACTCTGTTTTTACTTGGGGCAAGTAATAACACTTTGCAGGAAGTGAAACTGAAGTGTGTAAGACATAGGTGAAGACCGGTCACTATTGTGAGGAGTTTTGTTTTTGTTTTATTTTAGATCTGGGTCTTGATTTAGAACATAATTGTACTTCTAATTTTCTTTTTCTTCATGTTGGACCTTTATATCTGGATCACAAAGTAGCACTTCACCATTGGTCTTTTTTCAGAACAGATTTTATTCAAAGAATTTGTAAATGAGAAGATATTTTCTCCCATCCTCTAAGGGAGTATATTTTTTTCTCTCTTTAACGTGTGAATTATTCATGAGTGTTAGTAACAACATATTGTTTTGCATTCGACTTCAGTCATTTTCCTCATATTTGTACAGTAGATCTCGATTTGGCTCTTGGGTAGTGCTCTGTAGCCGTGTACCCAGTACCCAACTTCACTACCATCAAGTTTCTGTTAATATTTCATCTACCTTCCATCTAAAAAACTTTTTCAGTGGATTAAATTCTTGAATTGAGGTAAAAGTCACATAACAAAATTTTCTGTTTTAACTATTTGGAAGTATCCAATTCAGCGCTACTGAATACATTCACAGTGTTTGTAGCCACCACCCACCACCACCTTTATCTAGTTCCAAAACATTT
Organism: Pteropus alecto; assembly: GCF_000325575.1. NCBI lineage: Eukaryota > Metazoa > Chordata > Mammalia > Chiroptera > Pteropodidae > Pteropus > Pteropus alecto. The sequence goes on along the minus strand of NW_006436637.1, from coordinate 458,765 downwards.
TCACCACCCCCAAAGGAAACCTCATTCCTATTAAGCAATATTATTCTTTCCTCCCTTCCTCATGCCAACTACTAATCTGCTTTCTGTTTCTGTGAACCTGTTCTGGATTTTTCATATAAATGGAGTCATATGATATGAGACCTTTTATGTTTGGCTTCTTTCACTTATATAATGTTTTTAAGATTTATCCATGTTGAATGAATCAGTACTTCATTCCTTTTTTGGCTGAATAATTTTTAAGCCTCCTTTGATATTACTATTAGAAACTAGAATGTTAGGATAATCTTATTCTAATAAAATTAGAAATTTGATGATTGTAAAATGAAAAAATAGTAATTTAAAAATACACTTTTCATACATCCTTTTAGAATTACTGGCCTTGACATCTGAATTGAAGCCATTAGTTGAAATCTGGATGCTGAAACTTAGTTGCATGGGATAGCTGAGCAAACAGATACCCTCACCAACCTTGAGTCAAATGCTTACATTCTAATTGAATTCACACACAGCCCTAAGAGAATGTTTCTCATCTTATTACTGATTAACATTTGTCAGGAACCTCTGAGATTGCTCCAGACTAGTGGAAATAATACATATTAAATGCACATTTTATCACACTGTTTATTTTTGGTATTGTGAAAGTCGGGACTTTTACCACCACTCCCCCACCTCTACACTCCTACCCCTAACATTTCACCCCCTACCCTCTTTTTCCCCTTCTTTCCTCCTTCTGTCCCTGTTGTTATTAAATGGTTTCAGGGAAGACAAGTCACAAGGATTAATGAAGTAGCACTAAGCATTTTTTTTCCAGGTTTTTAATTTAGTGTCTTGAATGAAGAAAGCAAATATTAAAAACATAGAAAAATAATGGCAAATACAGTCTTTCCTGCTTTTAAAACAAAAATGTGGAAATGCTTTTTTTTTAATATGCAGAGGTAGAATTTATTAACCATATGCTAGTGCATACACTCTCCAAATAATGTTTTGATGCTAATAATGATTACATTGTGTAACTGAGAAAGCATTATGGTCATGGATTTATTTTCTGAATTCTATGTATGTGAAATCCAAAAGTGAATAATCCATGTTATGTAAAAAAAACCACCTGATATAACAAACAGGAAGCTCAGTTTTAAAAATTACAAATGACCAACCTTCTAAAACCATGGGTGCTCACTGCTATATATTCTTTTATAGAATACTTTTACATTGAGAAATTAACCATAAATTTTGTTGAAGTATATCCACCATCCCATGCAGAGAATGATTACAGATGAACCTATTCCTAACCTTTTTTATGTGGTTTTCATTGTCTGATTTAGAAAATATGCTTAAAATGTATTTGTAAATCATGCATATTTGTATTATTGGAATGTAACTTTAATTGGAGAGCATTAACGTTGAAAAACTACAAGCTCAACAGTTTTTCTGTTCAGATATTAGCTTAATGTTGCTTAAATAACTATGTAACTACACATACTGAGAAATTAGTTTCTGTGGTAGTTACTTGGAGCCTGAAATTAGATATACATACTTTTAGTATTGTGTGAAATAGGATAGTTTATTTCTCTTTCTACACTATTCTTAGGAAATTTAAAAGGACAAAAGTTAGGTTTAAAAATTTTTTAGTGACTTTTGTATAAAATGGGGGTCTTACAATAAACTTAAAATGATTATTATCAAACACTTCATTTTAAAAATGTGAACAGTTCTCAGTGATTCTCCCTCAGTGATTCCTCCCTCCTCCCCATTCACCCACTCTACACACACACACACACACACACACACACACACACCCCCCCCACACCCCCCCACA
>NW_006436637.1:440431-456877 GCF_000325575.1 Pteropus alecto | reverse complement strand
ACACACACCCCCCACACCCCCCCACACACACAACCTACTCACCCCAAGCTGTTAGGAATTGTGGTTTTTTTCTTCCATGAGACTGAATTTTACAACAAATGCTTTTATTAGCAATTACTCTATGAATTGGCTTTTTTTCAAATGCTTAAACTGATCTCTGCCATTAAATCTAATAGTTCATTTTGTAAATAACTTGGCCAAAAGCTAGAAATGATGCATATTAGGAAAAAATATATAAAAATGTTCATTTACAAATGTTTTCAGTGCTGACATTTGTAGTGAAAGTACTTTTTCTCTACTCTAGGGTCCTAGAAATAAAACATCACCATGGCTACAGAAATCGGTTCTCCTCCTCGTTTTTTCCATATGCCAAGGTTCCAACACCAGGCACCTCGACAACTGTTTTATAAGCGACCTGATTTTGCACAGCAGCAAGCAATGCAGCAACTTACCTTTGATGGAAAACGAATGAGAAAAGCAGTAAACCGAAAAACTATAGACTATAATCCGTCTGTAATTAAGTATTTAGAGGTAAGTCCAGTTCATCTGCTTCAGGTGACCAAACTTTGGTATTTTAAAAAGGGGGAAGTTTTAAAAATGCAGGATAATAAATATATCTGTGCTTCTTGAATTTGTGGGATTTCAGATGAGGCTAATCACCAGTACTTTTTTTTTTAATCTCTGCATGAATCATCTTCACAAAAATTATTACAGTTAGACTCCAGTTTAGAAATAGGCTTTGTTCTAAAGGTTCACAACAAGCCTCAGAAGAGGATACTTTACTCCCTAGGACAGTCTTAAAATACTTGTTAAACCCATAGTGTATGTGAAATGTTAAAAGATTGCCGACGTAGGACCATTTCCATGAGAACATGTTTATAGAAGAGCGACTTTGCATGTCCAGGACACTGGTGCTAGGAACAAGGGACTCCCCAAGTACCTGGTAGTAGTAGGTAGCTTTTATTGTTAGGGAAAAGGGGTCTGCTTGAGAGTTGAGTACCTACCATAGCCCTACAGAGTGAAAGCAACTCTGAGATGGCAAATAAAGGTAGAGTAGGGGTTTGCCTAAACAAACCTTTATCAGCTCAGCATTTTTCCCTTTTGAGTTCTTTGTTTACTTGTCTTCACCTAGGAATTAGCCTCTGTGATTTGCTTTTCATCAGTAATTCTTATTATTTTAACTGGATTTTGATCTTCTCTGGTTTCCTATGAAGAAAAATGGTCTTTTTTTCATTACCTGAGATGTGTTGTTGAAGACCTATTAGTATATTGGGCATGATTAGTATGTTGTGGGCACATAGGAGAAAAAGATTCAGTGGTAAAGACAGAGCTAGGCTTTTCCATGTATTTCATTTGGAAAACTAGACTAGGAAAGTTTGAGAGGAATTAAGAAAATCAAGGGCAAGATATGAAGAATTGTTTAGTGCTGAGGATTTTGAAAGAATTGGGAATGTCTCTGTACCCCTTACCTTTTTCCTTTTATTAAGGTATATATGGTCAGTGAGATTGTGTCGGGGTCAACAGCAGCATCGTGGATGATTGGTTGGGAATAATGTGAGTAAAGAGAAGAGGGAAGTTCTAAACAATGTCAGTAGGATAAGAGACCAACTATTATGTATGTTTTAAGACATAACAAAAGTTTTAATTCTGTTTTTTCCCCATGTAATAACAGCTTACATTTTGTTAATATTTACTTTAGTTTCATGTTGAATGCAATTAGACCATATATCAATTGATTCATTAATTTATTTTTAACAGAATAGAATATGGCAAAGAGACCAGAGAGATATGCGGGCAATTCAGCCTGATGCAGGTTATTATAATGACGTAAGTATAAGATATGTCGTACTAGCTTACTATACAACCTCTTTGCTTGGACATTTGAACCTAAAAATATGTGATTTGAAATTCAAACATGGATATTCATCTTTACATTTTTATAATTAAAATATTCCTAAAGAGATAATGTATCTGTGTAAACCATGGGTTATTTTTTTATCTCAACTTAAATTTTCCTTTTAATCTAATGATGGGTGAACTTTTGATTTGCGGCTTAAAGCAACAGTGTCCAACAAAAGTCTGTGTAACAGGAAAGTTAATTTTAAATTTAACTTATTGTGAACATGTTTAATCATGTTATTTTTGAGATATAATTAGGGGAATGTACTTGATTTTGTTGTTTGTTTAGTAATAATTGGCATTTAACTTTACTGTTTGTCAGTTTTCTTAATTAATATAGATGAATTGTAATTATTATAGTTTTTTGAAAGTCCTATGTAGTCCTGAATTTGTCTTTCAATGTTGAAATAGTAACTTTGCCATTTGCCATGTTTCTAGTTTATGCCCTATGCATAATCAGGAGTTCTTAAAATGCTTTTTTTTTTTTTTTTTAACAGCTCGTCCCACCTATAGGGATGTTGAATAATCCTATGAATGCAGTAACAACAAAATTTGTTCGAACATCAACAAATAAAGTAAAGTGTCCTGTGTTTGTTGTTAGAGTAAGTATTCTGTTGGATATTTTTAGAAAAATTAATCCTGAATTAGTCTGCAAATATATTTAACAGAATAAAGAAAATTAAACATTATTTTAAATGTATAACTGGGATAAAAATCAGTGTATTGCTAATAGTTTTATTCTCAAATACTCATCCACTATATCCACATTTTAGTAAGATATTACTTATGGATTGTTTTCTTCATGTTGCAATTTTCATAGAATTCCTTCTGAGCTGGCCATAGTTGTATATTTTGACATGTCTCAGACTTCCTTTTGAATAGGAATACTTTTGTTGCTGTTTAGAAAGCAGCATCTCAAGGTATATGAAAAGGTGTTATTAGGAAGGAAAATACCTGAGAAGAGCTGAAGACCAGTGGTAGACCATCACTGTCAGTCCCACGAAGGTACATAGTAGGTATTCAAAACATTTTCACTGAAATTTTAAAAATATACTTTTGAAATAGTACATGGATGTGGTTCAAAATATTGAAATTTGAAGGAGTTTTCAGTAAAAAGCTCCATCTCTGTCTCCCAGGCATCCAGTTAATAGTCCTATAGGTAATAGTATAATCATCTTTTTTGTGATTTGTTAAACAGTGCACATATCGGGTCCAGAAATGTCAGATAGCTAATAGTCAAAGTTGAGCAAATAAAAATTTAAAAAACAATGGGACAGAGAAAAGATAGTAATAGCAAACACTGTGGAAAATGAGCAAAATTAGCGCTCTGATATTAGGGAGTGTGATAGACAGCATAGAGAACTCAGAAGGGCTGGAAGAGATGCTGGTTTGAGCTCCATAAAGATGTTGCAGTCAGTCCGAGGCCTCCTTTTTGCTTTAGAGGCCTAAAGCAATAGAAACATCAATAAAGAAACACTTATTTCAGTGTCTTTTGTGTTAGTAGAACCAACCAGTGTGTAGGATAATTTCATTTGCCATGGAATTTGGTAAAGGGGGGGTATGATGTGCAGCTAATCTTAATATCCTCTTAACACAGAAAACCTTTTTTGAAATGAATAAAATCTGAGCATTCTATATCCTATATCTTAAATGGGTAAATTTCTTTTTTACCTCAAGCTAATAAAGTTTTAAGAGAAATTTGCACATAGTAGAAGTATAGTCCAAATTACAGTGTATTAAGACAAAAACTGGGTCCTGTGTCTACAGTTTGGTTGACTGTTGTATTCACTGGGTTGGGATGCATAGCAGAAAACAAACTGGGAAAGTAGGAGGATTTTATTCATAATAAAAATCATAATCTGCAGGTAAGCAATGAAAAGCCAGACTGTCATCTATATCTGTGTAATTTACCAAATAGTCTTCATTTAATGTAAATTATCCTGCTGTTTCTATAAGCACACTTGTAGTTTTCAACTCTTTGTCACAGGTTTTATTTTGGAAAATAGGATTGTTGTATTGATATTTCATGTATTTATATCTTCTGGGGAAAATGAGTGTGTAATCTATCATAGAGACTTTTGAAAATAAAAAGAAAAATACGATGTGTTTTGAGTTGCTACACATGCTACAGGTTCCCTTCAATATGAAAATCGTGACATTAAAATATTGGTATAGTGTTAGGAAACTATTATATATTTTTTTTCCTGAGAGATCAACGTAAGACTTGTTACTATTCGATACTGTGAATGGAGGAGACCTTTAATAATAACCTTGATATCCTTAAATGTGTACTTACTGTTATGCTGTGTTTTCATAAAACACTGGTAACTTTTCTGCCTGAATTGGTCCATTAGTTTTTATAATAAATGAAATCCTTCAGTCTTTGAGATTTTCTCGTGACTGGACATCTTACTATGTTAGTCTGCCATGCATCTTAGGAAAATGTGGCCTATGCAGATTTTGTTTTGAAATACTCTTTAGAGTGTGTAGGTCTTTGTAACTTAGCAAGGTATTCATAATGCACATACTATTTTTAATTTAGTTAATAATGTAAAGTGTAAGAGTTTTCCTTGTACTGTTAATAAGTTCTTTTTGACAAAGTACTTGCTTATAAATGTGAGCTACACTTAAGTGAAAGTTAGTATTGTCTACTCAATGTTGATTATTGGATATTTTATAAATAAAGACTTTGTGTGTTTTAAAAATGAAGGTTGAGAATTTGTGGACTTGTATAACCTGTCTTTTTTTCTTCTCCAGTGGACTCCAGAAGGAAGACGGTTGGTCACTGGAGCTTCTAGTGGAGAGTTTACTTTGTGGAATGGACTCACTTTCAATTTTGAAACAATATTACAGGTAACAGTAATCTTCAGATGGTAGCTTCTTTCTGTGGTACAGTGAAGAACTTAAGACATAGTAGCTTTATTGGTATTTTAAACTTACAGTTGAACAAATCATTGTTGTGAGTTAATATATGCTCTAAAGCCTTTCATCATATATTCTTGCATATAATGTTTACATATGTTTTATGTTTTTACAGGCTCACGATAGCCCAGTGAGGGCCATGACTTGGTCACATAATGACATGTGGATGTTGACAGCAGACCACGGAGGATATGTGAAATATTGGCAGTCGAACATGAACAACGTCAAGATGTTCCAGGCACATAAGGAGGCGATTAGAGAGGCCAGGTTTATACACAATATACCATTTTCTGTAGTCCCTATTGTCATGGTTAAATTATTCTCTGAGTGTATTCTGGGTGCAGAAATGCATGGGCTCTGTCAGAATCTGGGAAACTTTCTGCACTCTATAAACACAATATTTTTCTTTGTTTTCACACATTCACCATTTTTCTGGCACCTTTCTGAAGTAGTGTTATCCTGGTATCAGCCTTTACAATATGTTAGAGATGTATTGTCTGCCGCATTTTGCACTGGTTTTCTCTTTTCATTTATGGTTAATAATGTGTATACGTTATTCCTTTTTATTACCTACTGTGTAAGACAAGAATATTTCATTCCAAATAAAGAATTCAGTCTTTAATTATACAACTGAATAAAATCTAAAGCCTACCGAAAACACTTTCAGAGTTCACACAAAATACAAGAAAAAAAAGTTTAAGGGAAGACCTGGTTGGCTTGGTTATGCCACGACTTCAAAGGAAAGTATAGTAGGTCTAAAAAACTCTCACAAGTAACTCTGGATGTGGCAAACGTTTATGGATTAATGTATGGGTTCTACAAGCTTTGAAACTGTAAGCAGATTATTGTCAAGAAGACTCTAGGACTTTCTTTTGATTCACTGTTGATAACATCAGTTATGTAAATGTATAATAAGTGGAGTTTAAAATATTTTCAGTTGTATACTTTTGCATATCAATGAGATATGTATAGTAAAACTGGAAAACAAAAGTTTGAAAAACAAGCCTGAAGAATTGCTGCAGCCTCAGAATAAAGCTAAGCAGCATTCTTTATGGTTGTGCCACCCATGTGTGGTAGGAGGTTGACATCTTTATAGAAACATCATCCCTGGCAGTCACCATTTCTACTTTCAGAATCTTAACAAAAGTTGTTTGAAAAACATGTTTCTGCAAAGACTGTGCTGGAGTGTCCTGCCCATACATTGTTTTCACAGTTGGTTCTTTCTTAGTCATAGGATTTTAAAGTTAAAGGGAGTTCTTAGAGTTAGATAAGAAACCTGATGGTCTTTCACCATAGGGAGGAAAATAATGGCTCTCTCCTTTGCAGCAGATTCTTAGGCTTTAAACACAAACCTAAATGTCCCTACGTTAAAGTTTTCATCAAAAGGTGCAACATTTATGGAATAGCTTGCCAGGAAGGTGTAAGTTTTCCATAGGCCTTTTGAATAAATGAGAAACATCATATGTAGGAACGTTTAGTAGCCAGTCTTTTAACTTGCCCAAATTTCTTCAGTATATCATTTCACAAAGAGGCAGAAGCTGATGCGAACTTTTTGAGCAGTATTCCCATGTGATTTAAAATATGTTTACAGGAATATTGCAAAAACAGAATTCATTTAGTTTCTACACTTAAATCAGCTCCATGTTTTCTGTTGTTGCGTAGGAAATATTGTACTGTGGGGAACATGGATAGCATTAGTAGTAGTAATAATACACTTGTAAAGTGCTCTGAATAGTGATGATTGAAAATAAGAAGCAACTGCTCTATTCTTCCTTTGATGAGATGGAATTGTTAGCTGACAACATTCTCTTTAAGGCGTCTTCACTGTTGGATACTTCCCTCTTCTGTTTATAACGCAGCACACTGTTTTTATTTTTCCCTGTCTGAGAAGCACAGATAATCTGTTAAATGCTGACTTCTTTCCCCTGCTGTGTGTCTTCATGTAACAGTTTCTCACCCACGGATAATAAATTTGCTACATGCTCTGATGACGGCACTGTTAGAATCTGGGACTTTCTTCGTTGCCATGAGGAAAGAATTCTCCGAGGTATGTGTACTAACAGTACTGATTGGAATATTTAAATAGGGAAAGCATTTGTGGTTAAATCATCACAATACCACAATGCCAACTTACATCTCCATTCAATTTTCTTAACATAGACACCATCTTAGTCAGGCCTTCAACGAAACCCAAACTCTCTGGTTCATAATCATTTTGTAGGTTTTTACTACTAATTAATATAATCTTTGAATTCTTTGAGCTATAATTAAATACAGGTATTCTTCTTCCCTTTCCCCCAAATTACTTGCTTATCTGTATGCATCTTTTAGGGCTATATTCCTTTTCTTGTCTTGCACCCAGGACACTTTTCTTCAATACACTGACACTATTATTTAGATAACTCACATTCTTCTAGCAGTTTTTTAACGATGTGAATTAACTGAGATATTAATAGCTATACTTCTTAGTATTGCTATTTCTGAAAGCTGGTGGTTTTTCAGTGTATGACATTTGTACTCTATGGCCCATTTGTTACTAAACTTTGGAGGGATTCCTTGTTTATTTTTATTGATTTCATAGTTTAATGTCTGTGAATTGCTCCATATTACAGAAGAAATCTATATTTTTACTTGGATTAGCTTAGTTTTAGACTTTGTAAATTGGGGCTCTTGAAATACCAACACCAACACCATTTATGTGGATTCAGTGGTAGGTAGAGTTAGGAAATTATTGTTTTATATATGCAATACAAACATTGAAACAAACTTTTACACTTCTAATGAAATCTTATTAGTTTATTATTAACTAGGAAGGTAGTTTTCTCCAGTGCTTAATTTGAACCTGTACTGATTGAACCAAGAGTACATTCTACTCCATACTCTTGATTTCAGTATGCCATAAAAGTTACAGCTTCATCTGACACATAAATGCAGGGTGGAAGTATGGGTGCTACAGATATTGGGTGTCAAGAAATTCATACTCAGAATTTCCTTTTTTGTTGAAGAATCAGCAGAGTTGTCTTGGTTGAATTATAAGTTTCTTAAAGCTTTTTAGAACTTTATTTGCAGCATATAGTGTTGATGCTTTCTAGACGAGAAAATAAATGCTCTTGATATTTAACCCATACTTCAAGCTAGTATTTCTTTTAATCACATTTGCTTAAACATCCTCGCCTTGTACATTTTGTGTGGATTCATCCATAGTACTGTATTGTAATACCTATCATATTGAAGGAGTCTATGCATTATGAAGGTCATAATATTGTACAACTTCAGAACTAGATGTAGTCTTTGAAATCATCTAATCTGAGTTTTATGGGTGAGTACCATGATGTAGACATCTTAAATGATACGTTCAGTGTAAAATTAATTCAGAGCCAGGACTAGAATCATATCACTTGACTCCTAGCCACTGCTACACTAAGGTGAATCTTTCTTCACTATCAGTAGAAGTCTTAGCTGTTAAACAGAAATAAGATAAACAACTTTTTCTAGGCTTTGAAATCCTAAGAAATATAGAGGAAATAATAATTTTATTTATTAAAAGCAATTCTATCAAAAACAATTTTACAGTGGGCTAGGACTATAATAACTGTGAAGTTGGGTATAAAACCACTATGCATCTTGGATTAAAAAAAAATCTGTATAATATTTTCAGTCCCAAGTTAAAATGAAGTGTTACTAAATTTTGGTAATGAAACTTTATAAATAGTGCTTAAGAACTTTTTCTCGGAAATTGAGAATGTGAGATATCAACTAGCAGTTAAATATTTTCAAATTTGAGTCCAAGTGAATTTGGATTGAGTTAAGTGGATGCTGAATCATTACGTGTCCTGCCTATAACAAAAAATACACCAATATTATGATATATTGATTAAAAGTTGAATTTTAATTTTTGTATGGAGTTCTTTAAGATTTTACTATGGAAATTGCAAACGTGCAAAAGTATAATGAACTTCCATTATACTTTTAGGATTTATGTTCTAGCTTATGCATGTTTTTTTGCTTTAAAAATATTTCACTTCCTTTATAGTTATGATTTTTTCTTAGTATCTAAGTGAGTATATGACTATTTTAAGCCAAATTAATTATACCACCCACACGGTAGTTCTAATAGCAGATGTGGTATAATAGACAAGTTATTAAACTCCAATTATCCATTTTATGTCATTCCTTCTTTTTCTAAATTTTCTAAATTTTAGAGATGAGTATAAAATAATGAAACCAATGTTGTTATAATTTTCCTGTCCTTCACTTGGTGGGTTGAGGATGAGGGTATAGTGGAACTCCACAATGTCAAACGAATAGGGATAGGACCTTCCAACCTCTGAAATGTCAGTTGCCGTATATGAAGGAATGACGTTCATGTATCCCACGTATACTGTAACATTGACCAGATAAGCATGTCTGCAGCATGTTAATGTTGTGCATCAGACCATCACTTGGGATGAGTATTAAGAAAGTCCAAGAACATTTTAATTAAAGGAGAGCTTTGTGATCATGTGATCTCTTTATCAAAAACCTTTTCAACATCATTCCTAAAAACCAGTCTTCTGTTCACAAACACTTTTAGTGATAGAGTATTCACGACCTCACACAATTCCCTTTTCCAATTTTAGATAGCTCTAATTTTCAGAAAGTTCTTTCCTTATATCACAGATCTGCTTTCTTACAACTTGTTCTGCCTTCTGGAACATGAAAAATTAAGCTTGTACTCTCTTCTACATGGCAGCCCTTTGAATATTTAAAGATAGCTAGTGTGTCTTTTCAATGTAGTCTTTCAGCTGTAAGCACATAGGATCCCTGTGCATGCCAGAAGCCATACTACCATACTGTCAAGTGCAGGATTTATAGTTGCTTTTTGTGTTCCTCCTGAGGTTGTTCTTATGCTTCTTAAAAAAGGAATAAGTTACACAAGAGAAAGTAATCTGTATTTTTAAGATTATAATGAGCATAGATCTATTGTCAGGAGACTTCCTACTCAAAAAGTCATGATGATTGGTCCATAGGTAGGAAAAACACACTTATTGAATATAGTGTAGCATTGAGAAGAACCATGTATATGTCTACCCATATGCAAGTTGTTATAATTTATACACATGTACCCTTTTCTAGTATGAATTACAGCACTCAACATTTGGACTGGGATTAAAATAACATTTAAGTGCCAGGAGTACATGCACCTCTAGATCACTGATGTTTATGTATTTGACTCCAAGTGAAATAAACCCATTAAAATCAATTTATTTAATTAGCACATGTTATACATGCTACCATACCATAGGTAGAAGAAGGCTTTTACAAGTTATGACTCCTAAATTCATGCTTCTTAAAGTTTAGTAGGAAATGTAAAATATTTTCACAAATTTAAGACTTTGGATAACAAGAGGAGTCATGATAGTTTTACAGGTGTAGTTTTATCAGTGTAGAGTTAGAAGCAGATCACTTATGGCTAGCTCAAATGTAAATGAGGAGGGTTGAAAATATGGAATCAGTAAGAACACCCAAGTTAATTTTGGTGAGAAATGTAATACTCTTTAAAAAAATTCAGTCTCCAAGTTTTAGCATACTTGAATTTTGTTTTACCTTCATGATTTTAACAACAATACCTTGCATGTTATACTTACTATGTATCAGCCATGTTCTAAGTACTTTATTTAATCTTTCTAGTAGTCCTATGAGATAAATGTTTGTTTCACATTTTACAGATGAGTAACCAAGGTAAAAAAAAGTTAAGTACACCTTCCCAAGGTCATATATCTTATAAGAGGTGGTGGAGCTAAGATTTGAACCCAGGTTGTTTGGCTCCATAGTTCATTCATACTCTCAGCCACTATGTTAACTGCCTCTTTTATATTTTAAAAGTAACAGCAGCATGGGTGTCTGATAATCAACAATGTTTTCCTGATCTATGATGACAGAATAGTAGAGTGTGTTTAGAAGAGGAGAGGGGTGTGGGTAGAGGGCTCATTTAGGTACTCAAGTTCATTTTACTATTCTTCTTTAAAATTATTCATACAGGTTATAGGTTTTCAGTGTATGACATTTAACAAAAATTTAATCACAATGAGTAGTTCAAACTGCAAATGGGTTATAAGGTACATACTAGGTTATACAAATAGAACACGGACGTAAGACGTTAGACTTATTCAGGAGGTTAAGATCTGTTTTCAGTTTTCAAATATAGCACTCATGGAGAGGAAGTGAACCCCTGAGTACATAAGAGCTTAAGAAAAAGAACATTATTAGTACTTTTGATAAGTCCCTGTATATCCTTTCCTGTTTGCATATGATTGTGGTTTTTAATAAATGAGATCAACTCCCTCTGCAAAGATCTTTTGATTGAGCAGTGTGTGTTTGAACCATGTGAGGACATGTTTACAAAGTCTAACTTCCCAAAGTCTGTGATGCTTTTTATTGGAAATAATTTAACTTACTAAAGTAAAATTGGCAAACTACGTAGTTTATGAAAGGACCTAAGTTATTGTTTTACAAAACATTCCATAAAATCTTCTCTATTCTCTCCAAGATGAAAACCAGAAACATTCAGCTTTCTTTAAAATAGCCTATAACAGAATAACTCCTTCCAGCAACATGGTATGTTTTAAAATTAAAAGCACTTCACGCTCATCTCATTTAATCAACCAGCCAACCATGTGGACCCATTTTACATAGGGGCACCTATTTTCTCTCTGGGGAATATATTTTGAGGAAGAGTTTATTTAAGGCTCTTTTCCCTCTGCTCTCCTAAAAGGAGTGGGTTATAGTAGGTTCTCCTGTGTAAATAATTATCTGAGCATATTATGAGAGGGAAAATGACTTACTATTTACTTCTAAAGTCCATTATTTGAAGAAATTAGTGTAGTAAGGTCCTGAAATACTCATTTTATATGCTGCATTCACATTTTTATAGGTAGATTTTTATATTGGGCTTTCCTCTTTTTATCTCTATACTTGTTTTAAGTATTGTACGTAATATGGCAAAACTTGTTGAAAAAAGATTTGTGGCTTTTTTGGAATGGCAGAGCTGCACACTGCTGTAGTCATGTTCAGTTTTGAGTCAAGAACAATTCCCAGACACTCTTTATATAAGGATTGCAGTTTTTTGACAGTAACAGATTAATGTGATTAATAATTTAGGCAGCTGATTTTCAGAAAGAGCGTTTGTTAAATATAATTGTTTGCTTAATTTATTTTGAGTGAGACTTAAATTTCCATTTGCTGTTCTATTGTAGAGCTTCCCAGCTAATCAGTCTTTGATAGTTTTTAAAGTTAAAATTCAGAGCTTTGGAAAGATGATAAAATTTGATAAATATATAATAGGCTTTTGCTTGTTAGTGGGTAGGTCCTTTAATAAAAGTGTATGATTAAAACATGGTATCATCAAAAGGGAAGTTAAGTACACAACAGATTTTTTTTGGCACTTTTTCCCTTTACTTTTTTATGATATATCAGAAAACCATTTCGAAGTTTGATTTAAATCATATTTCAGGAATTTCTAAGAAGTACCTATAATTCTGTGATCACTTCAGTTATAAAAAGACCAGAATTAGAATTTCTGTTTAAAGGAAGAAATGGTAATTTCTAGGTCATTTATCCTTCTCTACAATTGCTTTCTTAATTTCTCCTCAAAGCAGAATGAAGTCTCTTAAAGCCAATCTGCTGAGCCCTCTCTGTGTTTTTTCACCCTTGAATATACTTCAATATAGTTCTCTTAGAACTTTACCTTGTACATGTAACTTGGATTAGCACTGTGAATTCCATCTGTATTAACTTGCCGATGTTTTTAAATAATGTGTTTCTAGGGAACACCAGGAAGCGGGGCCTGTGGTGCCTTTGGGCAGGGATTGTAGAGCTTCTCCACAGCCCAGTGCACTGCTTTATTATAGCCCTCCCCTGACTACTGCATGCCCCTTGTCTGTAGTTCTGAACTGGCAAAAGTACTGATGTCATGTAAAGTTCCAGTGTACGATACATAGCTTAAAAAGTAGCTAAGATGTTGCTGTTTTGGGACTGTGTACATATTTTTACGTATTTTTCTCCTTTTTAAGTTATCTATTCCAAAGTCGAACCTTGAGCATTCTCTACATCTAGCATCACCATCTCCCTTTGCCTGTCAAAAGTTGTGGGAAATTCCCACTCAATTTCCAGGTTTGTTTTTCAAAGGTAGAAATTATACATATTCTGCCACATTAAAACAATTAGGAGATATTGAGAGAAATCAACATGAATGCAGAACCAAGGAGTACAAAGGTGAGTTCTAGAAACTCCATGCCAGGGATCTCAATATTTTGTTTCTAACAGAAATTTTTATATATCATTAAATGAAAGTAATCTGTGATGCCAGCAGTCATCAAAGGTTAAGCAGGAGTTCTTGGTCCTGTTAAGCCTAATGAATGCTTTTTCTAATGATCGTTTGTAATGTCTGCTCTTCTGAAATGAATTTTATTGATAATTACTGCTGTACATAAAACTTTAAAAGGTGCCAGTGCACACGCATACAGGCTCAGAGAATAAAAATCTTTACAAAATGCTCATTAAGGGACATTACTGCTTCCATCTGAGAACCAGTATTTGGAATAAGTCATGTTAAAACAACCCTATATTTATAGAATTACTGGAAGGGGTCAAGGAGACTGTAGCCAAACTATAGGCAATCTTTTGAACTAATCTTTGGATCATGGTAGAGAATCATGGCATTATAACTGCATGATTGAAAGGTCATTTTCAAAGTAAATTCATTGGATGTTTGTTACCTTTGAGGCAAGTATTCAGAGTGTTGTAGGACCTTTACCTGGCTTCTGTTCTTTTTAACATTTTGTATTAATCAAGATGGCTTGCCTTGCACATTTATAGGTGATTCAAGACTACAAATTCTCCAGATGTCAGGATTCAAGATAATATTAAGATGTTTAACTTTATGAGTAGAAAATATGTAAAATTTTAAATAGAAATAAATGTAAAGTTCTCTACTTAGGTTTCAACCTCAATCTGGAGTTTATTAGATTGATTTATGAGAGTTCATATAAAAAATGATGGTGGGTTTTAGATGATGAGTATGAATTCTTGAGGTCTCATGCCCTCCCCCACTTAGTAAAAATGGATGTTTAGAATGGTGGCATTTAATTATAGAAGGAAGATGATCAGAATGGAGAAGGATCTGGAAATCATGAGAAGAGTAAAGGGAAGTTTAATTTGCAGTTTGGATGAGGGACACTTAAGTTTAGTCATTTTTGTGTATATAAAGGACTTTGAAAGAGTTGGATTAATTGTATATGAGTTTAATTGTATATAGGAATAGGAAGGGTATAGATAGAACATTGTATCTGGATTTAATTACAGAAGTTTGTTCCTGTAGAAAGATAAGAGAATGGGCTGTTGTGTGTGAGCTTTAGGCTTCCCTTTGCTGAAATTGTGCCATGGTTAGTTTGTCAACTGTCAGGCAAACTGTAGAAGATATTCCCTTTTCAGATGAACGGTTTGATTTAATAATAATTAACCTAGATTAAGTTGTCTGTTAGCTGTAGTTTTATGTTTTAGGGCAGACTCAAAAATCTGAAAGTCGAACACGTGGACACATTACAAAAGGTTAAGTGGATAGGATATATTATTACCAACTTCTCCAAAGTTTTTTTTTATTGAGACAAGATCATTTTATTATAACCCTGTTGTTTGAAGTAGTGAAAAGAGCCTCAAAACCACCATAATCTTTTAAAAAATATTTTAAAATATTTATACTTTTAAGTTATACACAGTATATACAGTAAAGTACAGAAATATTAATGTACAATATGATGTGTTTTCATATTTATACACCCTTGTCACTACCATTTAGATCAAGGTACAGAATGTTTTCAACAGTCTAAAGATTCCTTCATGCCTATTTCTCACCTAAGCCTTTTATTAGATAGTTTAGACTTTCAAAAATACTTTCATTATTTTTTTTCTTTTCTCTCCTGTTCTTCAAGTTTATTTTGTTGTTTTGTGTTTTTATCATCTCACTTTCCTTTGTGTAGAGCTGTCTTAATTTCCTTTCATTGATTTGCCTTGGTGCTCTTTTGAAAATAATCTTACTTTTTTCTAATTAGCTTCATTTACTAGTTTTCTGCTTTTAAAAGCAACACAACAAAAGTCAATATATAAAGAAATAGTATTACCTATTATTACAGTCATGGGTAGCTGGGAGCTGGTTGTTAGTCACAATTTTAGCTCTTAGCAGCCAGCCGTATGACACTGGGACAAGTCACATTACTGTATAAAGGGGATTAATTACTGACCTTACTGAGTTGTGAGAATTAATTTGGTTAATATGTGAGAAGCATTTAACTAGTACCTTAAAGAGCATTCAATCAATGTCAGCTAGTATTGTCATTTTCAAAGCTAATTTTAGAGCTGTTTCCTTATATTTGGCCTTTTTAAGGACAAAAATAGGTATTTCAGAAATATATTTTACTTTTTCATTTAAATATTTTTCATCCATTGTCATTAGTTATTACATGTAGCGTATAAATAATGACCACTTGTTTAAACAAAGTTGTCATGATTTTCTAATGTTTTCCAATGTAAAAAATTCAGCACTTAGAATTGACCTTTATGAGATCTCATATGGAGGCATTTAAAGATTTAATTTTAATTGTTAGGTGAATCAAATGTTCAGTGATTTCCCTTTGTGGTCAGGGTACTGTGCTTAGTTCTTTTGCTGATATAATTCATAAGACATGGCCTCGTCCCTTAAACAGCATTTCCAATAATTCCCTAGTTCTTTAATTTTTTCAGATATGGCCAGGTATCATGGTGAACAGGAATGCTGAATACACTGAAAATCAATAGTCTTCACAGCTCATCACACTACAGCACACTGGTCCAGGCTTTGTCATAAGGATAGCATTTATTTTTCGCTGGGGATAAAGAACAGTTTTTTTCCTATTAACCAAATTTAGTCATAATAATAAATTTCTAACTCCATTTAGTAATAAAGTTGCATGGGCTAGTGATAGCTCTGGCAAAATGTCATTTCTCTTTGTCATCTTTGATGAGTAACGTAACCAGCAGTAAGTTAGGGCTCTTGGGGAAAGTGTATTCTATGTATTTTTTGTCAAAATAGACAAGACTTAAATGTAGCCATCTAATGTTACCTGTTTGAGCCTTGTAAAAACCCTCTGTCCCCATCCCATCAAATTGGCCAGCTGACAGCAGACTGGATGGGTGTAACCTAACCTGTTCTATTGCCAAGGTTTTGGTGGAGTTTGTTGCAGGCTGGAAGCTAAAACCCTTCGGTAGGATGTAGCAGATACAGGCTTGACTGATGAAATGATTGTGAGGGGCTGTTAGTAATTAAAGAGCATGGTAAGTTGAGTAATTTCAAAACTTAAACTATCCTTCTTTCTTAAGGTCATATGGAACAGTGCCCAGTTTTAATGTTCTTTATGTAGGCCCTAAATGTTAAATACTTCAAAGTAATGTGTTAATATATTTTTTAAAAATTTATTTATTTATTTTTAAAATTTTTAACACCTACAGTGCCTGGTCTTCCTATGTGGTCTCCCATCCAAGTACTAACCAGGCCCGACCCTGCTTAGTTTCTGAGATCAGACGAGATTGGGCACGTTCGAGGTGGCATGGCCG
>NW_006436637.1:389721-439742 GCF_000325575.1 Pteropus alecto | reverse complement strand
TAAATACTTCAAAGTTATGTGTTTATATATTTTTTAAAAATTTATTTATTTATTTTTAAAATTTTTAACACCTACAGTGCCTGGTCTTCCTATGTGGTCTCCCATCCAAGTACTAACCAGGCCCGACCCTGCTTAGTTTCTGAGATCAGACGAGATTGGGCACGTTCGAGGTGGCATGGCCGTAGACGTGTTAATAATATTTTATGTATTTCTTTTTAATGGTCAAATCAGATCATTTAGTTTTCAGAAATTTATGGAAACTATCCATTTGTATTCTTTTTAACTACATTATCAATCTGTTTTTTGAGAACATTTTTAGTTTTACAGATTTAATATTTTAAATGTGCCAGTGTAAATTACTGAGGGTCTTTTGGGTAAAAATAAAATGTTTGTTAAAACAAAAATCTTTCAAGAATATTTGCTAGGCATTTTATTTGGTTTATTAAATTCTAGCAGAGAAATCATTAAATCAGCTACCATGAAATACTTTAAATTTTTGAATTAACTTTTAACTGTGGTTGTTTTTTTTTTTATATTTCCTTTATATATTTGTTAAAAAACAAAACAAAACAAAAACATCTGGCCTCCCAGAGTGGGGAAGGAAATATGAAGACAGTTCTGATTTAGGAACTGAATATTAGAGAGTAAAGGCCATGAGATGATATGGTATTTGAAAGACTCAGAATGGTAGAGGGAGTTTCAGTCTTGGAGAAGACGTGCCAAGGACTGTGATCATGTAAATGATAAGATTTGGCAGTTATTGAGGTCTAGGCTAAAAAGATTTGACAGCATTGTGATAATTTTCTTCATCATGAATTAAACGTGCAAAAATTCACCAGGCAATAAATCTATATTTCTTTAAAAATTTAGAAGAGATTTACAGAGGATATCAGATTGCTTGGAAAGGCCAGGCTTTTTATTGGATTACTTCTAATGCCCTAATGCAAATACAGGTGAAAGACTGTAAAACCTATTATAAAATGTAACATTAATATTTAGCCTATTTTTTCCTAAAATATTATACCTCATTCACTACATGGACTCAGGGTGACCCGAGACTTCCTTTTCATACTGTAAGTTACACCGACATTACTTGGTATAATATCTGTTGTCTTTGAAGAAGTTTTTAAATGTTAAAAAACTGGTTTTCGTTATTATCCTTAAGTCATGATTTTGATGCGTGATGCATCATATCTGGTACAAGATGCATGATGGCATCAGAAGCTGTTTAAATCATTGCTCCTTCTACTTGCTGAGTAACCAATTTTCATGATCCATGAAACTTAAGTGTAATGCCTAACAAGAGAAATCAGATTGTAATACATGCAACACTTTATGTGCTACAAAGATAGAGGGCAGTGGTGATGAAATGTTTTCTCTCTCAACCAAACATCATACATGCAGGTCCCTTAATAAATGGTGTACCTTTGAGGACAGTGACTTACATGTTTGAGATCTCAGACTGAAGCTCCAAACTTAATCTCCCAGGGCCAGGAAAGACACAATACGCACTTGGAAAACTGGCATATCCGTACCCTGTGTCTACATTCCCTAGATGTTAAAATCTTCCAGTTTTATCTGGAAGGTAGGTAATGGGTCATTTTTTTCCCAAAGGTTTTTTTTTTTTTAAGCTGATTTCATAGTTGACAGTTAAAAAGGTATTTTTGCCTTTCGTTTGGGGAAGAAAGGGGCTTCTTTTTTATTATGACTCCCCTCAAGTTCTTCACAACTTGTAGTTTTTAACTTTTGTGGTAAATGTATAGTCATAGATTAGTGTTAAATATATATATATTTTATGTATAGTTATAGATTAGTGTTAAAGTAGATTTTTTGACAAAATGCTCATTGTAGTGTCTGTAGTAGATTTGTTTGTATTGTAGAAACTTGTTTGCTCTAAGTTGACATTCTTGGTTTTTCTACCTCTATCCGGATGTGGTTAATATTTCAAAAATAACATTCAGCTGCAATATGAGATTTTGCACAATAAAAATATCTTTCCATGATAGAGTACATATGAAAATTTTGTTTCATTTCCTTCTCACAGCTAACCTATTATCCAGATTTTCTAGTATTTATTGTTTAAAAAAAAAAAACAACAGAAAAACCTCTTCCACCTTTTCCTTATACCTTTGGCTTTATTATTGTTATTTTCTGAAGTCTTTGTTTTAAAGAACTGAATCTGGGTATAGTCCATATACTTGAGCAAGCCTTTGATTGAAATGACTCTTGATAAACTCCTGCTCAGTCTAATCAACTTGGCTAGATAGGCTTTTCCTGTGCCCTAACAATTTCAGTGTGACTCTCAGTAATGCTTTCTTACTTTTCAACACATTTTAAGCATAGTCTTGACATTAAATGAAAAATGGAAGAAGTCGTATACCAAAGTCATCCAAAACTGCCCTCTCCGTGAATTGTGAGATGTGTATTAATAAACTGTGTATCATAGTCATTTATAACCTTGGAACATTTAGTATTATTTTTATTCCACTATTAGTATTCATAAGTGTCAGTACCCTTTAGTCACTTGTAGGATTTATTACTTGCTGCAGTAAAGAACACAGACCATAAGGAACTATGGGGTATCTCATATCTCAGTAAGAGGGTGTTATAAAGATTGTGTTATAGGATTTGGGCTTTGGGTAGTATGTGGAGAGTTCAGAAAGTGAGGGCTGTTGCTCATATAGCATAACAGCTGTTTAGTATTTTGTGAGTTATGCAGTGACCTTGTTTTTTGTCTTGCTTCTGCATGGTCTCAGAATGGCTTAATTTGAAATAGCTGTATAGTGAAATTGTCCAAAAAGAGCAATGTGGTTTAGCTATAAATGTCAGATCAGTTTGTAATAACTTTGAGACTTAGCTTTGAACATCAGATTAGTTCTCAGAAGTCAGGGGCAGCTCCACCCCCAAAAGCATTTAAATCCAACTAGCATTTTCACTGTAGGAACCAGCTGGGGGAGGTCAGGATTTAGTAGCAATGACATACTGGGCATGTCGCTGGAACAAATTGCAGCGATACTGACAATTATGTTTTTACAGAACAGGGCAATTGGGAAGCAGTTGCACAGTCCAGTTTTCAGCTGACTAGAAGTAGTTAGTGGGTAAACTATGAAATTTTTTTTTTTTTTTTTTTTTTTTTGAAGTAAGATGAGCGAGTTTTCCTGCATTAATATCTCTGGAGGATCCTAGGGTTTATCTTAGTGAATTTAGTGTCTAGGAATTAGTTTTTAGTGTTTCAGGAGTTGTTTTTTTTACATCTGTTAAGAGTCAGCTGTTCATTTTCTTTATTGTCTGTGTTAATACAAAGCAGCAAATATGAAAGGGATTTTAAAGGTTTTAAATATTTATGAACTGTTATAGCCCTTACAATTAAAAATTATAAAAATTGTAAACTTATGTACTCTCAGGTTGACCCTGAGGCAAAAAGGGACCATGTTTTCAGACCTCCACTCTCCAACTTAGGCATATGCGTCAAAGATCACTGAAAAGAAATTTGTATGCATTTATTCAAATAATTTCTGTGTACTATGTGCCAGACTAGGTGCCAGGCCCTAGGTATGGGGAGGAGGTCAGTCATTGCTTTCTTCGTGATCTTCATGATAGCTGAAGATTTTTGATTTAAAAGCGTCACTTAAAGGTATCTTAATGTCACGTATGTTCTAAAATAAGCACTGCATTGTTATATAGAAGAGTATCTCTGATTAATGAGGTAGTTTTTATAATTTTTGTAATTTTAAAATTGATAACTGTAAAATCATATTTTTGGAGCATCTGCTCATGCAAATCTGGAGATAATCTTTAAATGTGGAGATCTTCAGAGCAAAAATTTCTCTCAGTAAACTGCAAGATAGGTTCTTTCTGTTATATTTTCACCTTAAATAATAAATTGTGGGTATTTTTCTTAATACTAATTTTTTTTTTATCATTTGGTAAAAAGTGAGTAAGCTTTAAAACTAGAAAAGTTGAGTTTATAGTTAAAACTTAACCGTGAACACATTTGGGTAGTGTCACATGATTAGAGAATTCAAAATGTCTAGTGCCATTAGGTAAGACACATTGTAGGCAAACCAGTCTCTTCATGTGTGGTACTACTAATAGTTCTGCCATTGGTTCGTAAAATTTTCCTATAGAAATAAAGAATGTAATCATGTTTTGTCATTTAAATCTTCATAGCCTCATGATAGCTTGAGAACCTCGAAAACCTTAAAGGGTTTAGATTGTAGAACTTTACCATCTTGGTGTTTTTTATAGAGCAGTGCTAGCATTAGAATATTATTGATTTGGACCAAACTAAGGATAACTTTTCAGAATAAGGTTTTTCTCCTAAAGACCATTCCACACAGAAAAATGTGTTCATATTAGATTTTATAAACACCTTATAATGAACTATGATTTAAGTTTTATTTAGTAAGTACAGTATATATTTTTGCATGAGAAAGGCATTCCGGAGTTACCACAGATTGCTAGGGAACTTATTATGTAACCATTTTTATCTGTTTCTAAATGACGTATAGATGCCAAAATGTGTTTTGATATAATTTAGGCAAATAGGTTTGTGGCACATGCTCTTGGGTAAAGTGCCTAGATAAGGTTTTGCAGTTTGAAACTAAATCTATCTGGGCAGCAACCCACTTTCATAATCCCCTCAAAATTCACTCAGTATTATTTATTATAACATTAGATTTGCATTTATGTCTTTATAACCACTCACCAGAAGGATTGATGTAGAATAGTACCAGTTTACTATGTCTTTTCAGAGTCAATGATGAGTGCAAATCTGTTTGTAATGTCATTTTTTTCCCCTATTAAAAAGTGTGGAGTAAATTTCATGTTGTGAATTGTTCCCTTTAAATTTTAATGATAGCAGAATATAATGCAGTTTCTATTTACAATGGTTAAGTGACAGTGAAGGAGAAATTATTAATATTATTGAACATCTCCACCTGCTCTAAAATTCATTGTACAGACATAGTTTCTACTTGGTGCAGTCTTTGTTTTTCCTCTAGGATGCTATAAATATTACTCATCTGAGTCAGCTGGTCTGACTCTGAATCCCAACTCTGCCACTGGGCAAAGTCAGTCTTTCTCAGTTGTGTTTCCTCCTCTGTAACATGGAGCTAATGATACCTACCTCACAGGGTTGTTGTGAGGGTGAGAGTCACAGCAGTACACAGAAGAAGGCACTTCTCATGTTGCAGGCATGAAGTAAATGTTGCTTAAGTCATACGTGGCAGAAAAGACACTAAAAAGCATGGAGGGTATAAAGAAAGTAACATATTTAAGTTGACTTAAGAGGCAGTTGGAATTGATTAGGAAGGTATAAAGGATTTAAGAGGAGCTTTTTTACTAGATCAAGAATTGGAATGGGGTTTTATGATTACCTTATTTTTAGTAGTGATTCTTGGGTTTAGAAGTATCGTTGATAAAATTAATTGTATTGAAGCTATGTTTAAATAACATATCAAAATGGAAGTATGACTTATTTTTAAAACCTTACTTAAAGTAAGGCTTCATACTTTACTTCCACAGTCATCTCAGAACCACATTACCTTAAGGCAATATTTCAGTCCCACCATTCCCCCATACACTATCCTCAAAGTTCTGTTTTTTTTCTCCTTTGTTCGATTGCTTGGTTGTTTGTTTTTTGAATAGATAACATATTTGAATCTTTCCTGAGAACCACTAGCTGTTTTGTTGAGTTCTAATTAGGTAAATTCATATTTGATGAGTATAAGATACACTGAATTATTCTGTAGACATAGCAGAATAGTCTTTCCATTGCTACAATATCTTGAAAAAATACAAAGGCCAAAAAAATGAAACATGTTTATGGTGTGAATTGTTTATTTGGGCATTTTAATAGACATTTTTAATTAGATCAAAATTAAATACTCCTTTGTTAGGTTTATGTAAGTCCTCAATTCTATTTTTCATCAGTCTTTGATTTTCTCCTTTTATTGTCTTTTTCTGAAAACGAGTAGTGAAAGGAAAATCATTCTTCAAGTACAGTTAAAGTTGAGAAGCCTTCACTCTGCCACATTACTTCGATTTTGTGTTCAGTGTGATGGCTGAAAATGAGAAAGACCAGAAACTGAGAACTTCCTTGTCCCAAAAGCCCTAACGTCACAGTGCTCTCACAGATAGTTGTTGTTGCTGCAGATATTCTCTCTCTGGGAAATGTCGATGGCACAATTTAGTGATTTATGTGTGGGTTGACTGGAAAAGAAATGTATAAACTGTGGTCATACACATACACAAATGTGTTCTTCAGAATACAACCATGCAAACGAAGCCCACTATCAGAATGTTTTATGAAGTGTTTCCATTAGTTAAAATGGATTTACTTTGATCTTTCCACATCTTGTTGTCCTGTCACCAGGAAGATGGCAGATGGTGAATAAAAACGCATGCCGGAGGCATTAACAATTAATGACCTATATGGGGATGTCACTTATACCTTGACTTTATTAGCAGCACCATTCCGTAAGCAAACAAGCTGAAGACCAAAAGCAACATTAAGATCCATTTTTTCATCAGTCATGCAGGGCGTCAAGTATATTCTCTGTCGCATGGAGAGAATTGTAAGGTCTGGATTCACGCGTTTTACTCTGTGCAATATGGAAGGCTGAGATCTGTGGTGCAACAGTGTTTGGGGGGAATGGAGGGGTGGAAAGGTAAGGAAAGAATTGGATGAGATTAATGTTGAAGTAACATTAGGTTTTGGCTTTTACAAAGGTAATAAACATTTACAAAAAGTTCAAACAATTAGAAATAAAAAGTCAGTGTCTTTTCTTTTTCACCAGTCTCACATTCAGAGATCATCACTGTTAATAATTCGGTGTGTATGTTCCTACAATTCTTAGGCGTATACAAAATGATTTTTGAAAGAACTACACGGAATGGCATTTATGCTACATATGTTATTTTGCTATTTGTCTCTCATGACACAATATATCATGGTCATCTTTCCTTATCATTACTACCCCAGACTTTTTGAGGTTACTGCTCTGTAACATTCTTTAGCATGTGTCTACCGAAACTTACTTAACGATTCTCATTGGTAAACATTTAGGATTTGCAAGAAGTTTTTGCTAAGACATAGTTGTGCACTAAGCTTCTTTGTACCTTTATATTTGTTACCACTCATGTAAATTTTCCTTTAGGATAGACTCCTAACGATAAACTCAATGGATCAAAGATTATGAATATTTAAACTTTTGGAAGATACTTCTGAGTTATCCTCACTGTCCTGTAGTCATTAATGATAAAGTTTAAGAATGTTGTTGTGGTCTAGCCAAAAATTAGAAATAATATAGGATTTAAGGTTTTAGGAAATTACTACCATTTAAAAATGTAACATTTTTTTGAAATTATAAATAATATGTACTCATGGTAAATTCTTTTCTCAACACCATACAGAGATGGAATTTGAAATGTAGAAATTGGCCAGTTTTTCACCACTCCCCAGACATCATCTTTTTAGCCTAATTTAAAAAAATTTATTCTTGTGGTTACCATCAGAATTTAAAATAATTTAACATAATATTTCTTGGTATATCTCTCTGCCACAGTGTCTCTGTACTTTCATGAAAGATGAGGAATTTCATGTATCTACACCACCATTGTCCCTTCTACCTCCCAGGCTTTGTTAGTGAATTGTGCTGATGGTTCTTTATAGGTTTAAATGTTCTTAGTCCTTTATTTCGGGGGCTGCCAACGTCAAGGCAACATACATTGACTCACCATTATGTTACATAAGGAAATCTATGCCTCTCAATGTCTGTCTATCCCTTAAACATCGTTTTAGATTTCTTTTAACTTTAAAATTCTGAAAAATAAAAACCGATAAGTTGTATCAGTACTAGTAATGATACTACTGATTGCAGAGCCAAATAGTATAATTGGATTTATTATAATAAACCCTCTGGCAGTTAAAAGTTTTTCTTGAAGAATGTCAAGATCCAATGAGATTGTTATCTTCAATCTGCCCTCTAAATTGTTGAAAATAATGCCACGATTTTTAATTTTGTAATTATAGTGAGTGAATTTTGTTTTTATTTTTGAAGACATACATTCTTTACTAAGTTCTTCGATGTCTGCACTTACTTGGACTAATCGTATTCTTACTGCAGTTATACTGGGATTTCTTTGCCTTCCCGTCTTAAGGCCACTCTTTTTTTTTCCAGTTTGATTGAAAACACGTTTTCAAAATAATGTTTCAGAATATTTTTGCAGTGCTCAGGAGGTAAATTTCAAAATTCTTATGTCTAGAATTTGCCACCATACTCAACTCATAGTTTATCTGGGTAGAGAATTCTTGGTTTGAAATGCTTTCCCCTCAGACTTTTGAAAGCCTCCACTGTCTTCTATCAGTTTTGCTGAGAAGTCAGATGCTGTTCGGAGTCTCATAATTTTGTATGCAACCTGGTTTTCCTCTAGGAACATGTTTTATTTAAATGATCTCTTTTTCTCTGAACTTTTTTTTTTTAACTGTGAATATGGATGTATTATAAACTTCATCTTTCTTGGTTCACTTTAACTTAGAATCTCAAATCTATTCCATTCAAAGGATTTTTTTTTTTTTTTTTGGATTATCATTTCCCATCTTTGCTTGTCTTATGGAACTCTTAATATGTAAATGTTGGGCCTTTTGGTACCTACCTTGTATTATGTTTTCTTTCACATTTTCTATTTCTGTATTCTTAAGTATTGGGAGATTTTTTCTATTTTATCTTTCAGAATACTATCTTCAGTCATGCCCAATCAGCCCTTCTAATGAAATTTTTATTTTATCAACTGTGTAATTTCCAGGATCTAGTGGTTCTCTGGTCTTTTCATTTTTTATAGTGGCCTGTTTTGTTGTTTGTTTTAAATGACTCTACCCTTTAAAACTTTTAGCATAATTGAGGTGTTTGTGTATTTGGTTTGGTTTAGTCTATTCTTGTTTTCTCTAGAATCTTTTAATCTGTTTCTTTATGCTGGCTGGTCTTTCTCTTCTCTTTGATTTTTCTCAAATGTCCAAGGATCCTTGGTTGGCCAAATATTTGAATGAAGATTTGTTCTGGTTAGTATAAGTAGCTGTCTTGCATTTCTTTTGCAATGAAGTCCACTTATCCAAAAGGCTCCTCCCCTGAATAGTAGACCTCACTGTGGACTCGTGTGCGCGCGCGTGTGTGTGTGAGAGAGAGCGAGAGAGAGAGAGAGAGAGAGAGAGAGAGAGAGTGTGTGTGTGTGTGTAATAGTGAGTGAATGGGGAAAGACACTGTTGGAGTAAATGGGAACTGCCACAATTGCCAAAGTAAATGGATAGCATTCTGAGGTGGAGTGCTTAGTTCATATCACTCTTTGGTGGCCCTACCTTTCTTTCTCCTCTCTCATCCTCCCTATTTCCCCTTCCCTCTCCTGTCTCTTCTCCCTCCTGTTTATTGTTTTCTCTCCCCTCCCTTCTCCTTTCCTCCTTCAAGTCATAGTGTGACATTGCCACAAGTTTGAGCTGCTTTCCTTTCCAGCCTTAAATCCTGTTCTAGAGTTTCTTCTCAGACTTCCTTTGCTTAGTTTAGAAGCAGTTGTCTGGCTTTAGCTCAAGGCAGTTACTCTATATAAATGGGAAGTCAGGAGGGGCCTAGACAAGTTGCTGTGTGGAGAGTTCTGTAATTACCCTCATTACAGCATCATAGCTGTTATCACTGAGCTGTGACTGAGCCTAGTGTCTTTTTAAGGCCCTAATAGCCTTCTGTGTATTTTGAGTTTTATTTTTCTGTTCTGGTTTATTCTCAGTATGAGCCTATCTATTTTTGGAGAATGCCCACATTTGGGTTGAAGTTTTTTGAATTTTCATTAAATTTATGGTCAGTATCAGTTTTGGGAAACAAGTGCGCACCCACTGTAATCATTTGACAGTAATTTAGGGAGGGGCATACATCATTTCACCTAGTACTAAAATCATGATTTATTCCAATACACAATTCCTTTCTTACATTAGTGACCTTGAAACAATTTCCCTTACTTCCTTCTTAGTATTCTTCCTACTTTCTCCATTGCTTAAGGTAATCCATGGCACTATTGGATTTAGAGGTAAGTGATCAAGTAAAATAACTGAGAGACAAGTTAAACCTCATATTTTTTCTGTAGGATTATTTTGTACCCCTAGAAATGAATAAATATTTTTAAAATTGAGAAAATTTGGAGAGAATCATCAGACATTTACTCCATAAATGAAAAAGGAAGTGATTGGTATGTCAGTATTGGAGACTGTATTTTAATGTGGTAAAATCAATAGTTACATCAAAAGTATTATTTTTTTTCATAGTTACTTAAAACATAGTCAAAACAAAGGCAGTGATGGCCCCTTTTTTAGGTTTTCTAGTTCTGAGAGATGTATGGCACTAGATCAAGTCTAATATTTGGGTTAGATGTTGATAATTAGAACCCAATGTTCTTTTCTCAGGGGTCATTTGAAAACTGAAATTAAAGTCTTTAGAAGTTTCACTTTGGGCAAATACTCTTAAATTGAGCCATTTTCTGCTTTCTTGTATTCTGTTCATAGTAGTAACAGCTTTTGCTGGATAACTAACTCTATGGAAATATCTCTCCCCATGATGAGCTTTTTCAGGGCAGAAATTGGATCGAATAAGAGCTTTTATTGACCATTCAGAATGTGTGCTAGGCATGATGCGAAGTGCTTTATTTAATTCCTGAAGCAACCCAATTGTTGAGTAGTCTTCATTTTACACATGAAACTATTAAGACATAGATAGCATGGGTTAATAAGTACATTACATAACGCTATAACTGGTAAGTGACACCTGAGGTTTAAACAGATCAGGTTTACTCCAAATTTACTCTTAGCCATTGTATAGCATAGGAGCACTAAACATGGTACTTACATGAATTATATTTAACATGTCCCTTTCCTTGATTTCAAATAAATAAAAGTATTTTGACATTGTACCTGTGCTCCTATTGGAGAAAGCTGATTTCATCTATTGGTTATTTCTTCCTATGGGAAGGAAGTATAGCAGATTGTGGAAATGAGAATTTTTGTGATTCACTCTTGGTGTACTGCTCATTGAGGAGGGTAAAATAAAACATTGATTTGCTTTCCTTAAGAACATAATTGTGATTTTTAATACTATGTGTAATTTTTCTCTCTGGGCTTTTCATCATTTATTCATTCATTCATTCAGTAAAGTAGAAGAAGAGTTAGATTTTTAAAACCACAAGGAAATGCTGGCATTCTTCATAATATTAATTTGAACTGGTTTGGATTTTCACATTTCCTAATAAGCATCACTTGATTTTCACATTTCTAGAATGGTAAAGCTTTTTTTTTCTTTCTGAAGTCTGGGCAAAATTTTAAAAAATTATTATGTTTTCATTTCATGCTTGCTTTTATAATGAGTCTTTGGCTGGTTAGAGAATTCTAGCTTCAACATTTTTTCCCCACTTTAGTTCTGTCAAGATTTTGTACGCTGTTGTCTTGTAGCTAGAGTGTTGATGAAAAGTTTTATGATAGTTTGGAATGTCCCTCAATTGGGATTTATCTGATGTTTTTCTCATGATTTGGTTTGGTTTTTATGGGATTTGGGGAGGAAGATCAAAGAGGGTAAAGTGCCATTTTCATCACATCAGAGGAAGGTGTTTATATTATTAATATGACTTGATGATGACCTTGATCACCAGTTGAGTCAGTGTTTATTGGAGTTCTCCACTGTAAGGCTACTTTTTCCCTCTTTTCATACTATAGTCTTTGGAAGGAAGTCATGATGCACGGCCCACACTTAAGAGATGGGAACTTGTGTTCCGCATCCTCAAGGGTGAAGTAACTACATAAGTTATTTGGAATTTTCACACATTAAAGATTTAGCTCTTCTCCCCCTCTTATTTATTTATTCAATTATTTTAATCACTTTGGACTAATGGGTATTTATTTTGTTGGAATATGTTTTTACTGTAATGGAAACTAGGTAACTAGGAAACCTCAACTGAGATTTTCTGTTATCTTATTTCTTTGAAACAAATGGAAATAATTATCAGGATCCTATTGGAATGTAATGTCATCTCAGGTTACTCCTTTATAGAAAAAAATTCTTACTAATAGCTAGAAATTACATAGCCTTTTGGGATCATATGATAGACACCCACTCCTAAGCAATATTTTGGAGTTCACATAACCTTGTTCTGATACAGGTAAGTTTCCATAACTTTGCTGTTGTTGCTGTCCTTCCTTTCCAAGTGGTAAGCAGTAGTAGATGGTCAGAACTCTAAGGAGCCACATTTACCAACAACGTGCAACTATATCCAAGAAGATAACTGTTTAAAGTAAGAGATTCAGAGTGCAGTTGATGCTGTGCATGGCTATGATTACTATCATAATCTTTGGTCAGGATTATTCATTGCTTTTATGTATCTTCCAACTTTAAAAATCTGTAACAGTAGTAAGGTAATGGCTATGTGTGGAGCTAGAGGTAAGGTAGAGTAATTGGGGGGATCATTTCATAAACTATATAAATGACCAACCATTGTACTGTATACTTGAAACTAATTAAAAAAAAAAACAAAAAAACCTGTGCTTAATTGGCCACTTGAGGGTGAACCAGTTTATTTTGTTTTACCTCGTTTTCAGAAGAAAGATCTACCCTAAAAGTGCCTTAAAGTGTCATTTAAAACATCTCGTCTTCCTTTTTTGGTTCTGCTTTATTCAGAGTTTCAGTCATGGCATCACTTCCTTGTTGGCCAAGGTATCTGTTGGCACTAATTACTCTACTATTAATGCTATATAGGTACTGCTCTTTCTGAGAGTCTTGGTATTGGCGGACTCCCATCATTCTTTTAAAAGTTTTTTTGATTTTTACATATTCTAGTTTTTCAAGTGATGAATCTGTGTTGCTTTTCTTGATCCTTTAGAAGAATGTTATACTGTCTGTGTATTACTATTGAATGGTGAATGTGTGCAGAAATGTTTACTAGAGAACCTTTTGACTGTCTGATCACACATACACACCCCAGTGCACCCTCTCTTATAAAAAACTTTGCTGCTGGTTTTTGCATTGTGTGTGGGACACCAGGTATCTCCCATCCCAGACAAATGACAGAAGTGCTTTGTGATATTGGACATTAATATCAAGCAATTGGAGGGCACAACAGCAATGAAGTTCAAGTAATATTTGGTTATTGCATTCTTTCCCTTTAAACTTCTTTGATGAATATTCTCCAAAATAGTCACGCGCGCGCGTGTGTGGCGTGTGTGTGTGTATGTGTGTTGTAGTACATTTTTTTAAAAAGCCAACAAAAGGGAATTTGCTGGTTGGCACAAAACATGCTGCAGTTGCTTCTTTCTGGTTATTGTAACTGAAGAATATAGAGGATACTTACATGTCGTGTGTGGTGTGTGTGTGTGTGTGTGTGTGTGTATGTGTGTTGTAGTACATTTTTTAAAAAAGCCAACAAAAGGGAATTTGCTGGTTGGCACAAAACATGCTGCAGTTGCTTCTTTCTGGTTATTGTAACTGAAGAATATAGAGGATTGACTTACATGTTATACACTTATAGGCAGTGTTTTGGGGGGAAAAAAATAAAGATTTTCCCATTATATCAGTTTTCCCCCGATTGTTTTTCTCCCTTTCATAAGCCTCAAGATTTTTCTAAATACAATCTTTAAGATTGACTCAAGTGGAAATTGTGCTTTTCTCTGTTTATGCCCTTCTCCCACATTATTGTATAAGTTGAACAGCAGTCTGACACATAAGTTTCAGCAAAACTTATGCATCTGTTTGTTTTTATTGGACTCAGAAATTGTATATATAGTCGTATATTCCTAAAAACTTTCTCACTTTGATGCCAGAAGTAGTTACATGGCATTAATTATATGAGATGTATGCTTAATTTTTTCAGTTTTTAGCTTAACAATTTCTTTTAGGTCAGCTTTTGTTGGTCTTCCATGTAAATACATAATACAAATAAATAGAAATGATTTTACTTGCATATGCAAATTAAATGTATGACTTAGGTAGTAGGAGACTGTCAAATTTATGATATATCTGCCTCCTTATTCCATTTGAGTTTTTATGTTTGTATATTAGGTGCTTTTCTGACACCATGCATTTCACAATTTTTTATAAGCCAATAAACAATTTTATGCTGTCAAATTCTTACATTTTGCCATACTTCTGATTTTTTTTAAAAAAGAAGTACACATTACAGTTAACGTGTCCCTCTTTAATGCCCTTCCTCTCCTTCCTCAGAGATGTCCACTCCTGAATTTAGGTTCTTCATTTCCAGACAACATAAACTAGTATTTCAAAATTTTCCAGATTGGTCTTCTGAGGGATTTGGAAGTACTCTGAGAAAAAAAGCTCATGATTAAATTCTCACCTATTGATTTGTAATGTATATTAAAAGCACTGGAGGCTCTGAGACATGGAAAGAAACTTGTCAGTTTAAGAAATTTAGCAATGCCCAACTTTTGACCATAGAATTCTTTCCCCATGATTCTGTGTACTCTTTCCAGAATTTTCCATTTAATTTTATAGTTTTTTTTTTTTGCTAATGTAACTTTCTCGATTTAGTTAACAAAGATACTGATAGTAATCACTTCTAGTTGATGTTTGTTGGATAAAGTTTAAAATCATTTACAAAAAAGGAAGGCAAAACGCTAATAAATTGCATATTCATTGACCAGCATATAAGTTACTTATGCTTCATAATTTTTTAAAGTCTTGAGTTCGCTGACCTACTGAAGTGTCTATCTGTGGACCATGGCTACATATACCCTAAACTCATCTGTTAACATTTTATATTCTTGGGGCTGGAAGTAGCCTGAGTTTGTTATTAATGTTCAATACATTTTCTTGAATAACAGTTAATGTTGTACAAGATGCTACTTGAATTCTTTGTTTGCTTTTTTTCTTCCTGTATTAGAAAATTTTGGTGCTTTTTGTAATTTATGTATAAAAGAAACTTTTTTTAAGATTTGTTCCTATAATGGTCTGATCCAGGAAAAATAAAATGGGAAAATGGACACTATTGCTGACCTTCGAATAAAAACTACATATTGGTTTTAAGACTGTTCACCGAGCCTTGGGGTCAAATGCATTGTTCTAAGGCAGGCTGTGTACCTGTATGGGATGACAGATCCCTTGGCATCTGGTGAGGTTGTGGCGGAGAGGTGAAGTTCTCAAAAAATGCTTGGGCACAAAGTTTACATACAATTTCACAGAAGCCAGGGAGCCTCCTCCTTATAAGGAAAGAGTTCAGAAACAACCCTTTTCCCTTACTGGCTTCTATCTTTCCTTGCACTACACTTTATGGTTCTGAGAGAGAAAGGAAATAATCAAGAAGGAACACTCCACTTTCTACAAAAGTAAGTCTAGAACCGTTAACCATATATCTAAAGACTAACCCATTTATCCTGTTATTCTTAGAATTTTAGGGTTTATTAAGGAATCAACATTGCATTTTTAGGATCTCCTTTAAAAAACATGAAGTTTTTTTTTATTAGTTAGAAAACATTTTTTTTTTTTTGCATTCTGCACCTTGCTATTATTTCAGGCATAGTTTTGTAACATTTTTTAAAAAAGATTTTTCTGTTTTGCTTTGTGGGGAAAGTTCTCTAAAACCTGCATTAATTGTTTTAATTTCAGTCTTTATTCAGAAACGTTTTTATTCTAAGTGTTAATTTTCTTTAAAGTTCTTGTACCTGGACTGTGTGATTGTACAAATACTTCCTCAGTGTTCAGCCCTCATTTTGATCACATATTTTAGAGATCGAGCACCCATAATAGGAGCCCAATATATGTTGTGCACACTTATTTTGAATTAATAAACGAGTGAAAGAGGACATAAATGAACATGTGAAAGAATGATCAAGTGGAATAAGTAAAATTGTTTACCTTCCCTCCGGTACAAATTCTAAAGCACAATTAATGACTGCTTTTTGCAAATAATTATTATGAAGTAATGTGTTAAACAATTCTGGTATGTCAGACAGGTTAATCCACAAAGCAATGCCACCTGTCTCCAACAGATGCAAATTCTGTTAACTTTCATTTTGCTAGGACCCCCGGAAGAAATGTTTAGCTAGCTAAGGAATGATGCAAAATTAATTGCCCTTGAGGCTTAACCTCTAAAAGTTACCCACTATGGTTAGATTAATTTGGAATTTCTTTGAGTGGAGTTAAGTCATAGTTGCCACACTACTTTATTTTTACTGGACCCTGATCTTCAAAATCAATCTGATTACTTCTCAGATGGTTGAAAGTACTTAGTTATATAATTTTTAGATTTTATTCCTAATGTTTTCCTTATATAGTTCTCAGGTGAAAAGATATACCAAAATTTGTCTTCTAAAACCTCCTCAGTTACATTTGAGGAAGCGAAAGTTGATTGATGAGTGAAACAAAACAAAAGGAGCTAATCTGCTACTTCATTTGGATGTTATATATTTAGTGAGGTGAAGGGAAGATTGGAATGGGAAGAACTCAAGCTACCTCTGGCCACTGATTTAACCCTTTTAGGCCTCAGTTTTCTCTTATGTAACAATTACAGGCCAGTATAATTTTGCAGGTTTTCTCTAGCTCTAGTGTCTATTGAAGATAATTTTTTTGTTATTGCTGTTTATTGCGTAACTGCAATACTGAATAAAAGTAATGTGATTATGAGAATTTAAGGAGAAACTTTCTTTAAAATGACTAGTTGAAATCAGTCTTGTCTAATAGGGCTTTTTGTGATAATGGAAATATGCTGTATCTCTGCTGTCCTGTATACTAACCACTAGTCACATGTGGCTGTTGAGCACCTGAAAGATTGCTGAGGAATCTCATTTTTAACTTAAAGTAGGTTTAAATAGCCACATATGGCTAATAGCTACTGTATTGGACAGTGCAAGTTAAATTCTTAACTGTAAGTATTCAAAGAAAATTCCAAACATAGATTTACTGTGACATTCTTGTTCTTTAGTGATTTGCAAGTGGCCTCTTAATTTTAGAATTTGGCAGTTGAAACTGCAAGTCTCAATGTTGAAATCTTTCTTTAAGCATATTCTCTGTTTCTAATTGCAGTCAAGTATGGATTAGGTACTATGACCTTCTCCCAAAGATCCCGGAGTCTTTACCTGGTAACCAAGGGCCTGTGTCTCTGGCTTCTTTAAGCTCTGCCATCCTGCTGAGGATTGTATGTGTTTACTAGTCAACTTGTAGACTACTGTCAGTCCCACACAGGGCTTCATCTTGTTTCTGTGGTAGGGTTTGTAGGATCTGGAACAGGTTTGGTGTTGAGGGCTTTGTCTTCATATTTTTTACAAGCTTGATTCTGAAAGGTTTAATTAGATACCACTTTAAACAATACTTGGTCTTTCATTGGTAAGAAGTTTGTAGTCCTAAAATCTTGAGCCATTAGCAAGATGTTTTTAATGACCATGTTATAGTCACTAGGTCATAAAAATAATTGTCACTTGAATGAATTTTTCATTAAGTGTATTAATTATTTCAGCATTGCAAATACTATATTCTTGGACTTTCCATGTTTGGGCATGACAAAGAACTTTGATTTTATCCTGAAATTCTGAACCTTTGAAGTGATAAAAATGAGTGTAGAGGCATTCTTAGGGTTAGTTAAGGGTTGACATTGATAAACCATGTGTTAGGGACTTAATCATTTTTCTATGAGATAATAATTTATATAAGTTAAGTTTTTATATATGGCATGCAGTTCACAAAACCCATAGTATCCTTGAAACTTAATTCAGCCATACTGAGTCTGAGAGCAATCAATGATAAAATGCATATCCCACTGAGGCTCTGAAGCACATCTTCCTGGGACCATATACACTGGCTGTTTCTTTCTTGGCAGAGGTACAAATTGATATCAGTCATTCTCATGAATTTTGAATAGAGGGAAACCAAAGACAGTTTCCATCGAATAAAAAAATAAAAGCGCATGTTAAAAATAAAAACTTGAAGCAGAACAGAAGAATAAATGCCCACACCATTTCTTCTTCCTAAAAAACTTACCAGCTTAATTAGCATTTCTTTTTTGAATGTCCATTATTGAGGTTTAATTTACATATGGTTACATTTGCCCTTTTTTAGGTGTACATTTCTATGAGTTTTGACAAATATATACACCATAATCAAGATAACATTTCAGTCTCTTCAAAAAGTCTCTTTTCTCTGCTTCATTTTTTTGTAACCACCACCATAATCAAGATATGGAACATTTTATCACCCCAGAAAGTTTCCTCTTTCTGCCTCAGTTTTAACAGGTGTATTGAATTCACCTATATGGATTTACCTTAATTTTCCTAAATCACCTTCCATTGATTGATCTTTAGGTCATTTCCAGTCTTGCAATTCAAACAAGGTGTAATAAATATTTTTGTACATAAATCTTGGTGTGTAAATTCCTAGCAAAGGAGTTACAGAATGAAAGACTATGAACATTTAACATTTTGGTAGATGTGGCCGTATGGACTCCCCAAAAAGTTGTACTAATTTACTTTCCAACCAATTGTGAGATGAGGGTGTCTATTACTGTTATTAACACTGGGTGTCACCAAATTTAATTTTTGCTAATTTAATAGAGAAAATATTACTTAGCAAAATAAACTGCATTTAGTGGTATTTTTTTTCTCATTTAAAAAGTATATCGAAAAGTTCACACATACACAAAAAATATGACCCATGTTATTTATGGTTAAAACCACAATATACCAGAGGAAATGTGAACAGCAAAACTCGACCTTTGTTTCCACTATTCCAATATAATTTTCGTTCCCTGCTTATCTGTATCTACATTTTTGTAATTATGAATATACATTTTCATCATCCTCATACCATATGCACAGTTCATGCAGATATTATTTCATTTGCTTTTCAAAAGTTCATTTCCTGAGTTTTTTTTGTTCCCAGAATCTTCATCTTCTCTTTTTTGGCTATGGTACAGTTAGTTCTTTTAATCATTCCACTTTTAAAATTTGTTTTTACTTTTTCACAATTATGAACAAGGCTTCAAATAGCATCTTTTAAATATGTTTTTAAAAATCCTTTTAAATTACTCCCTTAGGCTAAGTTTCTTCTAGTCTGATTTTTCTGCATCTAAATATATCAACATTGACATGAGAGAGCAAAATTTTATCATTTCAAATCGTTTTTGTCACCTCATTGGGAATTCCTTAGCTTTTTTTCTCTGAAGAAGGAAGCAGTTGATTTGCTTCTATGCCAGCTTAATTTATTTTTCCTTTTCCATTTTTTTCATTTTTTTCATTTTTAAAAAATTTCTTTTTAATTGTAATTGACATAAAATATGAGTTTCAGGTGTACAACATATGATCACTATATCTTACGAAGTGATCACTCCAATAAGTCTAGTACCCACCTGGCACTACACATAGTTATTACGATACTGACTTTATTCTCCGTGCTGTACATTACATCCTCATGGTTATTTTTATAACTAGTAGTATGTACTTCTTGATCCCCTTTACCTTTTCACCTGTCTCCTTATCCCCTCCCATCTGGTGACTTTCAGTTTGTTCTCTGTACCTATGAGTTTTTTCTGTTTTGTTAATTTATTTTGCTTTTTAGATTCCATATATAAGTGAAACCATACAGTATTTGTTTTTCTCTGTCTGACATTTCTTTTAGCAATAATTTTATAATACCCTCTAGGTCCATCCAGCCTCTTTTATTTTTTAATAAAATTATAAAAATATTATATGCTACTTGTAAAGATTTCATACACACTTTCCAGAGGTAATTAATCCACTGTTAGTTGGTAAATTAAATTTTTTAAATTGATTTTTTTCTCAATAGATTGTTTTTATGTTTCAATATTTAAAAATTACCAAACAGTATATAGTGAAGGGTCCTTCAGTGAGTCTTTATGCATTATTGAAGCGAATGGGAAGGTACATGTTTTCTTTTCCTCCTGTAACTCTTTTCACATCTAATAAGGAAGTATAGAATAGGTGTTAAGAGCAGTAGCTCAGAGGCCAGCTCTTTGCATTCAGATGTCTGCTCTATCACACATCAGCTCTATGATTGTGGGCAATTTATTTAATCTGTATGTACTTTGTAGTATTCATATGTAAGATGATGAGTCAGTACATATACTTTGCTTAGAATAGTACCATATATAAGAAGTATATGTGTTTGTTAGTAGTATTTTTATTATTAAGAATAATGACTAATAAAATATCCAAGAATCAGCATCAATCAATTTGATTTATATTAGTGACATATATGGATATGGGTAAATTTTATTTAACAGAAAAGGATGGATGGGATTCATGACTTGCTTGAATTCTTAAATACATTTTGGAAAACTTCAAAAAAAATTAAAACAGCTAAAAAGTATTTTGTTCCTTTTTTAAGGATTGATAGTTTTTATGTTTTTGCATATACTTCTTTAAACAGATATACTTTCTTCATGTAACAGAAGTGTTCCAGAGGGTAGAGAGGGCTACTAAGAATATAAACTTTTTTCCGTAGTGCATCATATTTTAAAAGTGCTTTCTCATGTGTTTTCCAGTCAAATTTGGTTGAAATATATATGTATAATATTTAATTTTAGGTGATAATGGTCCATAAGTTTTTAAATTCCCTGGCCATATCTTTTTAGGATCAAATCCTTAATTGCATCCGAAGTTATTAAGGCAAGCAGAGAGCTGGGGGACTGAATTGTATTTTTATTCAGTTTGTCCATTGTAAGTTCTTTTTTTTAAAATAAAAAATCAAAACAAAACCAGACCTCTCTTCCCATTTCCCAGCTTAATATCCCCACTACAAAATAATGTATGTTCATTGTAGGAAATATAAAAATGGAAAATAGAAATAAGAATCACCTTAATACCACTACTCAGCTTAATATTATTTCTGTTAACAGTTTGGTATCTAGACTTCTTGCCCTTTTTCCCTGTCTGTATGGATGTTCACACACAGTCACTCATGTTACTAGTTTGTTTGCCTTTTACAATGGTGTCATCAAGAATGT
This sequence comes from Pteropus alecto, assembly GCF_000325575.1. Classification (NCBI taxonomy): domain Eukaryota; kingdom Metazoa; phylum Chordata; class Mammalia; order Chiroptera; family Pteropodidae; genus Pteropus; species Pteropus alecto. The sequence continues at coordinate 418,757 of NW_006436637.1, read as the reverse complement.
TGTACATACTGGTGTTTTTTAAAATAAACAGTATTGTGAATGTTTTAATATAATTAAATTATCTCTGTTATCATTTGTAATAGGTGCATCATATTCCATTGAGCACATATGCCATACTGAAATTTATTTTGCAATATATTTGTTTCCTATTCAAGGGCATTTAAAAATAAGCTGTATCAGTAAACATACTTCTAGACAAAACTTTTTGGACATCCATCATTTTCTTACGGTAAATTCTGAGACATGGGGTTATAGAGTTGTAGGATATGTACTTTTTCATGCTTTCGATACACATTGCCAATCTGTTCTTCAGAGAATTGGTATCTCCTTACATGCTTACCAGCATGGAGTATTGTCTTTAGATATAAGTCCATGCCTGTTTGAGATGCGAATTACTCCCCTTCTGAATTGGTGCAAATTCACTTTCTGATGCCTCTAGAACCATCTCTTCCTTCTTTTCTACTTCCCTATTTTTCTATTCTATATCCTTCTCCTTCCCACCTTAAACTTCATTAGAAGCTTGGTTTGATCCATGTCAGAGAAGGAGCTGTTTCAAATGCTCTTTACCTCACTTTTAACCTGCTTCTTTGTGCACTTTGCTGTAAAAAATATTCTTGGGGCTCTTTTTGTACAGCACCCAATTTTTCAAAGATCATTTCTTCAGTTTTACAGATTCTGATTTTCACTTTTATGATTTTTAGTAACAATCTACTGCATTTGTGATGTGACCGCCTGTTCTGACACTGTAGTTAGGAGAACTGTCTCTGGGATCCTGTAGGCCAGGTTCAGATCCCAGCTCCTGTTCTTGTTGACTAGCTTTGGAATGTAGGACATGTCTTTCTATTTTTTCACTTGTGAAATAGAGATAATGTAATACTTTCCTCAGGATTTTGTGATACTTACAACAGGTGATGCAAGTGCTCAATATATTGCCTAGCATATAGTAATTCCTCAATAGGGTATCTTTTATTATCATCTCATCTGATGTGTGAATGGAACAGGGATTATTTTTATCATTCTGCATTTGAGTAAATGGGATCAGAAAGATGGAATACTTTTCCTGTCACCACATCTAGGAAGAATGGAGTCTGAGCCTGAATTTAGGACGTACGACTACTGCAAAGTGGGAAAACTAAAGTGAATGACAAGAATCTTGCCTAATAGGATAATACAGGAACAACATGAAAAGTTCAGAAAACTTCATATACAGTGGCTTGACAGATGTAGCTCCAAAAAGCCTTGACTAGCCTATCAACAAGTAGGTGAGAAGATGAGTTTAGTTTCAGAAGAAGAGTGGTCCCTGTGCATGTTAGCATAGAAAGAGGTGGCTGTATATCCATAAGACTTCCAGGTACAAAGACCAAAAAGTCTTTTTTAAAAGTTTAAGATGACTGAGCACCAGGATTAAAACATTTAATAGATTTCTCTACTGTGGTTTAAGTTAGAATGGAGTCTTGCTTTAAATATATATGACTGATTAGGTTTTTATCTTAACTTGTTTCCGACAGGGCATGGTGCTGATGTGAAATGTGTAGACTGGCATCCAACAAAAGGCTTAGTTGTTTCAGGAAGTAAAGATAGTCAACAGCCAATCAAGTTCTGGGATCCCAAGACTGGGCAGAGTCTTGCAACACTGTAAGTGATAGGAACTGCATCTTGGTTCCTAAACAAAGGGGAACAAAACTACCTGTATCCTTTAACTTTTATCTTTCTCTCCTCTCATGTATTCCTGAAAAAGTAATGTAGACAACAGATGGACTTGTATCTAGCCTTTTTATTAATTAAATATGATTTACCTCAGAATTTCTAATGAAATAAGACTTGATTTTTGTTCTGCCACATATATCTAAACTTAATTTGGGTATTGTGGAGGTAGTTGGGTGGGGAGGAATATGAGGAGGAGGTATTTATTACCATTCTGACATACTGTCTCTCCTCTAATACATTTTGGTACCTTTCTCCACTATTTCTATTTAAAGAGAAGTTTTTCCTCTATTTTTGAATTCGTTCTCATTTTTTGTCTCAGGTACTTAAAATTTTCTCTTTGAACATTCGCAGTGATATGAATATGTTGTTAACATGTTGTTAACATTCTTTTGACCAAGTATCTGTATCCTGGTCCTTCTGATTGAGAAGTGAGCCATATCCAGACTGAGCTGGTTGGAGCAAGGCTGCCTTGTTGCACACCTCCAATGGCTACAACCAGCTTGAATGCCTTGGGAACAGTGTTCCTTGAAGATGAGCACTGTGCAGGCCTCGGCTTTTGCAAATATCTTTAGTTCAAATTAACCCTCAAACTATCCTGTGCCCTTTTTAAAAAATGCTTTGTCTTAATGAGAGGAGCTTCATTGAATTTTAAAATTTTAATGAGCTTTATTGAATAATAATTTATGTGTTCAGGTACTTCACAGATAAACTTTTCTATTCAGTTGAAGCTTTGCTACTATTTTAACTAGTTAAAAAAAGTAATGATTAGATAATGGACAATATTTCTTTTTTTGACCTACTTCTTTCAAATATACTTTTAACTGTGGTCCTGTAATGTTACTTTATCTTTTATTACTTCTAGGCTAAGCCTCCTGCCATCTTGACCCAAGTGCTTTTCAACAGAAATGGGCATTATATTGATTTAGACGTGTTTTGAATTCTGACAGATTATTTTCTTGGTACTTTGTTTCTAGTCATGCCCATAAAAACACAGTGATGGAAGTGAAATTAAATCTCAATGGCAATTGGCTACTCACAGCATCACGTGACCATCTTTGTAAACTTTTTGACATCCGAAACTTGAAAGAAGAGCTTCAGGTCTTCCGAGGTCATAAGAAAGAAGCCACAGGTCAGTGCCCGTCAGATGTACTTCTCATTCTGACTATTGCCTGTAGCTTTCTGAGGTCCTAATAATTTTGTCTTTCCCCATGTTTTTGTTTTACAGCTGTGGCCTGGCATCCTGTACATGAAGGACTTTTTGCCAGTGGAGGGTCTGATGGCTCTTTGTTATTTTGGCATGTTGGGTATGTAACACTTATTATGTAAATAGGGTATATATTTTGTGAAGAGAGCATCTGAAAGTGTAAAAGATGATAATGTATTTTTTTCTGAGTGTTCATGTGTCAGAGACTTCCTACAGCTTTCAATTCTGGGAACCCAGCTTGGAATAGAAAACTTGACACCTTTATTTTTGGATATAGAAGTCATTAAGAGTGAATAAAACAGATTTTCTTGTTTCTTATTGGTGAAATCATTCTTGAAGCACTTTCTCCTCTGAAGTGCTCTTTGGGTAAAAGAATATATTACTGATAACAAATCAGTACTCCTGTAACATGTGGAATTGACCAGATTCAAAGTAATAGGCTTTGATGCCTTTGTGTTGCACTAAAATAAAACGTCATTTTTTTTTTTTGGTAACTTTTGTGAAAAAGACATCTTTCTGTGGTGCTATTACAGGGTAGAAAAGGAAGTGGGTGGGATGGAGATGGCCCACGAAGGAATGATCTGGAGTCTGGCTTGGCACCCTCTTGGACATATTCTCTGCTCAGGCTCGAATGATCATACTAGGTAAGCTTTATATAAAAATAACAAGGAATTACTGTATTCATGGAACAGAAGGAAATAAATGGATACATTTTTTTATCAATAGATTGATGTATTAATTTGTATTCCATATTATTCTTAGGAACATTTTTGTGGCAGTTTATAAATACATATATTACAAGAAGGAGGTTGGGTATTGAATATGACTTTTTAATTTAAATTTTGTTTTGCTTTCTGGTATAAAAAAGTCTTTCTCCTTTTTAAATTTAAGTAGACTGCTTAGTACTGTTAAGTGCTCAGAGATACATTGAAACCATGCTCCTCCCTTCCCGATTCAATTACTTTTATTTTGACAGCAAATTCTGGACACGAAACCGACCAGGTGATAAAATGCGAGATCGTTATAATCTAAACCTATTACCAGGAATGTCTGAAGATGGAGTAGAATATGGTGAGGCTCTTGCACATTTTTCCTTCTCTGAAATCTGATTTTCTGTTATAAAAATGTTAGTATCGAGAAGATTTTACAAAACAAATTTTAGTTTTATCATTTACTGATTTGTAAATCACCAGTGATAGGTTTCATTTTTATAAAAGTGTTAATTTTATTAGGCTGCTACATTTATAAAATTTCTATTGACAATGGATGTATTTCTATTTATAGATGATCTTGAACCTAATAGCCTAGCAGTAATTCCAGGGATGGGAATACCAGAACAATTAAAATTAGCTATGGAACAAGAGCAATTGGGTAAGAGAAGTTGTACCTCTAAATTTATTTTTATAAAATTTTTGTATATCTGATTTCTTCATGATATTATTTTGAAAATGCCGAAATGATTTACATTGAGAAATGTTGATATAAGTGATGTAAGCTGCATAATGTTTATATCTGTTCTTCCAAAAATGTGTTCATTGATGAAGTAGCCACTTTATTTCGTTTCTTGACTAACTACTTATTTTTATGATTATAGGAAAAGATGAATCAAATGAAATTGAAATGACAATTCCAGGTTTAGATTGGGGAATGGAAGAGGTGATGCAAAAGGATCAGAAAAAAGTACCTCAGAAGAAAGTTCCTTATGCAAAACCTATTCCTGCCCAGTTCCAACAGGTGAGTAACTAAAGTGGCCCCACCTCATCCATATGCTGAGAGATTCTGCTTGCTGAGTCTAATTGAAGTTCAGAAATATATTTCTCTGGATTAACTCATCTGCTGAAGGTATTTCTGTACTGTAGACTCTTTTGTGGAATATTTTCCCCATATTTTATGCATTCTTAGACATAGTTCCCATATGCTACTTTGCAGTTAGTGCTGAGTTTGTCTTGAGTCATTTCTAGATCTTTTATTCTCAGCTGCTTACTATCATCCATGCTGTCAAAGAAAGGAGAAAAAAAAGACATAGAGCAGAGAGAGTATGTTGACTCTCTTCTACATTGTTTGTCTGTCTTCTGGCTGCTTTATTTGTCCCTTAACATGAAGTGTGTGTACCCTTTGGAAGAGGCAGTCAAGTTTCACATTCTTAATAACACACAGGATCTTAACAACTTCTATCAATTTAGTAATTTCTGCCTTGTAATGTGTTTGCCTAATTCCATTCCTGTGTCACTAAGAATTAACATTCGAAATAAAGAAAATACACCAGGTGACTGACTTGTGTTTACCAAGTTGGAACGAACCAATAATGTTATAGAATGGTTTTCTCATTCTATCATTATAATTTACACACTTAGGGTATATTTTAATATTCTCTTTTTTCCCAAGGCTTGGATGCAGAATAAAGTTCCAATTCCTGCCCCAAACGAGGTACTGAATGACAGAAAAGAGGACATTAAATTGGAAGAGAAGAAAAAAACACAAGCAGAAATTGAGCAAGAAATGGCCACGTTACAGTATACTAACCCACAGCTTCTTGAGGTATATGTGAAGCTCTCTAGGGGGATTCAAGATGATCTAAGAAAGTAGTGATAACATTTTTTTATTGATAATACTCATAAGGAGAAGGGATGGGACCCTGAGATGGGTCTGATGAGCACCACCATTTCTTATTGCTATGTTAGGAAGCTAGTTTTTAACCACATCATTCAAGCACTGAATAGACATAAGTTTAACATGTATTTTTAATGGGAAAGATAAAGCCAACATTGTTTAAATATGGATTCACTTATTTATTCACAGATAAGAGAATTTTTTTTTCTGTCAGCTCTAGAGCAGGTGGTTTGTTCTTATTTTTCCTACCTTTGACAGCTACCAAGAATGATAAAACACCAGTAAATTATTGAGCTTTCCTTAATCAAAATGGATATAAATAATCCTGACTGCTGTTTCCCTGCACTTAAAAAGAGGCTGTCTTGAGTAAGTGTGGAAGCTTGAGAACCCTCAGAATTATCTGAATATTATATGGATGCTAGTTACTGTTGGGACATTAAGAGGTTGATGCCTCATGTTTGTCTTGAAGCTCCCCAACAAAATTAGTGACAGCAGTGTTGTCATCTAGGGCTGTGGCATATTTATAAATATGCTTATTCCTTCTTTCTTTCTTTCTTTTCTTTCTAGCAACTTAAAATTGAAAGACTTGCACAGAAACAGGCTGAGCAAATTCAGCCTCCTCCTTCATCTGGCACCCCTCTTCTTGGACCCCAGCCCTTTCCAGGACAAGGTCCAATGTCTCAGATTCCTCAAGGTTTTCAACAGCCCCATCCATCTCAGCAGATGCCGATGAACATGGCTCAAATGGGGCCTCCAGGTCCACAGGGACAGTTTAGACCCCCTGGACCTCAGGGACAAATGGGACCACAAGGTCCTCCACTGCATCAGGGAGGTGGGGGGCCACAAGGATTTATGGGACCACAAGGGCCTCAAGGCCCACCCCAGGGGTTGCCAAGGCCTCAGGACATACATGGGCCACAAGGTATGCAAAGGCATCCTGGACCTCATGGCCCTTTGGGACCTCAAGGACCACCTGGACCACAGGGTAATTCTGGTCCTCAAGGTCATATGGGCCCTCAGGGTCCACCTGGCCCACAGGGTCACATAGGCCCTCAAGGCCCACCTGGTCCCCAGGGTCACATGGGCCCTCAGGGGCCTCCTGGTACTCAAGGTATGCAGGGACCACCTGGTCCCAGAGGAATGCAAGGACCTCCTCATCCTCATGGGATACAAGGCGGGCCAGGGTCTCAAGGGATCCAAGGCCCCGTGTCTCAGGGACCTCTGATGGGATTGAATCCAAGAGGAATGCAGGGTCCTCCAGGCCCTCGAGAGAATCAGGGTCCTGCTCCCCAAGGGATGATGATGGGCCACCCACCTCAAGAGATGAGAGGACCTCACCCTCCAAGTGGACTACTGGGACATGGCCCTCAGGAAATGAGAGGTCCTCAGGAGATGCGAGGCATGCAGGGGCCTCCACCCCAAGGATCAATGATGGGCCCTCCCCAGGAATTGCGAGGGCCTCCAGGCTCACAAGGTCAGCAGGGGCCGCCCCAGGGCTCTTTGGGACCTCCACCCCAGGGTGGCATGCAAGGGCCCCCTGGACCTCAGGGACAGCAGAACCCGGCAAGAGGGCCACATCCATCTCAAGGGCCAATACCATTCCAGCAGCAGAAAACAGCTCTGCTAGGTGATGGGCCCCGGGCCCCCTTCAATCAGGTATTATTTATTTCCAATTTGTAGGCATTACAGAGTGGGAAAGTACACTGAGGTGGCACTTCCAAATGCTGTGAACACTAGTCTCAGCTGGTCTAAATGTCTCTCAGGTGATGATAATGACTTGAGAATAGCATCACAACTGAAGAAGAAAGTCACAATAATTAGAGTATTAAATATATCTCAATGATTCTTTACTTCTCAACCTATGTTTTTTAATAGATGTTCTTCCAGAAAAGATTAACTCTCAATTGAATATAACTGTGCCCTGGGGAGGAAGCATGGGTGGCTCTGAGTCTGTTATACTCTTTTCTGGGCCCTTTGCAGCATAGTGTTTCAGGGGCCTGCCAGCAACAGAGCTACCTCCTATCTTCCTGCCAGCTCTACTTTTTAAGGTAGCACGGGGTATTTAACTCTCAAATATACTGTAGACCATGATCACACTATTTTTATTTCAGTGAATGCTTTTAGAGATCTCTCAGTCCAGAATTATGCATTCTCAGATGGCAACCCTTTGGAAGAAATTCTGTTCAAGTTGTTTTCAGCTCAGTTATAAAAATATTTACAGGAGGGAGTATTTCTGTAGAAAATTTTTTAGCCCTTTTTAGATGATTCTGTTTTTGTAATCCAAGTTTTATTACCCATTCGCTGAGCTTGAGAGGTACTTGAGCTGTGGTGTGAGGAGAGTTCAGGTTATTTGAGGTGAATTTAAAAAATACTGCATGAGCATAGGTGGACTTGACACTGTTCAGCTCTGTGGTTTTCATGTTCTTGTGAATTTCATTATCTAGAAGCATTGTTTGGGTATGAACAACTGCATTTGTCTCCTTGAAGTCACCAAAAGTGACTGAGTGAGCGAGCTAATCTTGACTCCCTGGGTCTTTACTGAGGGTACTCCATTCACTTGGAGAGGTCATACTGCAGATGCTGTGTACAGAAAACACAATCTGTTAACACCTCTGAGAATTTGTAATGTGTAGATGACCATTGGATTTACGGAACTGAAATAACTAGCTAAATAAGTAGATTATATGGTACTTTTTTGTAGATCTTCCAGAACTTAAAAATGTCATAGCAATGAAGAATCTGATGGCATTTGAGTTTATTTCCAGAATTCGTTGCACACTTTTCAGAGTTTAAGATGAATTTAATAAACCTAGGTTTACCATCCTGAATTGCTCCAAAACTTGAAGTATTATATATTAATACAAAGTGTATTTGTGTTATTAATATTTGCTTAACCTTATGGCAGTGAATTAACAGTTTTCATTTTGGAGGATAAAAATATGAACTTTAGCTACTGCATTATGACTGAAATTACACATGTCAGATTCAAGAGGACAAGTCTGAGTTTCTGGGACAATTTAATAAGAATTTTTATTCTATCATGTTGTAAACAGTTTTTTTATGTGAAAAGCATAATGGCTCTAAAGATTTAATTGACATATAGAAATATGAGTAGAATGAGTGTGAAGGTTTTATCCATTATAGGGCATTTCAAATCTCAGAAATTGCCTGATGAAAATCTTTGCTCTTATTTCTTATATGCTGAAATGTGACTTTCTTCACTCTGACCAGACCGATTAACGAATTGGTTTAATTTATTTGCTTTCAAGTCTTAAATTAACAGCGTGAAAGATGTTGATAAGAGCCTTGCCTTCCTTGGGTAAAAGGGACAGGAAACAAGAGTATAGAAAGTACAGATACTATGTTATTGGTGGTCCTTTATAACTGCAGTGCTGTACCTCTTATCAAGACTGCTCTTTCATATAGCTAGTTTAGAATATGAAAACTGTACTTTTTATGTGAAGGAATTACTATATACATTTGTTTGTTTGTTTATTTGTCAGACCTGATTCAAATTCACTGGACAGTGTGAGGAATCAGAATTTAGACATAGCTAGATAAAAATACAGAATATGAGGACTAGGGACAAGCTGGGGTTCCAGAGCAAGGAGAGTAAGAGTATCAGGGCAGCAGATTTGTGTTAGAAGCTGCAAGAACCTAATGAATCCAGCAAGATCCCAAGTGGCTCAACTGGGAATATGCAGTTAGAGTGCGAGGACAGGGGAGATTAGAAGGTGGAGAAAGAGGTAAGTGAAAGGAGAAAGCCAGTGTGAACACCTTGCTCATCAGAAACCCAGCCCTTTCTTAATCTCCTGCTCCCTTCCTTTTTAAACCCAGCCCTTACCTCTTGCCAAGGCGGGTAATTTTCTGTAGCTGGAAAGAAGTCATGGATGCGAGAGTACAGTTAATACAGATCTCCAGGTCTTTCCTTTTGCCAGAAGTCTTCCTGCAGAGTGTTGTTGTTAGTTATTATGTTAAGATTTCTGACTTTCCATTGAGGTTCTTGCTTGGCATTACAAGTAAAGATGTGGCTTTAAATAAAACCTACCAGCAGGTTTAAAATATGTTTCCTTTTGTTATGGTAAGAGAAGTATCTTCTTTCCCCCAATTTAAGGACAGTTTTCCTATAACGTCACTAATATTTACTGCTGAAGGCTTTGGGGCAACCTAGTGTTTTTATATGGTCACATTATAATAAAATTGCTATTCATGAAGCACAAGCCTATGATTTCACACCCCCACTTTAAAAACATCTTTTCAGGAAGGACAGAATGCAGGCCCCCCACCCCTGATCCCAGGCCTAGGACAGCAGGGAGCACAAGGTCGCATCCCCCCTCTTAACCCTGGACAAGGACCTGGCCCTAACAAAGGTAAATATCTGCTTGGTTGGATATGAGGTTGTATTTTACCACCTTTGGGTAAATCATACAATAAATAGTTTTATTGGTAAGTAATTGATAGAATGGTCATTTGTACCTCTAGAATAAATGAGAGCACTGTCATTTCAGGTAATAGCTTTGTCTTATGTTGTTTTCATTCATAGATTTGCTTTAGTTAGCCAAAAACGCTGCCTGGAGAAATTAAGCTCCTCACGACCAGAAGCTGTCAGTGAGACCAGTGGGACAGCCCGTAGCACCAGAGCCTGGGCCACAGGTGGCATTGTCCGTCTGCTGGGAATGGGAGTGGTGCCTGGGCTCATCCAGTGCAAGTGCATGTTTTAGCATCCAGAGAGCTGAACTGTTTCAGTTTAATTTTTTTAATGATAATTCAGATTTTAACGCTTTTTAATATCACACTCCTCTTCCCTCCAATCATGTCATGTATTGAATTCTTTAGCTGTTTACGTTGTTCTGCACCACTTGAAAAGAAAAAAGCAATACACTGAAATGTTGTTCTTCAGGTTGTTGCTGTGGAAAGCACAGAGATGAGAATTGTCTGTATTCAGATGTGAAGCTATTTGGAAGTTAATCCCAAGAGTTGAAAGAGCACATTGAGGGAGCCAGACTCCCCTGTTCCCTATTTATGCTCTCATACATCTGCATGAAGCATTGGAGTAAAGTGGGCAGCAGGCTGTTGGGTGGAAAGTTAGAGGATAGGACTGTGAGGGAGTGTATGTGGAGGGAAATTAGGAGACGGAGTTGTTATCTTCAGTGGGAGGACGTAAACCAGAGACCAATGAGTACTGTGGAGATTACACTGGAAAAAACTTCACTCCTTTTAATTTTTAATTGCCTAAGCCCACAGCACTCTGTGGTACATGTTCTTGCCCCCGGTTTTCAAGTTAAGAACAGTCCTTGTCAGCATTTACAGCCCAAGGACTTTGGGAATTTAAAGCCTAGTCTTGAATTTATGTGAATTATTAGAGATAGGAAAGGAAGGGATAAAGGAATTAGGAAAATGTTTATTTTAGTCCCATCCTATGGAAGTGATGGCCAGCAGAGAAAAAGAAAAAGCAAGCATCAAGAACCAATCTTTGGAGTTTGAGGATCCTAAGAAAAGAAGAGTCTTTTACCTATAAGGTATAGCCATCGATGAGAGCCTGTCTCTCTTCACCTCCCCTACCCTGTGTCTGTCTCCACCCATTTCTCTCTCCTCCTCGTTCTTCCCCTTTTTTCTTTCTTTCTCTCTCCCTCCCCACCCCATTTCTCCCTCTTTTTCTTCATCTCTTTTCCTCCCATGGACCAAAGGGAGAAGAGAAGAGCCAAGAAAGGGTCCTGTTATCTCCTACTGGATTAACCAGTTCTCCTGCCATATCCCTTCTGATTTGCAGTGGTAGGTTTCTTCCCCGGCAGGAACAGAGAGCTTTTAAACAGGTAGAGGTAATTGGAGGATTAATATTCATAGGTCCAAGTGGAATATGTTCAGCTTCCTCAGGTCAAAGATCTGTGTGTCTAAGGTCACACCAAATTCAGACAACGTAATGCCAGGGAGAAGCCATTAACTGCAGCAGCACACTGAAAAGTGAGGGGACCTGTCTACCATAAGAAACAGATCTAGGATATTTGCAAACTGACTGAACGAAGAGGTGACTCAGAAGGTGCTTTCCTCAGCATGGAGAGGACTGGTTTAATGGAGGAAAGAGGGAGAACCCTTCTAATGGTATATTTTTATGCTGAGATTTCCAAGTTTTTTAAAATACATGTTTGAATAATGAGGAGAGATTGAAATGGCTAAGAGAAATGAACAGACACAAAAGGACATTGAAAGGGTAAGAGTTATGGCTGACGGTGGTACGAGGAAACGAAATTCGTCTTTATGGCCAGAGAAAAGAATAAAAGGCATGAGCTGGGCAAGTGGAGGAATTTCATTTTAAAACTTAGTTGTTTTAGAGACAAGAGTAACCCTTTGCTATCTGATTTTCAGACATATTTAAATTGTATGTTGACAGAAAATAGGTATTCATTTGTAATGACTGCAATAGTTCAATAGCCAGGAAAACAGAGCCCTTCAAAGTTAAGAAGTGAACTAAGTTAATCATTACAGATTTAATTGGTTTCTCTAGATTTTTATTCAGTACTTTGAATATATGTTTGAATATTTTTAAAAATCTTCATTGGGTTTCCAAACACTGCAAAGAATGGTAATAATAATGGATGAGGAATAACATTCATAGAAAGAGGCAGAAAAACTGTTCATGTAAACCTTGAAACTGAAGTACAGCGGGGCTTCGTAGTCACCAGACAGTTATGAGAGAAGCTAGCTCATGGTTCCGTGTGCCTTACAGAAAAGTTTGTTAAGGATCAAAGTGTGAGTTAAATCAAATTAAATGAACTATAGAGGTTAAAGGAGTGACATCATAGATGGTGGCAGCATAGCTCTGTACCCTGTAATGGGCTTTGTAGGCCTTTATAAGTGTGGAGGTGACTTTGCTTGGCTTCCTGGCCTGCAGCATGAATTTTCTGTTGTCTCCTTCCTGGGTATGGAGCAGGTGGGCCAGAATGAAGTCACTGAAAGACTGGGGGCAGGGAGGAAAGCTCATTCTTACCTATGTTCTTTAAATTAATCCTCACAGTAGAGGAATATACTAGAAGGTGAGTATTGCTAATCTCATTTGAGATTAGTAATTTGCCCTAGGTCGAGTTCCTTAACTATTAAATGATGAAGTTGAAATCTTCACCACACACCCTTGTTCTTTCCATTATATGGTATGTTAACTATTAAATGATGAAGTTGAAATCTTCACCACACACCCTTGTTCTTTCCATTATATGGTACGTTAGGGACATTTGTTATCTAAGTATTCTGAGAAGCAAGAAGAGAAAACATTCTAAATAAAAGAATGCATTCTGAAACATTATGATGCTAAAAATCAGACCTGTGTTGCTAGGATTGCTGGAAGACATGGTAAAATCAGCTTTGTTTTCTGTAGGTGACTCACGGGGCCCTCCAAACCATCACATGGGCCCGATGTCAGAGAGGCGTCATGAGCAGAGCAGTGGCCCCGAGCATGGTGCGGACAGGGGGCCTTACCGTGGCGGCCAGGACTGCAGGGGTCCCCCTGATAGGCGCGGCCCTCACCCTGACTTCCCTGATGACTTCAGCAGACCAGATGACTTCCACCCTGACAAGCGCTTTGGCCACCGATTACGTGAATTTGAGGGGCGAGGAGGACCTTTACCACAAGAAGAGAAGTGGAGGCGGGGGGGCCCCGGGCCTCCGTTTCCCCCTGATCACAGGGAGTTCAGCGAGGGGGATGGCCGGGGTGCAGGCCGGGGCCCTCCAGGGGTGTGGGAAGGCCGCAGACCTGGAGATGAGCGATTTCCCCGGGATCCTGAGGACCCCCGTTTTCGAGGGCGCAGAGAAGAAAGGTGGGGCAGATGCACTGTGGGTCCATTTCTTCCTGGGAGCTTTTTACTTGTTTTTTCCCGTAAAAGTCTCTTTCCTCTTGCTTGGGAAGAAAATACTAGACTGATTTACTAGTTCTACCCTCTCTATGTTTTGCATATAGAGTTAAAAAATAATTATGCTTTTTAATCTTTATGTAGTCCTTTTGTCTTTACAATTTAGAAAAAAATTTTTTGCATATTTTTTGCTTGTTTTAAAGAGATGGGAGGATCCATATACTATAAAGTTTCTTGGATCTGATCAGAAATCTCATATGTTCTTTTGATTAGAATGAAATATGAAACTTATCTAGATAAGAATAAAGGAAGTATTAAATAGTTTTTGTGAAATTGCCTAAAGATGTTAACAAAATCAAATCAAACTGAAAACAATCTTGCTGTTAAACTTAACTTAGGTCGAGATCAGTCTCGAATACTCAGCTTGCTTGGAGTTAAAAAGGAATAGAAGAAGTATGGAGGAAAAACAAGAATTAGTGAAATCTCAAGTGAGACTCTGAATAATCAATGATGCTGATAATTGAGTATTTACCGTGTGCACACTCATACTAGATATTACCTCATCTAATATTACAGTGAATTGTGAGATCGGTGTTATTGTCAGCATTTTACATATAAGGGGTCACGCCGAGAATCAGCAGTTTCGTGACCTTCAAAAGTCTCACATGCCCATGCTGTTCAATACCCCTGCCTTTACTCCTTCAGTCATCCCTCCTAAGTCTTTTCTCATTGCATTTTTTACTAGTGTTGCTAGTAGGTGATTGAGTTATGGTTGGCAAATCTCATCCTCACGGGATGTGTGAAAGATTGGCTGATTGAAGGGCTGTGGAGGGTGAAATAGAGAGAGGGTTAAGGAAAGCAGCTGTCAGAGTGAGCTTTTTAAAACAAAAAGATTGAAGGGCTCCCAGTTTTCTTAAGGGTCTCTCTTAATGATAACCAAGTATTCCGTCTTTGAAATGGCTTTTTATGTCTGCAAGTGCCTCATTTCCAACAGCTTTGACACCAGCAACTTTCATCGATTTCTTGAAACTGCATCTTGTACAAAGTTTCAGATTTTACTAAGTTTCAATTTGTATTATATTTCATCTTTCAGTGACAAACTCATAGCCTAAAGTCTTGTGCTGTTTACAACTCTGTGCTGCTCTTCAAATAAGACAAACGTGTTCTTGTTTCCATTGTGCTTGCTGTTTCCTCTGCCTAGAATACAGTTTCCCAGTTAGATCTCTCCTGTTATACTCAGTTCCTTTACTCTGCTTCATATTTCTTCATAGCAGTTAGCACTGTGTGACGTTAAGTAAAGTATTTATTTCTTTATTACCTATATCTCCCAGAAGTATGACAGCTTCTCAAAGGCAAGGGCTTTGTTTATCCACCACTGTGTCCTCAGGACTTAGAGCAGTAGTGGTAACACAGTAACCACTCAGTAACTTGAAAAATTGAATCTGTTATATGGGGAGAGGTATTTTAGAAGGGTCAGTTCATCAGGAGATATACTAGTTAGCTCAGGCTGTCATAACAAAATACCATAGACTGGGTAGCTTAAAGAACAGAAATCTATTTTCTCATAGTTCTGGATGCTAGAAGTCTCAAATCAAGATCTAGCAGAGTAGGTTTCTAGTGCGACTTCTCTTCCTGGTTTGCAGACAGCCACCTTCTCCCTATATCCTCACATGGATGGGAGAGAGTGAACAAACTCTCCCTGGTGTCTCTTCTTCTAAGGGCACAAATCCCATCACAGAGGCCCTACCACCATGACCCCCTCTAACCCTAATTACCTCTCAAAGGCCCATCTCCAAATATCACATTCAACATATGAATTTTGAGGGGGATACAGACATTTAGTCCACAACAGGTATTGCTTTCTAATTAGGGCAAATTATATTCTCTCTGTCCTTTTGTAACTAAGGCAGTCAGTCATATAGTGGATGCCTGGACAAAAGAAGAGTCCTGCTGTGTTTGGGGATTCTTCCCTGCATCTGACTCAGTGCCGTTTGCTTTTCTTCTTCCCTCTCCGCTCACCTCCTCTTGGCCAATTCCACCCTTACCTTACGTTGTTATTTCAGCCAGTGTGCTGGTCATACCCCTTTTGCTTGTAGGAGCATTATTCATAAGTTTCCTCAGGACCAAGAAAGTTATTGAAAAGATAGCTGGGGTGGTGGAGTGGAAAAGGGAAAGCTCTTTTTACAGTAAAATATCAAGAGATAAACATAGGAATGATAGATAATTAGTTCTTTTATAAGCAGTCAGTGTCATAATTGATTCAGGCACGGATCATCAGTGGATGTAAAACCGTTGGGTAAAAAATTGTGGGGTAACGAAGGTATAAGTAGTTTGGCCACAAATGTTAATCTGAATCTAATCATGAGGAAACAGAGAAATCAAATTGTGGTACATTTTATAAAACACCTGGATGGACCCAAAAATGTCAAAGTCATGAAAGAGAAAATATAGGAGGGGAACTGTTCTAGATAAAAGTAGACCAGAGAGACATGACCATGAATAACAATGTGTGGTCATGATTGAAACCCACATTTAAAAACAGTTGTAAAGGACATTTTGAGAACAACTGGAAAAAGTTGAATGAGCCTATGTATTAAATATTACATCTTATTTAGAGTGGTAATAGTATTATTATGTAGGAGAAACTCCTGTTCTTAGAAGAAACATACTGAAGTATTTAAGGATGAATCATGTTGGCCGCTGATTTTAAAATAGTTTACAAAATGAATTTGTAAATATGTTAAGAAACAAAGCACATGCGGCAAAATCTTAAGAACTAATTAATCTAGGTGAAGGATGTATAGGCTTGTTCTGTTTCAACTCTAAGTTTGAAAATTTTCAAAATAAAATGGAGTAAGAGATAACTGAATGGAGACTCAAGAAAAAGCAGCAGGCCTGTTCTGAGAGGAAGCCACAGGAAGGTGGCTCATGCACACTGGTCCCATAAGCTTGACACCTTTTGACCCTTTCTCCACTTCCCATAGCCTCTCCCGGTGTGCCCATGCACCTTTCCTGCTTGCAGGCCTTTTGTTCTCCTTCCCTACAGGCTTCTGCATTGCTGGTACTACCTCATAATGCCTCGGCTTCAGCAATACTCTTAATTCCCCAGTTTCAGAATTCTTGAGAGTTGGTGAAACTGTCTGCCAGCCAGGGCACCAGGCTGCCCATAAGCCAGATAGATGCCTACCTATACAGACCAGTCAGTTGTACAGCGGGGATTGTGTTGGTGAAGTTAGTGGCCACTCCTGCGGAGAGACTTTGGGCCTGGGCAAATGGCAGAACAGATGCCCCAAAACTAGTCTAGTACAGTTGGCAGGCATGGATCTATACCTCCCTTTTTTCTGATTGTATAAGTATTAAAAGTTCATTATAAAAACGTAAACGATAATGAAAAGTATTTGGGGGCAGTAGTAAAGAGTCTAGGTTGGGGTGGGGCTGTGGTCAGAACTGGCTGAGTTCAAATTTGAACACTTATTTGTGTACTTGAATAAATGTCCTAACCTCTCTGTGCCTCAGTGTACTCATGGGTAGAATAATCATAGTAGCAGCTTCATATGGTTGTGAGGATGAAATGGAATAAATATTTCTTGTAAAGCACTTGGCATGATATAAGCACTTAAAAAATGCTCACTGCTATTATTATTAAAAGCCTAAAAGAACATCAAAATGATCCTACATTCTGATATGTTTACTTTCTGCCTGTTTTTGCTTGTAATATTGGGATCGTAAAATGTGTACTTTAAAAAATACATAATTTTACTTAGTTTTTCTCCGGTTGAATATTGGGTCATATTTTGTCGTATAATGATGTTTCTTTGAAATGTGAGCTGAGAGCTGTAAGGTGTTCCATTAGGTGGACATTCTGGTCTTTTGTCCTGACAGCTTCAGAAGGGGAGCCCCACCAAGACATGAGGGACGTGCTCCCCCAAGAGGAAGGGATGGTTTTCCTGGTCCTGAAGACTTTGGTCCAGAGGAGAGTTTTGATGCGGCTGATGAAGCTGCCCGAGGAAGAGATCTCCGGGGACGAGGCCGGGGTGCCCCACGAGGTGAGCGTGCGCTGAGGAAACTGGCTCTCAGAAGGCCAGGGGTGGAGAGGTAGGTGGTTGAAGATATACCTGAAATAGTCTGTGAGTGTGATGTTGTTTTGTTCCATTGTGTAGGGGGAAGGAAGGGTTTACTTCCCACTCCTGATGAGTTCCCTCGCTTTGAAGGAGGACGGAAACCAGAGTCCTGGGATGGAAATAGAGAGCCCGGTAAGGAAGAATTGCCCGTGGCTTATGGTAACTTGAGACCAGCAGTTCACAAGGGTGTGGTCAGAGGATCTCTGGGATCTCAGGCTCTTTTTTCCAACTCACAGCTCCATGGTAGGCTAGATTGTCTTCATATCCTTCAATCAACAGCATTCTATCACAGGAGATTGAAAGCAGAAACAAATGAGACAATCCAGCTTTCATTTATTGAACCAGACATTAAAGGAATTTGTCTAAATATAAAACAATAGCATTCTTTTCACTAAATTGTTTTGCTTTTAGAAAATGTAGTTAAATGATTCAATATTTTCTCAGCCTTAATTGCTAACATGGCAAATATTATTAGATATAATTCTCATAAATGGAATCCCTTTGGGGTTCAGTAATTTTCAAGAGTATAAAGATGTCCTGAGACTAAAAAGTTTGAGATCCACTTTTCTGGACCATATTTTCTTCTTATTTTAGAAGGTATGTTGATTTCTAATCTTGACCTTTTTTGTGTACTGATGTGACTTATACCTGGTGGGTATTCAGCGAATGTTTCTTGCATGAATGAGTGTTGGTTCTCAAGTTGCTAATTATTCTTAACAGTATAATTTCTCTCTTCTGTTGGTCATGCTGTACTTTAATATAATGAGATAGATTCTTAGCCTTGTCGATCTGTGTTTCTGTTTCAGGGCCAGGTCATGAACATTTCCGTGATGCTCCCCGCCCTGATCATCCCCCTCACGACGGTCATTCCCCGGCCAGCAGAGAACGTTCTTCTTCTCTTCAAGGCATGGACATGGCATCCCTGCCACCCCGAAAACGCCCCTGGCATGATGGGCCAGGGACCTCTGAGCACAGAGAAATGGAAGCCCCAGGGGTTCCTTCTGAGGATCGAGGAGGCAAAGGTAAGTGGAGGCCAGTAATTGTATTTCCTGGAGCCGTGGATGTCACAGCCCTGCCAGGAAGGCTACAGGGGCCATCAGAGGCCTCATCTCCAGGCCAGCCCCACCACAGGATATGCCCGTTCCATCTGTCCCCTGCCAGGGTACCGAGAGTCCTTTCTCCAGTCTACCTCTAGGGCTTAAGTTTTGGAAAGGCACGTGTTCCCAAATGTGGTACAAATGAAATTAGCTTGGGCTCACCGCACAGCCAGTTGTAGCTCTCTCAGGGGACTGCAAGCTCAGCTTCTGTACAACTCTCCTCTTGCTTTCAAAGAATTTCTGCTTTGTTCCAGTTCAGCTATTTGTCAGGGTGCCTAGCACTGTCTCTGCTGATGGTGCTTTTCTGTGAGACTCCTGCTCTAACTGGCAAGTGTGCTCTCCACCGATGGCTACTCTGAGCCCTGGAGGGTGTCCTCAGTGGCCAAAGGAATTATCCTCTCCCAGGTGCTGGGGTTTTTTAGCCTGAGCCCGGAAGGAACACTGCTTGTGCCCATAGTCACAAAGACTTTGGGGAACATGATCTGGAAGGGGTTGTGTTCGGGGTGGGGTGGGCAGCAGATTGAAACTTTGGATCTTTATTTTAGAGGCAGCACTAACTTTTAGCCAAGGGCAGTAAGCACCAAGTGCTAACTACAATTCTGGTCTCAGTTTAGGCTGGGCTATTGCATATGTGGTGTGTTCTGGAGGCTGCTGGAAAGATTGCCTGTGTGCCCCAACTTGTGCTCCACTCCCCAGTTAACCTGCCACCATGACAGAGTTCTGGCCTTTGTTCTTGATAGTTCTTTGGTTCTTCTCAGAGCAAAACTCTCATAAATTACCTCATGTCACCAGTAGATCTCCCCACCCACACATTTTGTTACTGGTCTGTATGGGTACTCAGGACACCTTTGTAGGCCCTGGCCAAGGTCACATGGCTAGTGTGGAAATGATGCCCTAGCTGATAACTTCTCTGCCCAGGCACCTCCTGTGGGCTGATGCTGTGCTTTGTCAGAAGCCAAAATTATTCCTTTGCCTAGCTTTCCTAACCCCTTTGTCTTAACTGGATTCAATTCCATTTAAAAATTTAAGACAGAAGTTGTCAATAATCTTCTGATAGGATCTCATAAGAAAATTTAAAAGTTGGAATGTTAATACCTAAAGGTTTGTGTGTCTAAGTCTGGAACAAATAAAACTATCCCTGGGAGAAATCATTCTAAAAGCTAGTGTTTTTCTTTTTATGCTTTTGCTTTACAGGAAATATTTTATTTCACTATTTAAAAGATCAAAAGTGCTACATAATTATGGGATAATCATAGTAAACACTTATCCTAGTTGGAACACTTGTAGTTCACATCATCACAGTTGCCTCCAAAGTTAAGTCAGTGCTTTTCAGACCTCACCCCAGAATACCCCTGGTGGCATAGGAGGCTGAAGTTAAACTTCCTATAGAGACATGGCCCAGTGTGTCTGTGACACCCAGAAGATGCTCCATGTTTCTCAATTTACCATTGTCTCTGTCACAGCCCTTGAGGAACATGTGTCTAGTTGATGCAGAGAGGCATCAAGCCTGGATGGGAAAGAGACAGTGGTCAAGAAGAGGGTGAAGGCATAACTTTTAACGCTCTAAATATGAATGTCTTCCAAACTGTTTTTAAAGAGAATCAGAAGTATTGTCATCAGAGTAAAAGTTTGTAGCAGGAGTCTGGTATAGAAGTCACATGTGAAATCAATGTTTCATTTCAGGCCGAGGGGGCCCAGGACCTTCCCAAAGAGTGCCAAAATCCGGGCGTTCCAGCTCCTTGGATGGAGATCACCACGATGGATACCACAGAGATGAACCTTTTGGGGGCCCTCCAGGCAGTGGTACCCCTTCTAGGGGGGTCCGGAGTGGCAGTAACTGGGGTAGAGGGAGTAACATGAACTCTGGCCCACCAAGGCGAGGAGCTTCAAGGGGTGGTGGAAGGGGTCGGTAGAAGTTGGGGTTGAGTACCTCTCAGCCTTTCTGGACAGTATTTAAGAACTTCTTGTGGACTTATTAAGAGAAACAAAAGGAAGCCTGCACCACGTAGCCCTGAACTCTTTTTCTGGAGCAGCTGAATCCCAGGAGCCCCTGAGGTCTTCAAGATGAAGAGACTGCTGCTGGCTACCTAGAGCAGCTGGATTTGTTTTGTCCTGTCCATCCTCACTGCCCTAATTCCCACATTGTTTTGTGAAGATAAAAGCTGGAATCTTTTTTTTAAGCGTCATGAGACAAGGAGCCCCTCCACAAATTTAAGTTCATGTCCAATTGGAATTGTTTCTATATGTACAGTTTGTCAGAGAAAAAACATTAAGTTGTTTTTGTATGAATACAGAGTGTGATTTACGCAAGAATTAACAGAAAACAACTAGTTGTGAAGTGCTTACCTTAAGGAAACCCTTTGCGTCGTTTCCATTGCATCGTCTGCTGAGGGGCATATAATTAGTGGTTATACTTGTGAGCATACTTGATGAGAATCCCTAAGTCATCTAAATTAATTTTCATCCGTGAACTTTTTGTTTTTAAACAAATTCTCATCCAGCCATTGTTAAACTTATTTTTGTAATGAGAAATAACTTAAAACTATAACATAGTTTAAAGTAAGTTCAAAGCCTTAGATGTGTAGATGGAAAATTAGACTCTGAAGAAAAAAATTCTGTTTATCCAAATAAGGGTTCTCCCTTGAGTGCATCTGCTAGTAATCAATCACATCTTATATTTAATTGCCTTGTTTCTGAGGAGGAATTTGATGTAAGCCAGGAATTAACTACAGGTACCCTTTGATTACTGTAAATCATTTCACAAATTGTATAAGTTGAAAAGGAACAAACCAAAATATCTAAAACAATTTTGCAAAACCTAATTCTTTTACTTCCATACTAGTTATTTGGAAATAACGTTTAAGGCATAGGATAGGCTCTAACAAAGTAAGCCAGGAATTTCGTGTCGACAAATTCCCTTAGTTTTAAATATAACATTAGGCCATTTAGAGTGGGTGCCAAAAGTTAAGTTTGTGATAACTCCATGATACTTTCCATACTAATCCTTACTTTGTTTTTGTAAGAAAGCTTTTATTTAAAGGGCAGCCCCAATATCTCATTACATCACCAGCTTCAGTTTTGCATTAGACAAGTTTGCTTGCCAAGTTAGTGGTGCTTGTCTCAGTAGTTGCTGAGAAAAGGGATACTGACATAGTTGGACAGTATATAAAAACGTTAACTGGTTCTCTATTAATGTAAACAATGACAAAAGCTGTTATTTGTTCAGAATGAAAAAATGGCAACCACTCACATTGCATTTTAGGTTATTAGGGTATTAGAACCTGGACAATTATTCAGCTATGTGAATAATTTTCAATTTATTTTGAAATTAAAAACATTTATCAGCACCTCACTGTAAATACGATTAGGAGGCTCAAGATTACTTTAGGTTTGTGGATATTCTTTATTTGCTCTCCACTGGTATAGCTTAAAAAGAAGTTGTAATCAAATTCTGAGAAGCTGAAACGGGATCCAGAGACCAAACCCCTATCGAGATTAGGCTCCTTTTTCTGAGATTGGTAGACATTTATCATCTTAACATTTTAGGCTTTAATTTTACAACACAGTACCTCAGTAAGCAGATAACCAGATCACATTTTGAGAATGAATTCACTTAGAAAAACCTGAAATCTATATATTATGAAATACTTAGGATATATATATATATATAGGCATTTTAAAACACCGCCGTCAAAATACAAAATATTGTGCTTTGAATTTTATAAAAACTTGACTTTCAGCATTTGAATTCTTGAGAAAATGTTGGGAAAATAATTTTTAGAACTAATAGCATCAACATAAGAATGTGATAAAAACTGTAAAGTCATCAGCTGTGAAAATTCTAAAGAAATATAGAACAGATTTAACTAGGGGGTAGAAGAGCAGGCAATGGCACAAGTTTTCCAGTTGAAAAAAAAAAATACTCCCTGGAAAACTGCATCTGCTCTTACAAACACCCGGTTGGTTGTTCCTCTTGAGGTGGGTAACCCTCAGAGAACACTGTGGAAGAGGCACGTGAAGTAGCCTGTAAGACCACAGTGGATGTCAGTCACTTTAGTGTCACTTGATGAGGCAGGGCTTAGGACACTCATCAGGACCTAAGATTAAAAATTTTGAGGCTGGATGATAAGGCAATGCTCTACTGCTGCCTGACACACTTGTTTAGGCAACACTGGAATCCAGCCCCAGAAAAAATTTCAAACTGTTAAATCCAATGCACAGAAAAGTGGTTTTTAACCTTAGGTGAACATGGAATCATCTGGAGAGCTCTAAAGAAAAATATTCATACCTGGGTCCCAGCCCTTAGAGATTCTGATGGAACTGATCTGAGGTTTGGCTCTTCAAGTAATTCTGATGTAATATGAGAACCACAGAAATAGAATTTTAAAATTACATTTTATTTTCTAGTTAATATATAGCTAGTGACAAAACCTGTAGTTTTTGGACTCATAAGAATATTAAGCCCACACTTTCTGCCAATAAAGGTGTGCAATAAAATCACAGACAAGTACTGAACCTAAGAGGAGGAAAATCGGCAATTAGATATGAAAAGCATCTTATATTTGCATTAGGATTGGCCTATAAAATCTAAATTAATTTAAAAAATCATACAGTTAGTAATTACACTATTAGACCTTTTAGAAATCCATGGTTCCCATCAAACATAGATAGGAACTCCGGATGCAGAATTATCTTCCTTTCTCCCTAGGGTCTCCTAGCCCACTTCTGCTCGGGGACCTCTCAAAGCACTTACATGCACCTTACTGGATACCATATTTCTTTGGGCAGGGCATGTTCTTTTTGGTCCATCGCTTTTGTCCATACAGAACCAATTTTCCTTGTAAGGCACCGTATTTATAATTTCAGTAAAAACCTGAGGTAAACTGTTTTAACTAAAGTACTTTTTAAAAATCCGGTGGCTAAACTTTTAACCCGATACCCGTATGGCTGCACTCACACTGAAGAATGAGGGAAAATCATTTCCAAGAGCCAAAGGGAAAAAGAAAAAATAAGCTTATCATAGATAAACTACAATCTACAACCGGATTTTTAAAAATAAGAGGTAAACACGAAATCTGAGAAAAGTCACAAGGGCAGCTAATTAAATCCGATTTTTTTTTTTTTACTGAGCTCAAAGACGCACAAGCAATGTCATAAATGTTTAGAGCATATCACCAACTCAAACGACCTAATCTCGTTTGCAGTGCACAAGCTGCCGAGTACATAACATGTACTCGTAATTGAGGATCTTCCAAAATTGCTTTTGTCTTTTTTATAACCGCTCCCAGTTTACAGACTCGCTGGCACAGTAAAGGAGTCCCGGGCCTGTGCGGTATGGGAAGCTGCAGTCCTTGGTTCGGCGAGCGCTGGCCCCTCGTCTCACGCGACAGCGCGTCCCAGTCGCTGACCTCGCGTCCTTCGCTGGCGCCGCGTCCCCAGGCTTCTCAGACGGGCAGCACCTTGGCGAGGCCCGCGCCGGGGCTCAGGCGCCCGAGGGCTAGGCGTAGCGCGGTGTTTGTGCCTGGCGGCAGCCAGCCAAACAACACGGTCAACAGCGCGGCCACCTGCGCGCAGGCGCCCAGCGCCGTGAGCAACGTGCTGCGCAGGCCCAGAGCCGCGTACAGCGTAGCGCCCAGCGCCACCACGTACAGCAGCGCGGGCCGCGACGGCGCCTCTTCACCGCGCAGCAGACGCCCGCACGCCGCGCCGCCCCGCAGCAGTGTCCCGCCTGCCAGCGCCAGCGCCGAGCCCAGCGACCAGAGCAGCGCGAACTTGCGGGCGCGCAGCAGTAGTGCAGGCGCGTAGAGTGCGGCCAGGCCGAAGCAGAGCGTGGCCAGCAGCAGACACACGCCGCTCGCCGCCAGCTGCTGCGAGCGTGTCACGCTCGGCAAGCACGCCGAACGCGTCATCGGCTCTTCGGTGCTCCGCGCCCACGTCCAGCGCATGCCCGCGCGGCCCGGCCACGCCCCTGCCGGCCCGTTCCCCGCCTTGGGCTCCTCCGCCTCTCCCGCGGCAAGTAGCGGCACAGCGGCCGCCGCTGGCCCCCCCGCTTTTCCCTGTGCCAGGTACTCCTGCAGCTGGCGGTGGAGGTCTGCCATCTTGGGCCAAGGGGCTGCGAGAAGGGAGAGCTGCCGCCCACTTCCGGCTCTTCTGGGCCGCGCTGTTGGTCGGTTGTGGAGGAAGGGGCGGGGCCTGAGGCTGGCGCCGAAGAGGCGGGAGTATCCCTGCCCTTCTGTCTTCGCAGCACCCGTGCAGCTGCGAAAGGCAACATAAGGGGCTCTGATGGAATGTTGGTATCTTATTTTTTTAATTTAAACTTTAGTATCTAATTGGCTTTATTAAACAATTTATGAATCAGCAGTAGCTCATCTAGCAGAAAGGTGCGCCCTAACTGTATGTAGCTTGACTTTATGGATGTCAGTGCCCTGGTTGTGATGCGCTGAAGTTTTACAAGATGTTACGATCCATGGGTCGCTGTATTATTTCTCCAAACTGTATACCAATCTATAATTATCAATAAATTTAATTTTTGAAAAAGTTCAGACTTGCAACTTAAGATTGGGGAGGCTAACAGTGATACAGTTAACACTCCACTCTCACCAATTTGCTTTCTTCTGTTCCCCGTTTGAACAAAAACCTGGTAATATTCTTGACTCCTTCAAACCCCATGTCCAAGACTTATTGGTAGTGCTCTTGTCATATATTTTTGGTTCACCTTTCCTGGGCTCCAAATTCATTTTCAGATCACTGATAATCTCATCCATACAGTCACCATCAGAACTGAAGTGGTTCTAACATGCCCTGCTCTTAGAGGCGTGTTGAGACATCCTGCGATTACTCACATAAGTCATACCCCTCCACAACTCTGCCAGGGCTTCTGTCCCTCTGGTTTCTGCCTGGCTAATAACTACTGACATTCAGATCAAGCCGCATCTCCTGCTACTTAATAGTGTCCAGCTTAGGTTCACTCCCTCTGAGTGCTAACCTTTCTTAGTTGTGAAAGTTTGTTTAAGGCTGTGCCAGCAACTCAAACAGGGTCTCTTTTCCTAGGATCCGAAAGGTTGCTGCAGGGGCACAACAAACGGGTATTGACCAAATGAACACAGCTGTCAATTTCAGCGCAGTAAAGTTGCCTGAAAGGCATTGTGGATGCTTCTAAAACTGATGTTTGAAAAACCTACTTTGCTAGACTTTATAAACTCCTTTTAAATATAATGGCAAGTCCTTTTGTAATGTAAGGTGTGGTACAGATGAGTTATACAGCAGTCTACTCTTGTACAGGTCTGACTTATTTGCCCCAAAAGATCATTTCTTCCCTACTCTCCTTTGTATTTGGGATGGGTGGCAGTGCTAATTTCTGCAGGCTGTTTCTCATAATCCTCTGTTGCTTGGCTTCCTAGGCACTTGGGGAAAGAAACCAGGGTATTTTCCCCATCTGTTTCTTTTGGCTGTACTACAGCTCCCCTCATGACCTTGGTACTGGCTTCCTCTGGGTGACCCTAGCCAATGGGCTGATAACAATTCTTTTTCCTCTATCCCTGGAATAGGTAGGCATTCATGGCTTTCTGCTGTTGTCATCTGTTTGGCTCCTCCACCTTTCTATTAACCTGTGTAACCAATTTCCCCCATTAAATTTCTTCTAATATTTTCTGCTTTCCTGTTTGGATCCTGACAGATACTATTTCTTTTCAAAATAAATTCGAAATTGTTATCTTTGTCAACGTGAATAAAGAGGTAAACTGAGACAAGCTCAAATGACCAGAAAGTGAGTTTATTTGGGAAAAGCAGAGGAATCACAATTCTGGAAACGCAAACTGTAACAAGCTAATGAGACTCTAATGAGAGTTTGGGGAGAATATAAACAAGGAATGCAAAGAGTGAAGAAGTCTAGGTACTACTAGACTACTAACCAGAGTCCAAGTAGTAAATTCATTGGCTTGAGGATGGAGAGAGATTTTTGACAGATGTTCATTGGTAGGAACTAAGTTTCGTTCTTAAATCAGGGATTTACCAGAAATTAGTTTATTGGTTAAGTTTTGTTTTCCTGAGGATGTATGAAAGCAGGGGTCCCCAACTCCTAGGCCTCAAACCAGTATCGGTCCTATTAGAAACTGGGCCATACAGCAGCAGGTGAGTGGCAGGCGAGTGAGCTTCATCTGCATTTGCTGCCACTCCCCAGCGCTAGCATCACTACCTCAGCTCCATTTCAGAACATCAGGCATTAGATTCTCATGGGAGCACCGGTACCTGGTGCCAAAAAGGTTGGGGACCTCCGTGTGAAAGTCTCCATTTCATATCCTCTGGTTTCACTTTAGATCGAAATCCTTTCACACATGATAATAACAGTGATCATTTGATCACTTACCATGAGAAAAATCACTAAGATGGCTATTACAAAAAAAGATAGTTTTAGCCAGATGTGGAGAAATTGAAATTATAAGATGGTACAGCTGCTATGGAAACCAGTATGGTGGCTCCTAAAAAAAAAATACCATCTGACCCAGTAATTCCATTTCTAGGGAAAACTGAAATACTGAGAAGTTAAATAACGTAGAAAGGTCACTTAAAATTTTGGTGATATGGCAGGGCTAGAAGTTGTGAGTTTTGGTATTTAACTTTGTGAGCTTCTTATATAACGAGGCCTTCCCTGGGAATAGTTTTCTGTAATGCTAGAAATCTCTGATTTGTTTCCTGCACTGATTGAAGGACATCATAAAACACTTCCTTGACCTACCACCCACCTCCAGCTACTGCAGCAAATTCATTCACAGAGTCTGTAAATTCGATGTCTCTATTTGCCTCCGATTCTCCCTTTAACTCATTTATCCTGTCATGCCAGCAAAATTGTTCATGACAAAGTCACCAAATACTTCCGTTGCCAAGTCCAGTGAAAATTTTAGTCTTCGTGTTACTGGTTCTGGGGACTCCTGGAACTCCTGGACCTCAGTTCTTTGTGTCCGGTTGGCAAAGACTTGAAGGCAGACTCCCAGGAGTTTGTAAGCAAGCTAGTTTCATTGAAAGCGAGCCTTGAAGCTCACTTACTCTCAGAAGGGAGAGCAGGCTGCCAAAAGCCATCAGTCCTGAAGTATAGGCAAAAGTACACTCAGATGGGAGAGCGAGCGGGCAGGCTCAAGAGAGAGCTGCCGCGTTGTCCATTGTGAGTTTGAGAATTTTGTCCATTAATCTAACTGAGGGGTGGAATATTCGTGAATTTGGGTTGCCCCTTCATGGAGAGGTGTTTTTTTCCTAGAATCAGGGAGACACCCTCTCTTCTTGCCATATTTGGGCTTTTCGGAAATGTCATGGCGTCAGGTGCCTGATGGGTACAGCCTTAACTGCAATGCTGATTTATTAAATGATCATTTAATGAAGCAAAGATGAATTTTAGGTCACACCCACTGTCCTGCACATGCCTATGTTGGGGACTTTCCCTATCCCCTTTATTTTCTGCCTTAGCGGGAAGTTTTAAACCACAAAACTGCTTCACTAACTCAAAAGTATTGTTCAAAGCTGTTTTTCATTTTAGTGGTTCTGGGAAGGGGTCCTGATGTAACTCCTACCTCAGTTGCCCTCCTTAAACTTCCAGTATCCCACACATTTGTTCACTCTCTTCTTTAATTCAACATGTGCCTTTCAGGACAGCACCCAGCACCAGTCGCATCTCCTTTATTTGCTCTTTTTCCTCCTGATCCCTAAATGTTGGAGTGTCCCCAAGACATCTCTTCTTTTTTCTTGGCATGGTAAAAAATAATATAAATAGAGCCACTTTAAATTGGAGTTGGAGCTTCCATCCCAGAGGAACTGCCTTGCTTGTCTTACTCTTCAAACCTTCGGAATGTTAAAAAGGCAAAATAACTTTTGGATTGGACCTAAAGCAACATTGTATCCCAAAGAACTGTATGCAAACATAACAAGAAAGCAGATATGACTACCAGATTGAAAATTAAAAACATTCTTTAGCATTAGCACCACTATAGAAATGCCTTCCTTCTACCTGATGCAGGATGGGGTGAATCTCCCTGAATGGGGACTTAAGCCCTATACCCTCTGAGAGCAGATCCTTGACTGCGCACAGCAAAGAATTCAAGCATGAGCCAGATTTGGGACAAAAGGAAAGTTTATCAGAGAAGGAATAACACTCCACAGAGAGACGTGCGCCCCCCACCCTACCCCTGCCAGAGAAAATGAGAATCCCTGCATTCCAGGAATTCAATTTAAATGTGATTCTTAGTTTCTATGAATTAGAGCTAAAAGTTCCTGCTTTCATTTCATAATAGAGGTTTGCAGTGTTAAAGACATGTTAGTAACTTCAGCCTCTGTTCTATAGGTTCCTCATAGTCTGGCTGTAGGGAATGATTGATTGATTGATTTTGTGTAGGGTACAGCTTAAAAGACTGTTTTCCCGTTTTCTTTCATGGTATGGGTATGTAGCATTAAAGGTATGGGTAAATAGTTT